>NW_024526544.1:0-19500 GCF_017590135.1 Pyrgilauda ruficollis | reverse complement strand
CCCGCATTGCTATCAGGGGATGGCCTGGGTTTGGGACATTTGGGCTGGTCGGCTCATTACTATGTCAACATCTGACCTCCAATCAAGATTTAAGGAAGTAAAACTCCACCACTGGACAGCGAAGAAAGAGTCGATGGGTCAATGGACAGAACTTTGGGATGGGCTAAAGGTTAAAAGGTGAAACCTCCATTGTGTGGATGAGCACATGGTGGGATCCTTTGCTCCCAGTGCCATAATATTTTCTTTATTCAGTCTTCTGTTGTGTTTTTGATAAGGTTCTAATAAACCTTTCTAAATTTTTGGAAGTGAGTAGCATTTCTCACAGAGCCTGTGCAAACCTGACTTCTGTGGGCTGTGGTCTCCCCCACCCCAAATCCAGCCAGAGGTGACTCTCAGCACAGCTGCTAGTTTTGGTTCCCATATGAATGCATTCCATTCCCCCAGCCTTGTTTGTTTTTGCCTAGGCCTCTGACTGAAGAATGGGTTTCCGTTTATCTAATCTCCAGTCCAAAGTTCCAGTCAGGCATCCTTTAGGGAGGGATGGCCTTCTTTATACAGTTTAAAACTTTATGTCAATGTTTGAGGCATGAACTATTTCAGTCTCTGACAGGTGTCTATCATTTGCATTAATTTTGATAAAATATTAGGTTGATCAGTAATAGATCATTTAAATTTTGCTTGCATCAAAGTGATTACTCCTTCATTGTTTGTCATTAAAATGTAGAAAGATTCATATATGTGTACCCTTCTGTTCACCTAGAAAGTGTGTTTGAATGGGAATCTTAATTTACCCATGCAAGCGTTGTCTCCCAAGTAGATGCACAGCTCACATGACATTGCATAGAAGATGGTTTTTGTTCCAATTCTGTTATGTTTCTGATGTCTGGTGTTTCTGTGTCTCACAGAATATCCTTTGTCTTGCAGGACCATAATCCTGAAAGGGCATGCTTTGCTTCCATCTTGACAATTTTTCTAAGATACTGTCTTAGCTGTTCATTATTGAGGCCAAGAGTTATGAAATACAAAGCACTACTCAATGCCTTTGTGAAGATACAGCATTGCATTTATAGTTTGGAGAGCTTTGAATGCTAAAGTATACTTCATTTCTGTATATAATTTGATACACTCCTGTATTAACAGACGGCACCTCAAAGCAAGCATGACTTAAGTTCCTATGATCCAGAGAGGCACAGTGAAGGTCAAGGAAGAGCAGAAATCAGTATAGCAACTACTAGTACTGGCCAGGTAAATTGATTATTTTCTATGTTGATAGTATAATTTGTTGGGGTAACAGGTGTTGGTGTAAGGAAAGAGTTAAACAGAGAGCAACAGCAGCAGCTCCAGCAGCATCTCTCTGGACAGCGTGTACCTGAGAGAGAACTGTGTAGCCATGATATTATGAAAAATCCTTTGCTGGGATTTTTCCTCTCCTGAGAAGCTGAGGAGCCTCAGGAGAGAAATGTAAACAATTACTATCTGCTGCTGTGGAATGCAACAGGTGCATCCATGATTGGTCCATGTGGATTGTTTTCCATTGATGACCAATCACAGCCACCTGTGCCAAGGCTGTGAGCAGACACAGGATTTTGTTATTCTATTCTGTTCTATTCTGTTCTGTTCTTGTTGTGGCCTTCTGATCTCTCTGTTCTTTTAGTATAGTCTTAATGTAGTATTTTAATATAATATTTAACATAATAAATCAGCCTTCTGAAATGGAGTCAAGCCTCGTCCCTCCACACACGGAGAGTCCTCAACAGAACTGGAAGAATGAGTTTCTACTTTTACATCAACATAGAACTGTACACTCTTCATACTCTTTTACCAAGGCTTTGGAGAGAACAATGGAAAATGTCAAGAGGACAGATTTATTGAAGGACTGTGATCACGTCTGTAAGCTGTAGCAAAAAAAAGCTCTTAGGAGTAACAATATATACACTGATGCTTCCGAATAAAATCTCAGATTCACTGTCTCTGCTGGTGGGTCTTGTTCCTTCATGTATCACAAATGGCACCCAATTATGTGGGCTTACAACTGCTACAGTGATCCAGTCCTGTGATACACCCCAGATGAACCATCTGGTTGTGCCTGAAAGATCACTGAGGAGCTTGTCTCATCGTAGCTATGGATCAAGGTTAGCCAAAAAGGGAGAGGCCAGGTAGTATTTTCCTTTAATTATGGGGCAAAGTGCAGCCAAATCTCAAAGACTCCATTAAGACTCTCTGTTACGCATTACCAGGAAGCAAGGATTTAAAGTAATATCTCAGAAACTTATATCCTTACTGCCCCTGGTACCCCTCTGATGGTTCTCATGAACTTAGTCATTTGGCAAAAAGTCAAGGAATGCTTACAAACTCGTCAGGTTACTCACCATGATGTTCACCCTGATGATAATGTGACTTGGCATGCCATCTATTCTGCCTTGCAACAATTTAAGAAAGTGGATCGTGTCCCCTCTCTGACGCACCACTATCATCTCCTTCTGAGAAGAATGATTTGGAACGCCAAGACCTGTTTGATTCTGGGCCGGTTGATCCTGACCAAGAACCAGATTTATACCCTCCTCTGACCCCAATATGTGTTATGGCAGCCACCACTCCAAGCACAGAAGAAATATTACAGACAGCATGCCAAAAGGCAGCTGCAACCATTTCACCTACTCATCCTCCTACCTATGCCACGTCTCACCTTGCTAATAATTATGAGGACATGTTACCTGCTGAACCTGAGCCAGAAAGGTTTATACATAGCTGCCACAGAAGAGCTTTACGAGAGAGAAAAACTGAATTTTTACAAGCTATGCCTCTAATACATCGCAATCAAAACCCACATCATGAACAGTTGTCCTATGAAATGGTTAAAGAACTAAGGAAATCGGTGAAGGAAAATGGCTTGCATTCCTCCTTTACTCTGAATTTAATAGATGCTATACCATGCTACTGGTGGACTAGAAATCTCTTTTTAAAACAGTTTTACTGGGGAGGCAGTACCCTGCGTGGTGGACGGAATTTGTAGATTTGGCTCAAACCCAGGCATTGAATAATGGTAATCAAAATCCGCCACTTGATATCACAGCGCCCCAGCTCTCAGGGACCAGCATGTATGCCTCTGGCTGTGCCCGGGTGCAATTACAACCCCAGGCCTGGGACCAAAGCACAACTATTGGGTTGCGTGCTCTAAGGAAATTACCTGATACAAAAATCCTAGAGACAGGATTTGTGGCCATTCGTCAGGGTACCCAGGAGTCACATATCACCTTCATCCACTGGTTGCAATCAGCGGTCAGATGGCAAATTGAAATGCAAGTGGCAGCCAATGTTGTTTTAAAATCCCTCACTTATGAAGATACTAATAATGACTGTAAAAAAGCCTTAAATTTAAAATGCAACTGTGCTCATGTTGAACTTGCTGATTATATCAAAGCATGTGCTAATATTGGCTCAGAACAATATAAAACAGAACTAATTGCTACCACAATCGCCCAGCAATTGCAGGCAGCTAAAGTAACTGTTAAGTGATTTGCACGTGGAGACGAGGGGCATGATCAGAAACAATGCCCAAAGGGACAGAAAACTAGTAAAAAGCCAAATAAACCCTGTCCTCACTGCAAAAAAGGCCTTCATTGGAGTAACCAATGCCACTCTAAGTTTGGCAAGGATGGCAATTTTTATAAACACCTATTATAATATTGGCTTTTTGCAAATATTAAAATGGATTCTATATGTATAAAGTAACTTTGCTATAGGTTTTTTAAAATTACTTTTTATTTCTGTTGTTAACTAAACTTAGACACAGTAGTGAAATAGCTGATATAGTATGCTTGTGTAAAGCTGTGTGCTTGGTTGGGATAACATCCAATAAATGTATGCTGAAGACCTCTGCCAAACTATCAGCACCTACCATCTGGACCAAAGCCCACACTGGAGGTGATAACAAGAACGGACCAAAACCACAGCCAAGAAATACGCATGCTCTAAAAAGGTGGACCTGAGGAGGAGACATGCTAAACAATTCTTGGAACATGTAAACTAGTTTGGGGAAAAGTTTAAATATGTATAATTGTTTATGGATATGCAGTAGACTGGTGCAATAGAAAGGGTATATAAAGGGCGTCTCCTAAATATCAGGTGTGCTCTGGGCAGAATGCCAAGCACACAGCAGTAAATCTTTGCTTTATTGTCTTTGTCTCCTATCGTACTTAATTAAACTTGTAAATTTTACCAGGAGAGTGAACCTCGTTTTTCACACAATGCACTCCAAAAGTGGGGAAACTAGAACAGGGGCACGCAGGCCAGTGCCCCTCAACCCAACGGGGCCCAATTCAGCCAACCCCCAATGAAAACTCAGGTCTGGCAAGGGGCACCCTAGGCTCTGCCGGCCTGGACTTGGCCATCAGCTCTACAACAGTGTTAAAAGATGCTTCTGTTCATCTATTACCCACTGCCAGTTATGGCCCACTACCATTTCAAACTCATGCTTTATTACTGGGTAGTACTTCTACCACTCAAACTGGACTTTTTATTTTAGTGGGAATTATTGATGCAGATTATAGAGGGGAAATCAAAATTATGGCTTGGACTCCTAACCCCCCTTGCACTGCCTCAAGGGACGCGCTTGGCACAACTCATACCATCGCCAGCAATTGCTTGTCCAGTGGCAATATTGCAGTAGCAATGAAACAATGGGAACTTTGGAAGCACACTTGTTCCTCAGATCTTTTGATCCAAAGTAATTGGAACACAACAGCCATTACTCACCTGCCAAATAGACTCTAAGTCTTTTACAGGATTGGGTGATACTGGAGCCGATGTATCCAGCATAGCATGGAAGGAGTGGCCTCCTGACTTGTGGAAGAGGCTGACAGCTGGTCTGTGAGCTTGGAAGAGTTAGTTGAAGAAGAAACTGATAAGAGTTGCATCTACCCCTGAAAGGAATTCTGCCAAGGTTGTTGACATGGAAATTGAGAAGAAAAAAAGATAAACAAAAGAAACCTGCAGTTGGATGTTAGTTGAAAACAGTGGTGGAGACTGCTCTGTACCAATGAACACTGTATTGTAACCAATGAATAAGTATAAACTTTGTTGGGAATGTATAAAAGATGGCATGCTGCTATAATAAACAGACAAGCCTTCTGAAATTGTATATTGTTCTTCTGTGTGTCATGACCATCTCAACAGCGACATCTGGTGATGCCGAATGTGATTGTGATTGGGCTGTGGGGCAAGGTACAGCCGGGGATGGGGCCCAGCTGTCTTGATTTGAAAAGACAGGTGTCTGCTAAGGAAGGCAGGAGCCTCCCCTGAAATGGAAAATGTAAACCCCCTCCCTCCGAATTTGCATAATTTTGAAATTAAGGGGGCTCTCATGCAAAGATATGGGAGCAGGAATAACAGTTATTTATTAGGGAAGAGAATTAAAAACATTTAAAAAATAAAAACTAAATAAAACCCCAAAGCAGTAACACAAAACAATACTGCCAGAGTCAGAATATGACCTGACACCCTGTTGGTCAGGATGTTGGTAGCAGTCCAATTGCAATGGTGGCTGCAGTCCTCCTGGAGTGATAGATGTGGTTCTGTTGAAGTAGTGATCCTGTAGAAGGGTGTAATCTTCCTCTGAAGGTCCAGTGGTGGTGTAGATGGGCCTGGTCTTCCTCTGGGAATCCAGTGGAGAAGGCAGCTGCTCCTCTGGGAATCCAGTGGAAAAGGCTGCCTGTGGTCTTCCAAATCTCAGATTATATCCAGGTAGGAATGCTTGGCTCCTCCCTCTGGGCAGAGCTTCTCACAGTGGGATGATGTAGTTTTATCAGTCATGCAGTGGAACTCAATGGCCCATTAACAGAAGGTATCTCCCCAGAGGGAGTATTGGTTGTGGAAGAGATAAAGAAAACTGCCCAACTAACAGAAGACAACTGCTCCATCAGATAGGAATAGAATACACACCCCCATTTCCAATCTAAGACACCAGCATAGCATTCAGAGCAGCAGGCGGATGCTACCTGGTCCAGACTGGACTGATTTTCACACCTGAAGAACAGGTGAGCCGCTGGGGACATTATGGGAAATAATTTATCAAGTGAAGAACAGATTGTTTTGTCTACTTGAAAGGCTTTGTTGATGAGAAAAGATATTAAGACTACTGATTATGCTCTTCGTAGTGTGCTATTGTGGGCCAGGTCGCAAGATTTTGAAACTGATATAAGTATGGCTTTTAGTGTGAGAGCGTGGAAAGAAGTTGGGGAGAGACTGGGGGATGTGGTGTTGAAGGGGGACAGGACGGCTGCTGAGTTGGCTACCACCTGGACACTGTTCTATGAGACTTTGAAAGAGTGGAGAACAGAGCAGGACGGGAGAGAGCGGGAGGTGGAGGGAGAGTTAGAGTGAAAAATCAATGTTAAGCCTGTGTATCCCTTCCCTGCACAGCAGTTAGCTGAATTAAGTGCTAAGTCAAAATATGCTACACCTGCACAGCAGTTAGCAGAAATGACTTTAAAAGAGCAGCAAACTCCACTGCCCTCCGACCTGCATGAACAAATAATACCATCAACGCCATATCCTCCCTGACCTGACAGTGATAGTGAGGATGATGAAATGCCAGTGACATGGAAACCTGAACTGGTATATGGATCTGTCTGTTGCAAACCCCGTAAGTAGATCTAAACCTGCTGCCCCCTGGACTTTACCCCCCTGTCAAGTGACTGTAACTGCCCAACACCCTTTACAATTTTGGGAGCATGTTAAAAAGAAAGCAGCTGAAGTGGGGGATTGGGTTGTATTCAGGAAAAAATAGGTCCACCAAAAATGTCAGATATGCAGTGTTAATATGACTGTTGCTTTTAATGAGCCTATGGCTTTTACCTGTTTTCAAAGCGGTTCCTAATTCAGGAAAAAATGATAGTCATCAAGTTTTTGCATGGAAAGTCGTGCAAGACATCCAAGCAAAGGTAGCTAAATATGGTATTAATTTCCCAGAAGTAATGAAATTAATTTGTGTTATTAATGCTGATGTGCTTGATCCTTGTGATATCATGCACCTTGCTACAATTTTGTTTCAGCGAGTACAATATAGTGTATTTCAAAATACCTGGAGACAATTAGCCAAATGAACAACTTTGAATGACATGCAATTAATTCAGCAGGACCCTCGTCATGCTGTAGGAGTTGACGCCTTGATAGGTTTCTTCTGCTCACCTGCCGGACTCCAAAGAGGAAGTCTCTTTGGGAGTGCTCTGCTTTTAACCCCTGTGTGTTCTCAGAGGCGTATCCAAGTCCCCAGTGGCCACACCAGGTGCCAATCTGAAATTTGGCCACTGATTGGTTTGACCATAACTTCCCAAAACCTTACTTCCGGGTCAAACCATGACAGTGGGACCTTTTGGCTTCTGTCCAATTGGGCAGCCCCAGGTTTGAGGTGAAGTCCCAAAGGTCCTATGAGGTATCTTTTTACCAAATTGCAGAGAGAAACTTCTGGGCTTTTTGCCTTTTTTAGGAGACAAAGGATAATTTAGTCACTCTGTCAACAGGGGGCACATTCCTACAGTCAATGGACCTTTTTCTAACCCGGATTTACAGGCAAGGTGGGACCCTCTAATTTTGGCACAGGCTCAACAATTAAGTATGGGTGCGTTAATTAAAACAATGGAAATGTCAGCTCCAAAGCAAAGATATGTTACTATACAGCAAGAGACAAAGGAACCTATTTTGCAATTTGTGGAAAAGGTTCCTGCATCTATTGAGAAACAAGTGGATGATGAAAATTTTTGGCAAATTTTATGCAAGCAATTAGCAAACGATAATGTCAACAAAGATTGCAGAAAAATTATTGAAACCTTGCCTGGGGATCCCTTGTTTGCTGACATTGTAACTGCTTTCTCCAAGGTCAGGACAGCCGAACAAAAAATGGCTGCTTTGGCAGCGGTCCCAAGGCCTCCGCCAAAATGTTTAAATTGTGGACAACAAGGGCATTTAAAGGCACAGTGCCCACAAAATTATGAATGAAAAGTAAAATCTAAGATAAATCCAGGCAATACAGTGAATTGCAATCGTTGTGGTAAATTTGGACAGTATGCTAAACAATGCAGATCAAAATATCATGCAAATAGACAGCAATTGCAGGGAAACGGGAAGAAGAATGCAAAGGGGCGTGTGAGGAAACAAATACCCCATCGACAACCACAAGCCCTCCTGGCACTGCAAAGCTATCCATTTGTGAACAATACTCAGGGGCCACAAGTGGCTCTGCAAGGATTGATATACCCACAGCTGACACAGTAATTATCTTAACAAGACAAATATGTAAAGTGCCTCTCAATGCCTATGGTCCCATAGAATGAGGACTGAGTGCTGAATTGCAATCGTTGTGGTAAATTTGGACAGTATGCTAAACAATGCAGATCAAAATATCATGCAAATAGACAGCAATTGCAGGGAAACGGGAAGAAGAATGCAAAGGGGCGTGTGAGGAAACAAATACCCCATCGACAACCACAAGCCCTCCTGGCACTGCAAAGCTATCCATTTGTGAACAATACTCAGGGGCCACAAGTGGCTCTGCAAGGATTGATGTACCCACAGCTGACACAGTAATTATCTTAACAAGTCAAATATGTAAAGTGCCTCTCAATGCCTATGGTCCCATAGAATGAGGACTGAGTGCTTTTTTAGTGGGGAGATCTAGTAGTACTATTCAAGGTATTAATGTACATTTAGGAATTATTGATGCTGATTATTTGGTACAAATTTATGCTATGGTATCAATTAGTGAACCCCCTGTTATTCAGAAAGGAACTTGCATTGCTCAATTTGTTCCCTTTGTGAGTTGTGTTCCAAATGCAGTGAACAGAAGTCATGGCACGGGGGGGTTTGGATCTACAGGAGCACCTCAAGTATTTTGGACTCAAAAAGTGACAGATCAATGCCCAGAAAAGGAGTACATCTTTACAGCCAAGGGACATTGTCCAGAGACCATATCAACAAAAGGTTTGATTGACACGGTAGCAGATGTAACTATAATTTCACAACTTTCTTGGCCTCAGTCATGGCCTCTCACTCAAGCAGGTTTTGGAATCATGGGCTGGATGGCTTGACTACAGGTGGTCTGTCTGCTATTGTGATTAATGTACAAAATACTGACGGCCAGCAAGCTAATATCAGGCCTTATGTTGCCAATGTCCCATATAATTTATGGGGACCAGATTGTTTTTCCAAATGGGGTGCTAAAATTGCTACGGATTTTTAATAGAGGCCACTGTGATGCAGGGCCTTAAGCGTCCAGTTGTAACCCTGACATGGTTGACAGATAAACCTGTCTGGATTGACCAGTGGCCCCTTCCTATTGAAAAGCTTACTGCCCTGCAAGCATTAGTAGCAGAACAGCTGCAAGCTGGACATATTGAAGTCATTTAGCCAGTTGGATGTTAGTTGAAAACAGTGGTGGAGACTGCTCTGTAACAATGAACACTGTGTTGATTTATTGTAACCAATGAATAAGTATAAACTTTGTTGGGAATATATAAAAGACATCATGCTGTTATAATAAACAGAGAAGCCTTCTGAAATTGTGGTGTTCTTCTGTATGTTGTGACTGTCTCAACAGTGACACTGACTGGCCCTTGGCACCCTCTACGGTGATTGCCACTGGAGTTGGCGGACATCAGGTACCATGGCAATCAGCCAAAGAGCTACATGTCGTTGGACCAGAAGGCAAGTCAGTCACCTTGCAACTGTATGTACTCCTGATCCTGGGCACTTTGTGGGGATCTACGGATTCAGTGGGGCTTGATAATTTCAACACATTTTTAACTGGGGCCACTGACGAAATGCTGCTCCTGAAATTTACCTGGCTTACTGATTAGCCCATATGGAAAGACCAGTGGCCCTTCAGAGGCGAGTGGCTTCACCAAGCCCAAATCCTTGTACAAGAATAACTACATCTGGGGCATATAGTCCCCTCCACCAGCCCATGGAATACACCTATTTTCATTACTCCTAAGAAATTGGGAAAGTGGAGACTTTTACAGGATCTCAGGGCAGTCAATGCAGTCATGTCACCTATGGGGTCATTACAACCAGGAATACCTAACCCCATGATGATTCCCGAACATTGGAACTTGGCAATAATTGCTTTAAAAGACTGTTTTTTCACAATTCCTTTACATCCTGATGATGCACCTAAATTTGCCTTTTCTTTACCATCTGTCAATCATGAAACCCCCATGGAATGATACTACTGGGTGGTCCTACCCCAGAGTATGAAAAAGAGTCCAACTATTTGACAATTTGTCATTCATTCAGCAATACAGCCAATATAGCAGAAATATCCACCTGTTTTACTGTATTACTATATGGACAATATTTTAATTGCCTCCGACAGAACGACACTATTGCATGATTGCCTTGCAGCTTTAAAAATAACACTCACTATCAGAGGTCTGTGCATAGACAAAATTCAAACAGAACCCCCTTGGAAATACTTGGGCTTTAAACTGCTTGAAACAACAGTCACTCCGCAGCCACTGACTTTGAAAACTAACATACACATGTTGAATGACTTGCAAAAGTTACTGGGAACCATTAATTGGATTCAACCTTTGTTGGGAATTGCAACAGAAGAATTATCTCTTTTATTTCACTTGTTAAAAGGGGACCGAGACCTCTCTTGCCTAGGCAGTTGACAAAAACAGCCCAAAAGTCTTTATAGACTGTAAGTGATAAAATCAACAAGTCCTTTGCCACACATCAAAACCCAGATTTACCTTTGAATTTGTTCCTGATTTTGCAATCCTTCCAACCCTACACTCTTATTGGCTAATGTGATGTGCAAGACCATCGTCTCTGGTTACCAGAATGGATTTTCTTGCCACACACCTTTTTAAAAACTATAACCACTCAACTCAAAATGATTATTCGACTACTGTCAATGGGACGACTCCGATGTCAGAGTCTAACAGGATATGATCCGACAATGATACATTTCTCTGTTATTGCAGCAGAATTAGAGAATCTTTTCAGGAATTCACTGTCATTTCAAATTGCCCTTGCAGACTATAATGGACAGTTTATTCACATGATGCCTTTCTTTATAGACTGTAAGTGATAAAATCAACAAGTCCTTTGCCACACATCAAAACCCAGATTTACCTTTGAATTTGTTCCTGATTTTGCAATCCTTCCAACCCTACACTCTTATTGGCTAATGTGATGTGCAAGACCATCGTCTCTGGTTACCAGAATGGATTTTCTTGCCACACACCTTTTTAAAAACTATAACCACTCAACTCAAAATGATTATTCGACTACTGTCAATGGGACGACTCCGATGTCAGAGTCTAACAGGATATGATCCGACAATGATACATTTCTCTGTTATTGCAGCAGAATTAGAGAATCTTTTCAGGAATTCACTGTCATTTCAAATTGCCCTTGCAGACTATAATGGACAGTTTATTCACATGATGCCTTGACATGCATTGTTGCAGTCCTTCAAAGAACTTCCTAACAAGACGTCTACAGTCAAAATCACCTATTCCTGATGCAAAAACTCTTTTCACCGATGGATCAGGGAAAACACACAAAGCTGTGACCCTGTGGAAAAATGATACAGGACAATAGGAACACTCACCATCGTCTCTGGTTACCAGAATGGATTTTCTTGCCACACACCTTTTTAAAAACTATAACCACTCAACTCAAAATGATTATTCGACTACTGTCAATGGGACGACTCCGATGTCAGAGTCTAACAGGATATGATCCGACAATGATACATTTCTCTGTTATTGCAGCAGAATTAGAGAATCTTTTCAGGAATTCACTGTCATTTCAAATTGCCCTTGCAGACTATAATGGACAGTTTATTCACATGATGCCTTGACATGCATTGTTGCAGTCCTTCAAAGAACTTCCTAACAAGACGTCTACAGTCAAAATCACCTATTCCTGATGCAAAAACTCTTTTCACCGATGGATCAGGGAAAACACACAAAGCTGTGACCCTGTGGAAAAATGATACAGGACAATAGGAACACTCAATAACTTTCCAACCTGGATCTACCCAGCTAGTCGAACTGGCAGCTGTGGTAGAAGCATTTAGTCTTTTTTCACAGGAACCTATTAACATTGTTTGTGATTCTCTTTATGTTACAGGAATCGTCAAGAAAATGGAACATTGATTCCTGAAGGAAGTCTCTAACAAAGATTTTTTTGTGTTATTAACCACTTTGTATAACCTTCTACTTCATGGGTCTCATGAATACTACATTTTGCACCTTAGATCACACACCACTCTGCCCGGAAGGTAGAGGTAGTGGAAGGTAATGCAAGAGCAGATGTTCTCGCCATGACAGTCACTATACCACAAAAATTAGGGCAGGCAAAACTTTCTCATGATATCTCTCATCAAAATGCCTGAGCACTGGCAAAACAATTTGGCTTAACCTTGTCACAAGCTCAAGATATAGTGAATGCTTGTTCACAATGCCTGCAAACCTTTTCCTTACTACAAACGTTAGGTACAAACCCACAAGGGTAAAAACCTAATATTTGGTAAACAGATGCTACCCACATATTGAGTTTTGGGATTTTTAAATATGTGCATGTTTCCAATGATAATTTTTCAGGTTTCATAGTAGCAACAACTCACAAAGGTGAGAAATCAAGATATGCCACCTGACATTGGCTGCGCTCTTTTGCTACTATGGGCATTCATCAACAGATATAAACAAACAGCGGACTTGCATATACATCTCAAAAAACACAAGATTTTTTCCATACTTGGGGGATCAAACAGGTATTGCCTATTCTCTAACAGGCCAAGCCATAGTGGAGAGGGCACATTTCACATTAAAAAACATGTGACTGAAACAAAAAAGGGGGAATCCCATAGGCATGCTCCCTCAGGAGCAGCTTGATAAAGCAACCTATGCTTTAAATTTTTTTAATCTTTCCACTTGAGATGACCTCATGGCACATCAGAGGTGCCTGGGTCAGATAACTGATGGAGAAGGAGTTCACCCAGAAGTTACATACAAGGATGTACACAGTGGTCAGTGGAAAGGTCCAGTTCCACTGTTAGCTTGGGGGAGAGGTTATGGATGTGTTTCTTTGCTCACAGGACCATATTGGCTTCCAGGGAGATACATCAAACCCAGCCAAGGACAACGAGTCTTGTAATCTTTCTTCTGCTATATTGCCATCAAATGGTGGAAGGAAGAATCAACTGGGCAGACATTTTTGACCCACTGCTGTTTTAACCTCTGACCTGGTGGGATCCAGAACCTCCCCTCAGCAACAATGGAACAGAATGGGTAGGAGGAACTTGTCTTCCTCCCCTAGATTAGGATGTTGTAAATACGTATGCTATCAATTGCGGAAACC
Organism: Pyrgilauda ruficollis; assembly: GCF_017590135.1. Taxonomy (NCBI): domain Eukaryota; kingdom Metazoa; phylum Chordata; class Aves; order Passeriformes; family Passeridae; genus Pyrgilauda; species Pyrgilauda ruficollis. The sequence goes on along the minus strand of NW_024526544.1, from coordinate 6,129 downwards.
CAGGACACTGGGAATATTTCTCTGTCTGCTCTGGGGTGTCCTAATCCCAGGGGACCACTGACTTTGACCCTCATTCCTGGAGTATTGTATTTGCAGGGACCCTCGTGGCAGGAAGGAATGATGAATCTAACTCCAAGTTCTCAGAAGGCTAATTTATTACTTTATGATACTATATTATACTAAAGTGTACTATACTATACTAAAGAATACTATACTATATAAAGAATACAGAAAGGATACTTACAGAATGCTAAAAAGATAATGAAAACTTGTGACTGTGTCCAGAGTCTCGAGACAGCTTAGCACTGATTGGCCAATGAGACAAAACAACTCACACCAGAATCCAATAAGGCAATCACCTTTGGGTAAACAATCTCCAAACACATTCCACATGAGCAAAACAGAGGAGAAGCAAATGAGATAAGAATGGTTTTCTTTTTTCTCTGAGGCTTCTCAGCTTCCCAGGAGAAAAATCCTGGGCGAAGGGATTTTTCAGAGAATGTGAATGCCACACTGGAGAAAGTTTCCTAGACTTCAAGACGGACTAGAATCCACAGAAGTGTGAAATAGATTATAGAGAGTAGTGTAGGTGTATCACTTGCTGAGAAATTTAGGTTTTGGGATTTTTAGTATGTTGTGGATGGAAGCAAGATGAAGGGCACAGGGTGTCGTCCTGGGTTTCTTCTTCATGCTTCTTCTTCCTTCTTCTTGGGTTTGGGTGGCACTTTGTAATTGGGCAGAAAAGTCCGCATTGTGGGCTCTTTGAGATCAGTTATTGGATTAAAAGGGAAAATAATCTAGCTATCAGTTCTTAATTGGATAGTTTAGTCTTAAAAGACCTTGTAACAAGAGATTGTTAGCCATTTTGTGCCTTGCTAATGAAAAGCTGCTGAACTCATGGTTGTGAGACTGTTTTACTGATAAGAAATAATAAACACCTGAGTCCAAACATGAATTACCATCTCAAGTGCCTTCAGTCCAGACCCAGAGAAACCGACAATCAATGCTTCTTATGTTACTGATTTACTGACTGTTTGCTTCATGTGGAATCAAATGAGTATCTTTTCACCTTTACCTTATGCCAATTTCTCTATGCAATTGCACTTGATATATGAATCCTCAGGAAAAATTTTTACTGCTATTACATTGCCAACCATTCTGTCTATCTTGAACAATCCTGTGGATGCCATCCCACCTCATTATCCCAAATGTTGTTTTACAACCATTTCCAATTTATGATGTTTGGAATGAACATCATGTTTAGGACAACAACCACAACAATTCTTACAGTATGGGAGAGTAATTGACTGGGGACCACATAGTATCCTGAGAGAAAAGGGGACAAAAAACCCCATTCTTCCCTTCCAAAAGGCAAACCACAGCATTGTTTGGCATGATGGTGGAATGGCCAGACCATTGATTCAATATTATCTAGGTAGTAATCAATCACGTGTTCATAAACATCTGTGAAAAATGCTGTTACCTGCCTTTGGTAATACCATATACCAGGTGAACTTGAACAAGAATGCTACCCTCAATATTTGACATTGATAAATGACCCATGATGTTCGTGTGTCTGAGATGTAACACAAGACAGACCTCCGTTGCTTCATCAGCCAAACAACGTATTTTATTGTTCAGGGCTTGCTTTTATAGGCAATTCAAAGCTTCCGGCTCTAAACAGTCATTGGTCTAATCCCCATGCCTCCCAGACTCTAAACCATTCAAATGCTTGTATTTAAGGAAAGTTATTTGTTGAAACCTCTGTCAGTCAGCCTAGAGGCTGGTTTATGGAACTGGGCTGGGTTTCCTATTTATAACTAGATTAATGTTCAGTACAAGTCAGCTTGTACTGCAACATCTCACCCTTTTGTCTTTACTAAAACTGAAACTTTCTCTCTTTCATCTATTTGCAAGGGTCCCTTGCAAACAGGGTGACAGAAAACAACATGGTTTTAATTTGCATGAATTATATATTAGTAAAACAGAAGCATTTAGGTTCAGAATCTGTTAGGCAAAAATTCCTTAATGTTTAGGTTACAAATCATAACTTATCTTTAAAAACCACAAACCACTTAACTACTGAATTCTAACTACTAGAAAAAACAATTTGTAAACAGAAAAATGGTTTGTAAACATGAAAACTAATTTGTAAACAAAGTTGTAAGTTATATCTTAACTCTGAAATTAAAACATTGAAACATTCAACTTTAGAACTGTAAGAAAAAATAAACTTAACAGATAAAACAATTTGTAAACAAATGTAGTCTCTATACGAACTGTTATTTCAATAGTCCCAGATTTCTATGAGGTAGTTATTATTGTTCTGGTTACACGGTTCTGTTGATGCCTTGTGGAGGCTGACCTAGAATAGAGACTAGACAGAGCTAAAGAATAAAGTAGGTATTTATTAGGAGGCCTCAACAGATCCACCTTGGGCAGCACAAGAGCCCAGCCTGGGCTACACCCCAGGTGAACCCAAAATGGTCACAAAATGGACTACTGGTCATGAGGTCTCACACTTTTATAAGTTTTGGTCCATTAGCATATTGGAGTTAATTGTCCAATTACAGCTTTAGCCCATTGTAGGAATGTGGCCCCTGTTGATGGAGTGACCAAATTATCTTTTGTCTCCTTAAAAAGGCAAAAAGCCCAGAAGTTTCTCTCAGCAATTTGGTAAAAAGACACCTCATAGGACCTTGGGGACTTCACCTCAAACTTAAGGATAGCCAACTGGATAGAAGCCAAAAAGTCCCGCCTAAGCAATTCACTAGAAAAAGAAGAGAACAAAGGAAATAATATCTTTTGTGGGGTGTTTTACCAGGAGCAAGAGCCTCTTGCCCCTGGCTCAGGTTTTCTCTGTAAAGAGCTTTGTTATTTTGCCTTTTATTAAAACTTTTCTGTTTCCAACACTACCACAGAAGCCATCCTGCTGATTTTATGCCCACTGAGGTAGCAGAGCTATCTTGGGTGTGATATATTTCTCCAAGTGCTCATAAGACCTGGCTTGAGGAGACCATAATATCACGTGGTGCCCAGACAAGTGATTTCTCATATTGAGAGACACAGTTCAGGAATTTTTGATGTGCCCTCGATCAAAATAGGACATTTTTTCCTTGGTCTTGCATTTTGGGAGAGTGCAGGTCTGAGACTGGGTTTTTGTGACGCCAAAGAAAAAATAAAAACCCAGGTAAAGGAGGATCTGAGGCCATCAGAGGGGGTCACAGATCGAAGCCCAAGCTGGTGAGAAGGGGCTGAAACTGGGACAGGCTGGAGAATGTCCTGCGAAGTCCTAAGGACCTCTTCGGAGAGAGCTGTGATTGGCTGAGCCAAGGCTGAGATACTGCTGCGTTTTTAGACCCGGGGAGTCAGACCAAGGAGGATAGCTTCTCTGAAAACCATCATTTGGTGAATAAGAAACGGGGAACAAGCCATCTGTAGAACAGCAGGATCTTTATTTTTATTTGAACTACAAATTAGAAATTCAAGATGTAAAATTTGAGAAGAAAGAGCTTTAAAAGCTCATCAGATGGGTTTTCACAGAATTCCTTACCCTAAATATGTCTGAGATGCTTACCCTAAAGTTCTGGGATGCTGTGGGACTTAGATTATACAGTTTGGAAAAGGATAAGAAGTCCAGCCTAAAGCTGTGTCCAATATTTAGGACGGTGCTATAGTTTGTAACATTGGAGAGTGAAAAGCAAGCTAGAGACAGCCAGAAAACACCACAGAGCAGAGAGAGAGCAGACTGAAGGCTACAGCAGAAAGAAAGGAGGGGACACAGAGATTCCAAGACCCCAACCCTGTCCCCGACCCGCTCTGAACCATACAGACCCCAGGAGGGCAGGCGGGAGACGGCACAGCCAGCCACTCCCCGTCCAGTCCCTCATTCTCCTCCCTCGGGAGGGAAACAGACTTGTCCTGGCCAGACCAGTCTGCAACCCACCTCTCCTAACCCACCTAACCTGACAAATTCCCCTCAGTTTCCTCCCAAAAATAACCTCAGATGCACTAAATTGGTGAATTTTGGCAGAACAATCCAAAAAACCCAAGCAGAATCCATGCTCTGTGAGTGCAATAGCCCACATGGCCAGCGCCATGTATCAGAGCTGCCAAGCTCTGCCCTTCATGGGCATGTTCCATCCTCCTCAGGCTCCCAGGATTCCCTTTCCGATTAATCACTAAGCTCCTGCCCATCAGATGCGGGACACTCCCCTTTTGTGGGCTAAGCCTGGTCTGCCTCCCTGCCCCTACTTCCTGCCCACACCCTGGGACGGCTCGCATTTACCCTGCCTACCATAAGAACTGGATGAGACCTCCTGGAAGCAACTCCATCCAAAATGGCGGCGCCCATATCAGGACACCCTCCAATTTTGAAGAGATATTCCCACACCCCCCAGGACAGCCCCCCAACATCTGAGGACAAGTTTTATACACCAGGAGGCAGAGATACCTGGCAGAGGATAAGAAAGGATGCAGCCCAGGATGGAGAGTTTGAAATCACATCGAAGTTAAAAGTATTTCCAGTCCAATATGTCGGGGCAGGAGGAGGACCTCAGTGGGAACAAATAAGCTTTGCAGAAATAAAAGATATGCAAAGCAGCTCATTCATATGGAAGAGAATCAGCATATTTCAGATGTCTATTACAAGCCACCTTTTCAGCAAATGTATTTACCCCTCATGACCCAAGGCAGCTTTGTACGTCTTTGCTGTCTCAAACAGAGTATTCTCTGTGGGAACTGGCATGAAAACATTTACTAAACGACCTTTTAAGAGGTTATAGAAGAACTCCAGCCACTGCAAATATAACTCTATGCCAGTGTGCGGGGGAAGGAGACTACACAGATCCACAAAGACAGGCAAGGACACTTAATAGACAAATCCTTCAGGATATTAAGGAAGCAGCAAAGACTGCCCTGCTCCAGGTGCCTGATGGGAATAAACCAGAACTAGACTTCACAGACATTAAACAAGGGATGGATGAGCCACACATTAAGTTTTTGGACCGTTTAAAATTGGCATTGGATAAACAAATTCCCATAGACCGTGCCAGACAAGAGTTATTAAACCGGCTTGCAATTTCTAATGCAAATCCAAGCTGCAAAAAAATATTACGTACATTGCCACAAGACCCAGAGCCCACCCTAACACAGCTAGTGGATGCTTGCAACTGCCTGGGTACCCCTGAACATGCAGCAGCCATGCAGGCAGAGGTATTAGCTAATGCCATCACAACTGCATAGGAAAACACCCTAAAGCAGCAGGAAAAAGCTGTAGAAATTCAGACACAAACCCTAGCAGAGGCTCTAACAGCATTTAAAGGGACAATTGAAAACCAACAGATGCCAAAGGATACATGCTATTCCTGTGGTCAGAGGGCATTTTAAGAGAGAATGTCCAAAACGACAAAGGAGGCCACCTCCAAAAAACAGTGGATACAGAGGTCTTTGTCAAAATACTAAGTTTTCACCCAGCACACGGTTGTCCATGCCATCTTCCGGGATGTTGTATTGTGCTTTTTGTTTTATTAGTAGGTTTATGGTTTGATTTGTAATTTGGTAGTTTTCTTTATGCTGCTTTCCTTTTGTCTCCGCCTTTTCCCAGTTATTTTGTCAGCTAGTTTCTAGTTCCTATTTCTCCAAACTTTAGCAGTTTACTGAAACTGTTTTTCCTCTCTTGGAATTTTATTGGTTCATGCATTGTGATCACCGCCTGGGTTTTTACTCACAATTCTCCTGATTTGTTGAAGATTGTACCTTCCCCTGAGACCTGCCCACACATATAAGTCTTTGTTTGCCCCTTGATCAGGGTCCCGGGAGAGGAAAAGGGGAAGTTTACCATCAAATAAAGTTACCCTGGGACCCGTGTGCTTCCCTGTGTTTCATAATGCACCGAAACAACTGACAGCTGGGATTCAACGGAGCTCCAGGGGGAATCTGTCGCTCCCCCTCTCTTGTCATCAGCTAGCCGGGGGAAAGAGAAGCGGCACCGAGAAACTTGCAGACGAGCACAGCTCAGTGGCATGCAATGACACAAGAACCACTGTACCAAAGGCCAGAGATCACCACAGGCCACCAAGCACAGAACTGCAGCAGATGTTGGCAGGACTACTGAGCACAATGTCCCCA
>NW_024526543.1:0-1091 GCF_017590135.1 Pyrgilauda ruficollis | reverse complement strand
AAAAAAAGGGCCGGAGTCGCCAATAACACGAAGGAAACACCGCTGAAGGAGCACGCTGTTGTTGGCTGTGGTCATTTCCTCCCTCCAAAACGTCTGAAAGCTACCAAATCGAAACTTACTGTGTTGGTTTTTAATATTTGCCAACATTTCTGCTCCCGGCTGAGGCTCCCAAACACAGCTGTGCTGCCTGTACACACCCGCCTCTGCTCCTGGGACCACAACCCCTTTTAACCCCAATAGGTAGCCACATCTGGCTGAACTAAGGTTTTGAAGAGCTGAATTTAAATAATTATAATTTAAAAACGGCGGTTTGGGGTTTCTTTCCCCCTCAGGGACACGAGGTTCGGTGACCCCCCACACCCCCTGCTGCTCCCTCAGCTCGCTGTGGGCGCCGGGCTCTGTGGAGAGGGGGTTTCCCTGAGGTGAAAAACGGCTGATAAAGTGTTTTATGTGAGTACCATCACCTGTGAGACATCCTCTGTTAATTTTATGTAGGTTTTGGGGTGCAGATCCCCCATTTCAGCTCTTTAGCCATGAAGTTTGGTAGCTTTGGGGGAGAGGGGTCATGGCGGAGGACACAGCCTGGCCCATCCTTTGGCCTAAAGGTCATAGCCTGCCCAAATCTGACCCAAAACCACAGATAAAAGGCTAAAAATAAGCACAAATAACCCGTTTCATCAAATATTGAAGTCTGAGGAGCAAATCCAGGCTGGAGTGAGGGAAAAAGAGGCCATTTTTAGGGTTTTCCCCCTCTGTTGGGAGCCAGTCCCCTCACACCACAACCCGGCCACCATCAACAAGGCCAGGAGCCCTCAGCTCTGCTTTATACTCACATTATTCTCCAATTTAGGAGATTTTAGGACCAATTTGCACCATCAATCTTACATAGAGCCTGTATCATAAATAAACCCACTCTTTTTAAACAAAAATTTTCAGTGTGGGTTAGGTGTAACAAGGTAACTCCATGGGTGCACTCGGTGTTCTAAGGTTTGTCACCCTCCGCTTCAGTTTATGCTTGAAAATGATTCTTTTATTCACTTTTCTTCCACTCTATTTTATTTCCTTTTTATACCACAAAAGGCAAGAAAAAA
>NW_024526542.1:0-1119 GCF_017590135.1 Pyrgilauda ruficollis | reverse complement strand
GCCCCTCCTGGTATCCCTCAGATCCAGCTCTCCCGGTGCCTGTGGGCCCTGCCTCCCATTTTTTCTGGAATTTAAACGGATGACAGGGAAAGTGCATCTGGAATTGGCCTCGTGTTTCTCACGTGGAAATATCCCTGGCTGCTGTAACAACCACAGGGTGGTGAATTTATATCCCAGGAAATTCCCGGCATTTCTGTCCGTGCAAATCATTAACGTGGAAGGGGATGGGGGAAAAAAAATCCAGCAGTTTTTGGGACAAATTTCTTTCCCTGCATTTTGAAGGATACAAATCTCCTTTGTGACAAAGGAGAGCTGTTATCACCAGGGGCTAAAACCCACCAAATAAAGCAGTTAAAAGGTTCATTCTGCTCCTAAAAAAGAGCTCCTAACATTCCCATTACTGTCATTCTGAATTAAGTATGGAGGATGCACAGGAAAGAAATTTCAGACTTTTAAAATAACGTTTTTGCTATGAAAATAAATATAAAATTATCAAACTTATATTTTAAAATATATTTCTTTAAAATATATCCCCCTTTTATTTCTGAAGGGACTCACATAAAATATTTTCCCAATGTTTCTTTGGTTAAAAGGTGAATTTAAAAAAAATTATAAATAAATAACTATAATTATGTAATGTGCATTTATATAAATATTAACAGACATTTATAAATGCCTCATGTACAAGTAGATAAATACATACATTTATTAATACAAATACGGACATATAAATACATAAATACCCAAACCACACAGAAATTTAAATATGTAAACAAGCAAATATAGCTTAATATACCAAATCCAGGACTATTTCCATATGCAAACACACAGGCATAAATAAATACAGAAAATATAAATAGAGATATTTCAATATGGAAGCAAACAATTACAAATGCGGGTATTTGGCTTAAATTTTGTGGTTTGATTTCTTTTTAAGTACTTCCCAGTTTCTGGGCAGGAGCATCCCGGGTGCCAGGGTCTGGGACATTGATCCAGGAGGGATTTGTTCCGTGGGATGCCTCGGGGGCACTTGGTGTGAGGGAGGTGAGAAGTCCTTCAGCTCCCAGTGGAAGGAGTGGGACTGCCGGGTATTTAAGGTCCTTCCCAATCCAAACCACT
>NW_024526541.1:0-720 GCF_017590135.1 Pyrgilauda ruficollis | reverse complement strand
TGGATCCAACCCAATTTTAGGGACATCTCACCCCAATTCCAGAAGGATCCTGGTGGAATTCCAAACTTTGGTGTCCTTCAAACCCAACCCCAGTTGGTTCTACCTCAATCCCAGTTGGATCCAACCCAATCCCACTTGGATCAGACCCAATTTTAGGGGTTTTCAACCCAACTCCAGGCTCTGGAACCAACCCCATTTTAGGGACATCCAACCCCAATTCCAGGCTCTGGATCTCACCCAATTTCAGGGGATTTCAACCCAATTTTAGGGACATCCAACCGCAATTCCAGAAGCATCCTGGTGGAATTCCAAACTTTGGTGTCCCTCAAACCCAACCCCAGTTGGATCCACCCCAATTTCATGACATTCCAACCCAATCCCAACTGGACGGATCCAATTTTCGCCGATCCCACCCTGACCCCAAACTCCCGGATTTTTCCCCGGATTTTCCCGGATTTTCCAGAGCCCCCGGAGGTGGCGGTGTTCCCCAAGCACCCGGTGGAGCAGGACGAGCCCAACATCCTGATCTGCTACGTCACCAAGTTCTGGCCGCCGGTGCTGGGGCTGAGCTGGCTGCGCAACGGGGTCCCGGTGGCGCGCGGCGTCCTGGAGACGCCCTTCTACCCCGACCGCGACTTCACCTTCCGCAAGTTCTCCTACCTGCCCTTCATCCCCCGGCCCGGAGAGTACTACGACTGCAAGGTGGAGCACGAGGGGCTG
>NW_024526540.1:0-1119 GCF_017590135.1 Pyrgilauda ruficollis | reverse complement strand
GGTACATTTGAAAAGGGAAAATTACTTCAATTTTTAAAATCTAGCATTGATCAAGGAGAGCAGACTGAAGAGGCATTTCATTTGTTGTTACAATTTCCAAGTTTAAGGAATATTATAAAAGCAAGTCAGAATTCTTTTTCTGTGTTTTGATAATCAATGCATTTAAATACCAAATTTAGAAAAAGAATTATTGTGCAATTGTGTGAATGAAAGGACTTTAATGTTACTGGACTATAATGGAAAAGTCCTGAATTAGGATTTAAAATATTTTCCCATTGTATTTTTTTCTTTAATGACTAGAAATTATTGGTAAATCCAAGAACATCTTTCCCTCAAAATGCTAAATAATGTTTTTTATTCTATTCATGTCCTTCCCAATTTTGTATCACTTAAGTAGCAGTAGATTTTTCTGAGTGGATTATTGTATTCAATGGGGAAAGCATAGCACTTGTTAAAGCCATCCTTTATTTTGAACTCAAAACTGATATTACTGATAAGGACTAAAAACCATATTAGTCAGCACGTACCAAGGGAAATTAATTGACTAATGAAAAGTCAGTATGAATAAGTCTTCTTACAGAGCCTGTCCTCAGAGTCTGAAGTTCTGTTTAGCAAGGTATTTTCATTATTCCATCCAGTAGGTTAAAAAATTAATTTCCTACAATATTAATGTTTTGAATTCGCCCAAGTGTAGAAGTTACTGTAGGTTTCAGTGTAGAAAAATTCAGAAACGAACCTTTGCACATCCCAAGCCTTTTGTGCTCACACTGAGTGATTTAGCAGCTAAACTCAAAGTCAAGAATCCATTGCTAATACAGGATTATAAGATGTGAACTCCTGTAGCTGGTGAATTTTTCACAGTTTGAAATCTTTATTCCTATGACAAGAGCTAAGAGTGATTGCCTACCTTAGAGCTCTCACTTCTGAGAGTTCAGTGGTGTAAAGTGCTCAATAACCTCCAAATGTATTTGATGAGGTAGCTGCACGAAGATTTGCATTGAGATCCAACAGCATGTATGGGTTTTATATCATAATTAAGGAAGCTTTCAAATTTCTCTGCAAAATACAAACCGTGAAGATGAAATGGTCTTAATATTTTTCTGTATTGGTTTTTTTTTA
>NW_024526539.1:0-1119 GCF_017590135.1 Pyrgilauda ruficollis | reverse complement strand
GTTGCTGGCCCATAATATTCTATTATTTGTTCCGCAGGCCATTCTTCCTCCCCCCATGTTTGGCTTCCCCTGAAAATGGGAAATGGGGAGGGGTAGGCCGACCCCGCGGGCGCAGAGGTGGTGGGGGGAAGAGGAGCAGGGAGAGGGGTAGGGGGTGGAACATCACTAAGGGAGACACTAGGACCCAGGGAAAGTGGAGTGCTGGGTTCCAGGGCTGAGAGGGGAAGATTGTTATCAGCACGATTAGCATTTGTATCTGGTGAGAGGGAGATAAGGCTTTCCCACCTTCCTCAGAAGGGGTTTGCACCAAAATGAAGCTTTTTTTGTTAGTTTTTTGTATGGCTTTGGTTATAATGTGAAATATAGGGATAAACCGAGTTACAGAAAAATCTTGATTAGTTTGAAGGGTATATATCCTGGTCCCAATTGTATCCCAAAAGGAGTCTAAACTGATAGTGGGTGTGTTAGTATCTGGAAATTGGGAAAGAATCCATTTTATAAATTTTTTCAGGTTAGTTTTTGAAAGATTACCTTTAGAAAAAGAAAAGTTGTTAGAAGATAGGATTTCTAGGATTAGTCAATATAAATCTCTCTCGTTCTGGGATCGTTTTAATGTACTAAGCTTTGATCCCATATTTCCTGTTCCCTGCCAGCAGAAAAGAAAAAAAAAAAAAAAAGAAAAAAAACAAAAAAGGACCCAAGGAAAAATTTGCACACAAGAAAGGCTGCTTTAAAACTTACACTTCTTCAGCCAGATGTGGGTCAAAGGTCTGATGGAGGTGGTCTGCCGTGTCAGTCTCCTCAGACAACCAGATGTCAGCGGTGAGGGTTAACTGACAGCCCTTTCAGAAGAGTCCTGCTATAACAAAGGCCTTTTCTTCAGGGGGTCTTGGCAAGCAAAGGCGGTAACAATTTCAAGAAGAAATGCTGTTCCAGGGTTCTTGTGCTGTTCGGTCGCCAATTAATATGGCTGCTTCCAGCCAGGGTATGCCTGGTGGGCTGCCTTGGTCCAGGTAGCTCAGTCCTGCCCAGCACAGCTTGTCCGAGTTCCCAAGCAGCTGCTAGACGCAGGCAACCTTAGCAAGCTCAAGCGATATCAGCTCTTAATGATTATCAGCT
>NW_024526538.1:0-1120 GCF_017590135.1 Pyrgilauda ruficollis | reverse complement strand
AAAAATAATTAAAAATTGCAATAATTTATGGAAAAATCCCCCAAAAAATGGGGGGTGGGGGGGTGAAATGGGGGTTTTGTGAGAAAAAAGGGATTTTTTTGGGTGAAAATGGCATTTCTCAGCAAAAAATTGCAATGTTTTGGGAAAAAATAATTAAAAATTGCAATATTTCCTGAAAAAAATAATTAAAAATTGCAATATTTTGTGAAATGGGGGTAAAATGGGGGGTTTGCAGTGAAAAAATGGGAGTTTGCTGGGAGAAAGTGGGGTTTTTCAGCAAAAAAATGCAATGTTTTGGGAAAAAATAGGAAAAAAGTGCAATATTTGATGAAAAATCCCCAAAAAATGGGGGTTTGCAGTGAAAAAATGGGAGTTTGCTGGGAGAAAGTGGGGTTTTTCAGCAAAAAAATGCAATGTTTTGGGAAAAAATAGGAAAAAAGTGCAATATTTGATGAAAAATCCCCAAAAAATGGGGGTTTGCAGTGAAAAAATGGGAGTTTGCTGGGAGAAAGTGGCATTTTTTGCCAAAAAAATCCAATATTTTGGGAAAAAATAATTAAAAATTGCAATATTTGATGAAAAAATAATTAAAAATTGCAATGTTTTCTGAAAAAATGGCAAAAAAATGGGGGGTGGGGGGGTAAAATGGGGGTTTTTAGGAAAAAAAATGGATTTTTGTGGGTGAAAATGGCATTTTTAGAAAAAAAATCCAATATTTTGGGAAAAAATAATTAAAAATTGCAATATTTTGATGAAAAAATAATTAAAAATTGCAATATTTTGGGGAAAAAATAATCAAAATTGCAATATTTGATGAAAAAATAATTAAAAATTGTGATAATTTATGGAAAAGTCCCCAAAAAATGAGGGGTGGGGGGGTGAAATGGGGGTTTTTAGGAAAAAAAATGGATTTTTTAGCTAAAAACGTTGGGATTTTTTTTAAAAAAATGAGGATTTTTTATTTTTAAAAACCAGATTTTTCCTTTAAAAATTAAAAATTTCCATGGAGAAAATGCCATTTTTCACCCAAAAAAAGGGATTTTTTAGCTAAAAATGTGGGTTTTTTTTAAAAAAAATGAGGATTTTTTTTTATAAAACAAATTTTTCATGTAAAAATTAA
>NW_024526537.1:0-1120 GCF_017590135.1 Pyrgilauda ruficollis | reverse complement strand
GGGGTTCCCTGTTCCCGAGGGGATCCAGGTGAGCTCTGGGGTCGCCTGCAGCCCAAAAAAATCCCTTTTTTTGGGCTTCCTGCTGGGGATTTTTGCCGTTTTTAGCGGAATTTTCACCATTTGTAGCCGAATTTTCGCTGTTTTCAGCTGAATTTTCACTGTTTTTAGTCGAATTTTTGCCATTTTTCATGGAATTTTCTCCATTTTCAGCCGAATTTCCGCCACTTTTGGTGGAATTTTCTCTGTTTTCAGTGGAATTTTCTCCGGTTTTCCCGGCATTTTCTCCATTTTCAGCGGAATTTTCTCCATTTTAGGTGGAATTTTTGCCATTTTTGGGGGAACTTTCTCCATTTTTGGTGGAATTTTTGCCATCTTTGGGGGAACGTTCACCATTTTCAGCTGAATTTTCTCCGTTTTTCCCGTGATTTTCTCAGTTTTCAGCTGAATTTTCACTATTTTCAGCCGAATTTTCTCCATTTTCAGCCGAATTTTCACTATTTTTAGCTGAATTTTCTCCGTTTTCAGCCGAATTTTCTCCATTTTTCCCAGAATTTTCTCCGTTTTTCCCGTAATTTTCTCCGTTTTCAGCCGAATTTTCACTGTTTTCAGCCAAATTTTCTCCGTTTTCAGCCGAATTTTCTGCGTTTTCCCCGTGATTTTCTCCGTTTTCAGCCGAGTTTCCCCCGTTTTCCTGTGATTTTTCTCCGTTTTCAGCGGAATTTTCTCCGTTTTCCCCCTGATTTTCTCCGTTTTCAGCTGAATTTTCTCCATTTTCAGCCGAGTTTCCCCCGTTTTCCCCGTGATTTTCTCCGTTTTCAGCCGAATTTTCACTATTTTCAGCCGAATTTTCTCCGTTTTCAGCGGAATTTTCTCCGTTTTCCCCGTAATTTTCTCCGTTTTCAGCCGAATTTTCTCCATTTTTCCCAGAATTTTCTGCGTTTTCCCGTGCTTCTCTCGTTTTGCCCACCGCTGACGGCAGGCAGCGGGGCTGCCGGCTCACACGAAGGCGATGCGGCCGCGCGCGGCGCTCACCTGCAGCACGCCCAGCGCCTCGTACTCGGCCAGCGCGGCGCTCGCCTGCGCGGGGGTGAAGCCGCGCGCCGCCAGCGCCTCCAGCGCG
>NW_024526536.1:0-1120 GCF_017590135.1 Pyrgilauda ruficollis | reverse complement strand
GATCCAGGCAGAAATTGGGATTTCCCCAGGATCCAGGCAGAAATTTGGATATTTTCCCCCTGGAATCCAACCAGAAATTGGGATTTATTCCCCATTTTCCCCGGATCCAGGCAGAAATTGGGATTTTTCCCCATTTTTCCCCTGGAATCCAGGCAGAAATTGGGATTTCCCCGGATCCAGGCAGAAATTCGGATTTTCCCCTGGAATCCAACCAGAAATTGGGATTCATTCCCCATTTCCCCCAGGATCCAGGCAGAAATTGGGATTTCCCCGGATCCAGGCAGAAATTTGGATTTTTTCCCCCGGGATCCAGGCAGAAATTGGGATTTATTCCCCATTTCCCCGGATCCAGGCAGAAATTGGGATTTTTTCCCCCGGGATCCAGGCAGAAATTGGGATTTATTCCCCATTTCCCCGGATCCAGGCAGAAATTGGGATTTCCCCGGATCCAGGCAGAAATTCAGATTTTTCCCCATTTCCCCGGATCCAGGCAGAAATTGGGATTTTCCCCGGATCCAGGCAGAAATTGGGATTTTTTCCCCCGGGATCCAGGCAGAAATTGGGATTTCCCCGGATCCAGGCAGAAATTGGGATTTCCCCGTTCCCTCACCGCGGGCCGCGCGCCCGCAGCGCTCTGGTACGAAGTCACGGACTGCAGACTCAGGAAGGAATCCCCAGAATTTGTCATCTTAAAAGACCCAGAGGAAGCTGAAAAAAACGACAAAAAAACCCAAAAAATGAAATTAAAATAGAGAATTTTCATGGGTTATAAAGGCAGCGAAATGGTTCTTCAGGAGGGATAAAAAGGGAATAAATGGAATAAAAAGGGGGATAAATTGAACTAAAAGGGGGATAAAAAAGGAAATAAATGGAATTTAAAGGGGGATAAAAAAGGGAATAAATGGAATTAAAAGGAGGATAAAAAGACAATAAAAGGCAATAAAAAGGATTTTAAAAAGGGGGGAAAAAGAAATTAAAGGGATTTAAAAATGGAGTACAAGGGAATAAACTGAAATAAAATTAAATAGAATGGAGTGAAAACAAATAAAAGGAAATGAACGGAAATGAAAAGTAGATAAAGGGAGGGGCCTCGCTGTCCCACTGTCCCTGTGTCCCACTG
>NW_024526535.1:0-1119 GCF_017590135.1 Pyrgilauda ruficollis | reverse complement strand
CTTCAAAACTGGCTCAGATAAATTGTTGACAACTTGAACCTTAATGACATAGAATGCATGGTTGCTTTGTTTTCTTTTACAACTAATCTTGTTCTTCTATCATGAACATGTGTTGTGTATTTAACTATGTGATCATGCATTTTTGAAGGCAGTTTTGCTTGTTTATTTAACAAACTGTCTTACTTTCAAGGTTCTTTTTATTATTATTGTTTTAGTAATGTGCACTTAGTGAATTATAGACTGCACCTTAATGAAGTAATTATTGAGGGAAGAACAGCCTGCATCCACTGTATAATTGTCTTTTGCTTTGTAATGCAATCAGATTTGTACTTACACTCATTCAGCTTTTTGTGTCTCTTCTCTAGGGTCTTTTAAGTGGATTGTTCTAAAAATAAACCAGTTGGTATCTTTGATAGTGTAAATACTGTGGGGGTTTAAAGCTTAAGATCTTTTAGAGGAAAAAACCCCAATGCCTTCATTGATAGACAGATCCACAGATGCCTGTTGCTTTTTGTGATGCTGGCTATTAGCAGTCTACTTTGTAGTTCTTCCACGTTTGAACTAAATCTGGAGTTTCTCAGGAGTCAGTTATGATCTTGTCTTCTAATAAAACTTATTTGGACTTTATCACCTGAAAAACAGTGTCTGGAGTAACTGTATCAATGTCTCCGGAATATTTTCTACGAATGTTCCAGGATTGACAGAAGAAATAAGATCAATGTTTAAGTTATACAAGAATAAGGCTGTTTGGAACCAATATATTCAGTTTGTATGTCAAACATTACATATATCTGTACCATTTAGATTGTGGTAAGATTGCATGCAAATTTCTATATTTTAGTTCTCTCCTTTAGTATTTCTGTCATAATCAAATAAGCTTTAAGGAATAGATAAAGTGTATGGCATATATGATACTGATTTGAACATAGCTATCCTGTTGGACTTGAGCTGTATGTCCTGCTCATATATTTATAGCTGTGTATGAAATGTGTTTGAAACATACAGTGTTTGCTTGCAGAAGGGAAGCCAGTGATGCACAGCTGTAGAGATGTTAAGCTAGCCATTGGCTTGCCCTTTGTGTTCTTTCTTGCTCTTGTTTTGTCTACTGTCTTTTTTTTT
>NW_024526534.1:0-1120 GCF_017590135.1 Pyrgilauda ruficollis | reverse complement strand
ATCTGAATGTGAAAGTTGTGCTCTGGAGCCAGTCTGAGCAACCCAAGTTCCCTCATTTGTGGGATGAGATTCTGGCCAGACACTTCCCGCTGGAGCCTTGCCAGCCTGGGCTTGCTTAGTGTGACTTGAGGGTGGTCTCCTGATTTCCTTTGATCTGAGAAGGGTGCAGATCCCACTGTTCCCTCTGCTGCATGAGCACCAGCTGTATCTGCCAGCTGAAGGAGGTCTGGATAACCAGGACATCAGTTCTGTTTGGGTCAGAGCGGTGTCACAGCTTTCCTGTGCAGCTTGGCTGTGGCTGCTGAGATACTTGTGTCTCCTCTTCTCCTCCTCCAGCTCTGCCTGCTGCCCTTCCAGGAGTTATAAATGCCACAGCAGATGGCTTGGGGAGGCAGTGTCTGTAATTACTGCTGCAAGATTCCCCGAAGCTTGACTCTGCACAAAGAACGCTTTTTTCCCCCCTGGAGATTCAAAGTTGTCGGTACTTCAAATGCAGATTTAGTCTTTTCAGGGGAACACGATGGAGGAAATGTGTGATTTATGTGCTGGTTCAAAAGAAGCCTGTCTTTCCTCTTGACATAATTCATATCATGCTTTAGTGTTAGCAGTTTTCAGTCTTCTCTTGCTAGGTCAGCTCTCATGTTCCTGGTAGTGATATGGGCTACACTGCTTATGGACCCAAGTTTTGATAACAGCTGACAATGCTGCTAAATAACACAACCACAATCAGTTTATTTGGTAGGTAGGTAACCTTCCAGCAGGTTTCAGTGTGGATGTTGTTCTCCCATCTGAGGAATGTGCAACTCTGTGTTTGACATATTTTTAATGCCTAATGCAAGAGCTCCTCTCCCAGCTGTGGTTGATTGACCCAAGGTTATGCTGCACAGTGTCTCCTTTTCTGTGGGCTCCTTGCTCCAAACACCTTTCTGAACTCTTGATGTGTCTGAGCTGAGTTTTCTCCTCTTGCATCTCTCTGATGCTGATGGCCCTTGGGTTATTAACTATGTAGCTAGTCAGGTTTGCATTATGAGAGGGTTGAAGTGAAAGGGAAAGAAAAGTTTTCATTTCCTGAGGTCAGTGAAGAGGCTGTGACCCAAATCAACCCCTGAGCAATGTTTTT
>NW_024526533.1:34984-45508 GCF_017590135.1 Pyrgilauda ruficollis | reverse complement strand
GTTATGGATGCAGGCAACAGCAACTTTGCTCATACAGGAAGGGGGAGAAGGTGATTTTCCAGCTGAAATTCAGAAGGTTGTCTGGGATAATGCGATTGATTTTGAAAGGAAATTTCAATCCTGGTGGACTATGGTAAATTTCACCTATGATCCTGCTTCTAATGTGGCCACTGCCTTTGTGCTTACTATACATAATGCAACTGTTTACATTATCCACCCCATCATTGCACTAGGATTAAATAATGAAAAAACGGTGCTCTACCCTTCAGAACATAGGGTGTGAACATGAAAGGTGAATGAAAAGTGTCAAACAGAATCTTGTGTTACTAGGGAAAAACTAGGATTCATTTGTCAAAGCAATACTATTAATGCTCAAGATGTGTATCTAGACACTGAACAAAGTATTTGCCACTTTGAGATTCAGCCAGTCACTGATCAGAAAACTGTGCCCGTATATACTGGTAAAGGTTGTGTATGCTTGAGAACTGTTTGTGCTATTGTAAAAATTGATAACAACTCTAGGGTTTCCTGTGGTCAGGATGATCCCGAGATGGTTAAAAAGTCTTTTTTTCCCAGCCTGGCGGTCGAAGAAGGAGTTGGAGTTCCTTGGCTCTGGTTTTCAAGGTTGTTTATTTTCTCTTATCTAATACATTTTTTCCTCACCCACAGAGGTCTGTCTAGCAGGTTGATTTGTGGCACACTGCCCGCTCTTGGACTGGTGACAACATTTTATACTAAGAACTACGTGTACTTTATTTACAATTATTTTCCAATACCTATCACCTATGTTAGACTGTCTACTTCTACTCTAAACCAATCTTAAAGTGCCAACATCACACAGAAGATGGAGGCTAGGAAGAAGAAGGAAGAAGGACAGGACAACACCCAAAATCCTCCATCTTGCCTCCTAGACCCCGCTAGTAAAATCCCCAAAATTCCACTTTTCACCCTGTGATTAATTCATTATCATTCTACTTAAACTTTTGTGACTTGTAATTCTTCATACAAGGTTGGTAATTTGCTCCATGGGTTAAAATTGAAAACCCAAGTGTCCTTGGCTTCCTGCCAGGAATTAGGAGTAGCCAGATGAAGGAAAATAGGAACAATTTACATGCAAGATCAGTGTTATAGGTAGAAATGAAATCTAATTCAGATAAATGTAAAATATATTGAGCTGTGGAGCAAACACTAACAGAGCATATATTAAATTGAAGAAGATAAGGAAAGAAATGAGAGTGCTATAGAAGGAAAATAAAGTAGAACAAAACAAAATAAGACACTACATGGATGATTGAGGAGAAATAGAAAGGAGAAAGTAAATAAACTTTTGTATGGGAAGAGGAATGAAATGGAAAACTATAAAATTTATTAAGTCTAAACCCCACTACTTTCAAAGTCAAGGTCAAACCTACTGTTATCAGGCCAAGAACCAGCTATAAATAAAACTCTAGCTATATATGAACAATAAATAGTAATTTCTAGAAGGATTTTAGTGGGAGAGGAGGGACTTGTGTGGGAGGATCTATTTTAATTAAGCTCAGTATCAATCACCTTTGCAAGCAAATATTCCACTGCCAGCACTGACTCCCACCTATTTTTGTTTAGCCTAAAAATATCACTATAAAACAATATTCATTACATCTCTGATCCGTGGAGTTTGAGGCTGTCACACATTTGTTTTCCCTCTCTTAAACCTCTGAAGTCACTGTGAACCCAGGAGAGGGAGGTGACATTTTCCTGAGAGGCCTGGTGGCACAGCAGGAGCCTGCACACACACCTGGGGTTTAGGGTTTTGCTTCCATTCCCCTCTTCAGCATTAAAAACCCCATTTCAAATTTAAAATACAACTTCCTCTGTCCCACTGTGTCAAAGCAAGGCCATTCAGAGACAGGGTTTTTGTCCTAGATTGCAAGGTAATGTGTGTGTTCTGTCACCATCTGTCAGAGGTGGGGCAGTTCTCCTCTGTCCATGGGGCAGTTTTCTTTATCTCTCCCACAACCCATCCTCCCTCCAGGAGATCTCTGCTGTCCATGGCCACTGAGTGTCCCTGCAGGGCTGATCAAATTCCATCATCCCATGGGGAGATGCTCCGCCCAGGGCAGGAGCCAAGCATTCCTACCTGGATACAATCTGAGCCTGGAACAGCACAGCAGCCTTTGCCCACTGCATTCCCAGAGGAGCAGCTTTCTCCTGCCCTGCATTCCCAGAGGAAGAGCAGGCCCATCTCCAGCAGCCCTGGAGCTTCAGAGGAAAACTGCAGCCTTGTGCAGGATCCCTGCTCCAGCAGAACCACAGCTGGCACTGCAGGAGGGCTGAGCCCCCATGGGATGGGACTGTGCTACCACCCTGACACACAGGGGGACAGGGCATGTTCTGACTTTTTTGTTGTTGTTGTTTTTGTTTGTACTATTACATTTGGTTTTTTAATTTTCCTAGTAAAGAACTGTCATTCCTATTCCCATATCTTTGCCTGAAAGCCTTTTAATTTCAAAATTATAATAATTTGGAGGGAGGGGGTTTACATTTTCCATTTCAGGGGAGGCTCCTACCTTCCTTAAGCAGACACCTGTATTTTCAAACCAAGCCAGTAAATTGTTATTTTTAACTCATCAGCTCTCATTTATTGTCCCCTCCTTGCTTGCTGGAGGGAAGGGTGGGTGGCTTATTTGGAATTTAGTTCCCCATTGGTTGCCAAAACCAACACAGACACCAATAATCCAAGCAGCTTTCTAACTTCTTTCTTTGAAGAAGGCGGGGGAAGGGATAAAATTCCCACAATCCTCTCAGGATTTAGTTTTTGGCTACCTTTACTTATTAAGTGACTGAGATACTTCACCTCTGATTCCACAAATTGTAATTTCCCTTTTGATACTGTTATAAATGACAATATAATATTGGCTTTCACATTTATGTATTAGCTTTTGCATGTTGTTATTAATCACAAGTGTTTTGATATGGTAACATTTATACTTACCGTTAACTGCTTTTGGTATAGTATTATCTGTCAGTTTATGTATGCACCATATAGCTTATATAAATAGTAGTGTGATAAATATATTATATCTTAGACCATAGCATAATATTAAAATAGAGACTGTGGGATGTTAAAATGCTTTTCCATGTAACTACCTCACAGAATAGTGTAAAATAATTAGGTGATTCCCCGCATTTGTGGACTATCTCATCTGAAAGACAAGATAACGGAGACAAAAACCGGAACACCAAATGAAGAAGAATTTATTGACTCCTCGTTATCAGGGAGTGAAAAAACAACAGGATGGAACCATGAGAACAAGTAACATATATTGATCTAATCAACAAAATGGCATGCAGACAAGTCAAAGGTTAAAACCAAGCAGGAAAATCCCTGAAACATGTAAAACTCACAAGAATGTTTGAATAATGCATAAAACTCATGAATATGTATGTACCCCTGTAGTGGTTTAGTTTTGCAAATTTGAGTTTTTTGTCGAATGTACTAATAACATGGTGGGTTGAGTTCTGGTTAAATTGTCAGTGTACTTATTAGAATGATTTATTTTTTGTTGTGAGCTAGGATTAGGAGGAAGGCAAAGCCGGTGCAAAACTTTAAAAGGGTATAAAGAAAACTTTATTAACAGAACTAAAAGAATAATAAGAATCAGAATAAAACCTTTAGAACACTTCTCCTCCCCCCTATAACCTTTTTTCTTTTCCACTGACAACGTAAAGAGATAAAACTTGGAATTTTTAGTTAGTTTACTTCTAGAATAGTCTTTTTTCAGTTCACTTAAGGGAAGGAGTTTCCTTTGCCATGCTGCAGAGACTTCTCTACAATAAACATTTCTTTTTCATGGCTTTTAATTTCCACAAATAGCATCCACTTGGGAATCTGCATTAGTGAAATCTCTTCCATCTTTCACAGCCTTCCCACAGTTGTGTTTCTAGGCCATGTCAACTTATTGGGGTGTTATTTTTAAGGATGAGCTGTTTAAAAGCAAAAGTTCTCTTCATCTATCTTAGAAATCATTTTTATCTCTGAGAACAGAGGTTTTCTTCTTTCCTGGGAGCAAAGGGTCTTCATAATTTTTGTCTTTCTCTGTTTAAACTTCTCATCAGGATTACATCTACTTCAATATTTGTTTAGCACTGGTGCCTCTGTTCATGTCTGTAATTAAAACACTACATCCCCCCAATGTATTTTAGTGAGTTATAGGGAAAAAGACTCTGATGTATCAATTACATTCTTTTCCATAACTTTACAAGAGGATTTCAGCTCAAGACTAAGGCATCTTTTCATTCTCCTTCCATCTGGGACTTGACTCTTTCTTTACTGACCTTAGTGTCTTCATGTTGTTTTTCTCTGTGTCTTCACTCTGTCCTTTTCTCTCACTTGAAAGAGGATTGAATGTCTGTAAGACTTATCTGTGCAGTAAAGGAGTTGATCTTACCCAGACCTTGCATCAGAGACTGGGTTCTTGCTTTTGGTTACACAATTCTTGCTGGGCAGTGGCCAGAGCAGTCTCAGGGCAGTATTTCAGGCTGCACTGAGGGGCTGTGCCAGGATCTCAAGGGGGCCCAGGCTAGAACAGCAGCACGCCACAGGCCAATGGCTTCCCCTCCCCCTGCCCAGCAGTTTCTGGTGAAACTCAGTAGCAGCAGAATTCAGCTGAGCCATGGGCCAGCCTGGCCATGCTGGGAGGGAGGACCTGGCTGCAAGATGTTAGCAGCCGTGGCCTGGCCCTGCATCTGCTAGGGCCCCAGGGCTTCCCCTCCCCCTGCCTGGCAGCCGCTGGGGCCCAGCCCGGCAGGGACAGGGCCCAGCAGGCTCTCTGGAAAGGGGCCCAGCCCCGTGGAAAAGCCCGCCCAGCCTAGCCCGGCCAGGACGGGGCACCGGGCCAGATTTCTTACCTGTTACCAGGCCAGAAGAAAGAGAGCTTTTCCCAAGCTTATTCAATTTAAAATAGAAATCTCACAGAAGCATGTTCAGCTCTTTAAGTGCCTTATTGACATGCTTATTCTCAAAGCTAGCCAGCAATTAGTTTTGCTAAGCACAGTAGAAACTCTTAACAGCTTCTCTCAAAAAAAATCACTTCTCTAAGTGGCTCCAATGGAAAACCAGCACAACCCCTGTAATGTAACAGTATATAGAGAACATTGTTTTATGCTAACAGTGTGTTTTCTGGCCCATTACCAAAAACAACCCAGTGCTGGATATTTGTCCCTATTTGTCCCTTTTTATCCCTTATTAAACTTTTAAAAATTCTAAAGAGTGAACTTTGTTTTTCACAGATTGGAGGTCCCACCTAAATAAACCTTGAGTCTCAGTGGCTGGGGGGGGCGGGGTCCCAGGTGAGAGGTGCCCCCCCTGAGTTAAAGTGGCTTGCCTGGGGCTTCTCCTGCTGCTACAAGTGACCACAGGTTTAGCCCTCCATAGGACAAAAGGCACAAAAAGAAAAAGGGAAGTAAAAGCTCCCTGAGAAACTGTGGCAACTCCTAAATTGTGCACAAAGACCTAGATGGGTGAGCGTTTTGCTGAAAAGGGTTTCACCAGAATCCAGGTATGTGTGTGTGAATGAGACACAGGCTGGACAGTCCAGCATCTGCGAAATGAGTGAGGAGTCCTCATAGCTTCATTTCCGCATTCTCCAAGAGGAGGTCGGCTGGCGAAGGGATGAAGCGAGTGGTGGAGACTGAGTGAAAGCCTGGAATTGGAGAGGTTTAGCTACTTTGGGGTTAAAATGGGTAATAAGGAAACAAAGAAGAGAGGAATTGCCTGTAATTTCCACTGCAGGAATTCAAATTCCAGGTAGTACTGCATTTGATCTATGTCTGATAGCCTACAGAAATCTTGGCTATATTGAGGGTTGGAACAGTTTAAAGTTGGTGCAGGGTCTGCAAAAAGGCGAGATGCTGAGAACCTGAAATCCCAATATACCCTTGAGGCATGAATGGTTGGTCTGATCTGGGGTGTTAAACTGCTGAGCCAAAAACATTGAGAGATCTAAGAAACTGATTAGGCCAGCTTTATAACAGGGTAAAGAGTGAAATGACCCTTCAGTAGAGCTTTGAAGTTCGTTTTAAGTGCTGTTATATGGCCGGGGTTTTATAGGTATGGGGGTGGCAAGACAAAGGTTTTAAGCTTGGGAAATCTTAGAAGGGTTTAAAGACTACTTTATTTGGAGATAGTTTACTGTGCAACAAATAAGAATCTGTAAAGGAATATTAGTATCTGATTCAACAACAAGGGTACCGTATTGTTGTGTAAATGTGTGTGAGATGTATGTGCATGTCCTTCATTTTGTGTGACTGACAAGTGTAACTGCTGAGTGAATGAGATGCACTATTAGTATGAAGCAAGTGAGGAGCTTGGATCCATGGTTCTGTTTTTTGGGCGACTGAGATGGCCGGAGAAGAGTGAAGCGTTTGTTGTTTATAATCACGGTTTTGTGATGTCTGTATGAGTGCAATTTTGTGCTAAAGTTGTGGATAGGGGTGTGAACCCTGGGTATTGTGTGAGTGTAAAATTTGTCATAAGAAGTGGTATTGCACAGCCACTTGCAAGAGCAGCTGGTGCTGGGAATATAAAAGAGCATAATTAAGAACCAGAAATCGGGCATCAAATTTCTAAATTTCTGTAGGACACGAGGAATTGGGCAGTCCAAGGACAGGAAAAGCTTGGCAGGAGAGGGTGATTGAGTCACAACAGGCAGAAATAATTAAAATAGTGTGTGGAAGACAGTATTTGGTTCCTAGGATTTGGACTGTATCTGAGGAAGACTGGGAAAATACATGTGAAAAGTGTAAATTCAGATTTGCATGGAAGTTAAGGAAGAAAAGAGACAAAAAGAGATGTGTGGGAGGTGTTGGGATAAACTGAAAAAATGGGACACAAGGCAAGCAAGGAGAAAGCCCCCAGAGGAAGGGGAAGCAGGAAAGCATCAATGGATATACCTCCCCACAGCCCCCTGGGGATAAAATTGGCACAGTGGGAACATAACCCCAACACAAAGAATAAAAATAAGGGTAAAATGATACATTATTGTATGATAGAATGGACTAAAGAGAAGATAAGATTGGACCATTTATTCTGGCTTATACATGGTTCCTTTGAGAGGGGGATGTGCCAAGCTTTAAATATTTATGTAAACGCTAAAGAAGTGGCCAGTCAGGAAGAAAGGGACTATGCTGCCTGTTGGGAGAAAACCTCTCTGGGGGAGGTGACTACGTTTAAATTAAAAGAAGCAAAGAACTGGGACCCTTTAGATTATTTGCCTCCTCCATAATGCACCTAATGTACCCCCTCCACACCCTGATGGACCTAGCCAGAATACCAGGGGAAGAGCAATCCTATGAGAGGAATTGAAAAATGAGAACCAAGCAGTATCATTATACCCCCTCTGGGAAGTACCATTGGGAGGGGCACACAGGGGAATTGGGTTTGTGACAGCCCCACTTAATTCCTCCCAAGTGAGAGCATTTTAAAAAGAATTAAAAGGTCTACTAGAAGATCCTATTGGATTAACAGAACAAGTAGACCAATTTTTGGGACCCAATATTTATACTTGGGATGAAATGCAATCTATAATAAACCTTTTGTTTACACACAAAGAAAGACAAATAATCCAAGCAGCAAGGGTGCAGATATGGGATAGGGAACATGCAAATGGACCCCCTGGGGAGGAGAAAATGTCATTGCAGCACGCAATTTGGGGGCACAATAACCCCAGGGGAAGGCAAAACATGGAAGAGTATAGAACATTAATTATCAGGGGAATTAGGGAAGGTGCTCCCCAAACTCAGAATGCCAATAAGGCATTTGCTGAACATCAAAAGAAGGAGGAGACTCCAACTGAATGGCTAGAGAGTTTAAAAAGAAATATGAGACAGTACTCAGGAATGGACACTGATACGGAGGCTGGACAAGCTGTTAAAAGTGACCTTCATCACTCATGCTTGGCTGGATATAAGAAAAAAGAAAGATTGGATGAGTGGCAAGACAAAGGATTGAATGACCTAATGAAACAAGCCCAGAAGGTATATGTACCAAGAGATGAAGAAAAAGAAAAGGCAAAAGCAGAAATAATGGTAGCTGCTATTGCTGAGGGAAACTACCATGCAAGGACCCACTTCTATAAGGAAGTGAGGCCCCAGTCAGGCCAAGACAAGCGGAGCCAGGGGGAGGATAAGGGGAACAGAGCTTCCTGGGAAAGAGGCCCTCAAAGGGGAAAAAGGGAATTTAACAACCAAGGCCCAATTTGTCATTATTGCAAGGAAACTGGACATTTAAGGTGGAACTGCTCACAGAGGGAAAAGGACTTGAAAGCTTTTAAGGAGGCTCAAGAAACAGACGAATAGGAATGTCAGGGGATCTATCTCCTGGGGTCAAAATAGCAGCAGGAGCCATTGATAACTTTAAAAGTAGGCCCCCAGGAGGAGGAATTTGAATTTCTAGTAGATACAGGGGCTGAGAGGACATGTTTTTGTAGAATTCCAAAAGGATGCGAAAAAAGCCAAAATACAACTCAAGTAGTAGGGGCAAAAGGAGAAGGATCTAAAGCACCAGTTATAAGAAATGTAATAGTTGAGGCAGCAAACAAAATAGGAATGGGGGATGTTTTATTAGTACCAGGGGCAGGATGTAATTTGCTGGGGAGGGATTTGCAAGTGCAGCTAGGTATCGGGGTGCTTCCAGAGGGAGAGAAAATGGTAGTCAAACTCCTCCAATTAAAAGAGGAAGACAAAAGACAAATAGAGGAAGTAGTTTTGGCAAATCCTGGAAATAGGGGCAAGTTAAACATAGCCCCTATAGTAATCAAAATAACTAATACAGATTGCCCAATTCAAGTACGGCAATACCCACTCTCTTTAGAAGGGAGAAAAGGGTTGCAGATAGTAATTCAGGAATTAAAGATGGAACTTTAGAACCATGCATGTCTCCCTACAATACCCCCATATTACCAGTAAAAAAAAATCAAATGGGACATACAGGCTTGTCCAAGACCTGAGAGAAGTAAATAAATGAACTATAGATCGATATCCAGTGGTACCCAATCCCTACACACTATTGAGTAAAATCCCCCCATCGCATCGGTGGTTTAGTGTGATAGACCTCAAAGATGCCTTTTAGGCCTGTCCCCTAGCAGGAGAAAGCAGAGATTTATTTGCTTTTGAATGGCACGATCCCAATACAGAGAGAAAGTAACAATTCAGATGGATCAAATTACCCCAAGGATTTACTGAATCCCCTAACCTATTTGGACAAGCCTTAGAAGAGGTACTGCAATGTTTCCTCATGGTACCAGAAATAAAACTTATCCAATATGTTGATGATTGGGTACCCCCACCCCAAAACGCATCGCAACAGATTTGCTTCTCTCAGGGGAGGATGAGGAAAAAGTCAGAGAATTCACAATATCATTACTAAATTTCTTGGTAAACCAAGGGCTTTGAATATCAAAGGAAAAACTTCAATTTGTGGAAAATGAAGTAAAATACTTAGGGCATATAATAAGCCAAGTGAGCCGGTGATTGAATCCTGAAGGGATTACAGGAATAACCTCACTCCCCCAGCCAAAAACTAAAAAGGAAATCAGAAAACTATTGGGGTGACACAGCCACCGGAGCCCGGGCTAGCTCTGGATAAACTCCGGCACCATGCCAGGAGTGGGGAACAGGTGAGGTTTGGATTTTACCTGCAGCTGAACCTGAAGAGCAGCTTGCTCTACAGTGAAGAATGTCACAGCCATGGCAGGGATCAGGCAAAGGAGAAGGAGGAGGCTCTCTGGTCTTGAGGTTCCAACGGGGAGAAGTTTATTACACCCAGAAGGGTTAAGAACAAAGATCCCCGAGCACTACTGTGCTCGGGTTTAAATACCCAGTGGGAGGGTACAAACAGACAGCCAATGGGGAATCCTTGGGGGAGGAGTGAGGGGACTAGGTCACTTGCTTGGGGCCAATTAGGGCAGGTGGGAGGAGAGAGTAGGTCACATGAGCCAATGGGGCATCAAGGTTTAGGGGAATTTCTGAGGAGTGTCACAATCAGGGATTGGCCCAAGGTAGGAGTGACAAGGAAGATTCAGGAACAAGGGGCAGGGTTACACTGACAGACAGGAGGAGCTGGAAGAAAGGGCGGGGAATACCATAAACAGAAGCTTCAGGGGTGCATACAACTCAGGGACAAACCAACTTGGGGAAAATACATTGGAACAAACTACTAACATTAACTTTTAACAATAAACTAATAAAATTAACACAGGCTACAACATTGGGGTTTTTAGGATGTTGTAGGATATGGATAGAAGGGTACACCCATGCTGCTAAATTCCTGTATGAAAAGCTAGTGAAAGATGAAATTATGTGGGAAAAATAAGATGAGCAGAGATGTTAAAGTTCAAAACAAAAATAATTAGTGCCCCTGCTCTAAGTCTTCCTGCTTTAGATAAACCTTTTTACCTATTTGCAGATGTGGAAAATGGGGTAGCCCATGGGGTCCTAGCTGAAGAAGGGGGGGGGGGGGGCCCAAGAAAATGAGTGTTTTTTTTT
>NW_024526533.1:27897-34807 GCF_017590135.1 Pyrgilauda ruficollis | reverse complement strand
GGGGGGTCCAAGAAATGAGTGGCTTATCTGTCAAAATTATTGGACCCTGTTAGTAGGGGGTGGCCAACCTGTATCCAGGTGGTAGCCACCACTGCCTTACTAGTAGAAGAAAGCAGAAAATTAACTTTTGGAGGGAAATTGAAAATGCACACCCCATATGCAGTTAGAAATATTTTGAACCAGAAAGCTGAGAAATGGCTCACTGATTCTCGAGTGCTGAAATATGAAGCAATTTGAATAGACAAAGATGATCTGGAACTAATCACCAATAAACACATCATCCTGCCCAGTTTTTGTGTGGGAGACCAGCAGAAGAACTAGTGCATGATTGCTTAGAAATCATAAACTATCAGACCAAAGTGAGAGAAGATCTGACAGACCAACCCCTTCTGGGTGGAAGCGATTATACATTGATGGATCACCAGGGGTGATTCAGGGGCAGCAAATGTCAGGATATGCTATAATAGATGAGAAATTAGTAACCACAGAAAAGAGAAAGTTACCGCCCCAGCTGGTCGGCTTAAGCATGTGAGTTGTAGGCTTTGAAATGAGCCCTCAAAATATTAACACAACAGTGGGGGACTGTGTATACTGACTCCAAGTAAGCCTTTGGAATGGTGCATGCTTTTGGGAAAATCGGGGAGGAAAGAGGACTGCTAAATTCGAAAGGGAAAGGATTCATTCATTAAAAGCTTATCTCAGAAGTATTAGAAGCCTTACAATTGTCAGAGGAAATTGCTGTTGTGCATATTCAGGGGCACCAGAAAGGGACCACCTTAGAAATATGAGGGAACAACCTAGCAGAATTAAAAGGCTAAAATGCAGCTGAGTCAGGGGAAGACAAAGTGATGTTGATCCTGACCCCTACAGGAGAAATTCAGGATATACCAGTATTCAGTGAAACAGAGGAAAAATGCTCCTTCAAATGGGAGCAAAAAAAGACAATAAAGGGAAGCAGGTGTTATCTCATGGGAGACAGTTATGAAATAAACCACTGGCCAGGAAAATATTAGAAAGCATGCATAATAAGACTCATAAGACCCATTGGGGTGCCCAAGTGCTGAGTGATCAATTCCTGAGAAATTTGGCTTGCATGGGAATTTTTGGAATAGCTAAGCAAATAACTGAAAAGTATGCAATATGCCAAAAAGTAAACAGAAAAGTCATGAGAAAAGCACACCATGGAGGGCGAGAATTAGCCTTATGACCCTTTCAAAGTATCCAAATAGATTTTACTGAGCTCCCCCAAGTGCAACGGTGGAAATTTTTGCTAATAATAATAGATCATTTAACTCACTGGCTAGAGGCAGTACCAGCAGTTAAAGCTACTGCCAATGTTGTATGCAAAACTCTTCTAGAACTAATCATTCCCTGGTATGGAATAGTGAACAACATCAACTCAGACCGAGGAACAAGTTCACATCAAAAATACTACAGCAGGTGGTCCAAGCTCTAGGTATAGAATGGGAATTACACACTCCATGGCATCCACAAAGTTCAGGACGGGTTGAAAGGATGAATCAAACTCTTAAGAGAACACTAACTAAACTGATGATTGAAACCCAAATGTCATGGGTAAAATGCCTACCTGTAGCTTTGTTAAGAATTAGAACTCAATCTAGATCAGATTTAGAGATTTCATCTTATGAAATGATGTTTTGCTTACCTTTTCTTATTTCGCCAAATAGTATTGCTACTTATGAAGAAGGGGAGGACAGTGTCAAGAAATATATTTTGTCCACAGCACAAACCCTAGAGGAACTGTAAGAAAAAGAGATATTCCCTCAGACTGCCACTCTAGATTTCAAAATTCATAATGTCAATCCTGGGAACTGGGTAACGGTTAAATAATGGAAAGACCAACCTTTGGTATGGAATAGTGAACAACATCAACTCAGACCGAGGAACAAGTTCACATCAAAAATACTACAGCAGGTGGTCCAAGCTCTAGGTATAGAATGGGAATTACACACTCCATGGCATCCACAAAGTTCAGGACGGGTTGAAAGGATGAATCAAACTCTTAAGAGAACACTAACTAAACTGATGATTGAAACCCAAATGTCATGGGTAAAATGCCTACCTGTAGCTTTGTTAAGAATTAGAACTCAATCTAGATCAGATTTAGAGATTTCATCTTATGAAATGATGTTTTGCTTACCTTTTCTTATTTCGCCAAATAGTATTGCTACTTATGAAGAAGGGGAGGACAGTGTCAAGAAATATATTTTGTCCACAGCACAAACCCTAGAGGAACTGTAAGAAAAAGAGATATTCCCTCAGACTGCCACTCTAGATTTCAAAATTCATAATGTCAATCCTGGGAACTGGGTAACGGTTAAATAATGGAAAGACCAACCTTTAACCCCACAATGGGAAGGTCCCTTTCAGGTCCTGCTAACCACCAAATTGGCTGTATGAACTGCAGAATGAGGATGGACTCTCGCTAGCAGTATAACAGGACCAGTAGAAGAACCCAACAACTGGAAAATCATCACTTCCACAGGAAGACTAAGAATGACTCTAAAATGAAATGCACGTGCTCCGTGTGGCAAGTAAACAATGGGCAACCACACATCAACCTGGACTGGGAGGGTTTTCCCTGTGGGCTTTATCAGTTCTTTTATATTCCCAAAGGCCAGAGGCTTTCCAAACTCCAACACAACCTGGGGTGGTAATTTACTTCCTCCCCAATCGGGGGAATCAGAGTTATGTAGATTAACAGACACCAGGGCCATAGGTAATCCTAAAGTTTTTGCTTTTGCCTGTGACCAACAAAAACTATCAGCTCTCCCTGTGGAGACACCTCCCAGATTCATTCCTGGTCACATACCCTGCTTAAAGCACCCTAGGGTGAGACACTCGAGTTGGGTAAAATATCAGTGTGAAAACTGTGGCCAGCTCTGGTGGTGCAGATCCCCCAAAAAGCAAGCGTATTGCAAAATTTGTCAAGAGAAAAGGAAATGTTCAAACACAAATTGAGGGCAAGTACCAATTTTAATGCTTTGTTGTGGAGTTGAATGGATGTTCCCCAATACTCATGAGCTATTAGAAGCTGAGTGGGAAGCTGTAGTATATCAAAACTGTAGTATATCAAAAACGGGGACCATATTTTGAGTGCAGACAACAACTCCATATGGTGGGGAGGTAATAAGACCCTATTCTGCAAGTGAAATAAATAAGTGCTGGCTGACTAAGAAACAGTAAAAGAACCACAATATAAAAAAGAAGGTGACATAGATAATTTCTTGGAAAAGAGATAAAGAAGCAAGACCAGATTAACCCCTATACTCGTCACCAAGAAGATCACACTTACATGCTGTGGGCAGAGCTCCCATAAAGCATAGAAGGTGGGGCTACACCTTATACTGGACTCCTTTACTACTCCTTGTTAGTCTTTTCCCCCTTGGGATTTCAGATGATCCATGTCACCAGTGCTATAGATCACTGTACCATGGAAAAATTCAAAAGATTCAAAAGATGCCCCCCACCCTTGGAGAGGCATTGGATCATCCAGGTGTCCTTTTTGCCTTGAGACCTTCTCTCCCGTACCTGGTTGGTTGTCCCCGGATTCCTTCCCTCCCCCTCTCTCCCGGGTAAAAGGGAAAGCAGACCACACAGTGGGGGAGTTCTGTTGGGGCTGTTGCTACATTCAGAGGCCTGCAGGCCAGAATAAAAACTCTGGATCGAAACCCTCCATCAGAACCGACTCCTTCCTTCACCATCGCCTTAAAGCTTCTCCGTCAGAGGGAACCTGAGGAGCGGACCCTCCATGAGAGTAAGCTCTATCCCGCCGCCACCGGAGCTCCAGCATGCCTGGGCTTGCCTCCATGGGCCCAGCTGCAACTCACAGCTAGCAAAAGGTTTCTCTGGGGTGAAGCACTCTTGGGTTTCCTGTGGTCAGGATGACCCCAAGAGTCTTTTTTTCCCCAGCCCAATGGTCGAAGAAAGAGTCGGAATTCTTCGGCTCTGGTTCACAAGGTTGTTTATTGTCTCTTATTGAAAACATTATTTTTCAGACCCACAGAGTTCTGTCTTGCAGGTCTGTCAAAGGCACACTCTCACTCTGCCTGCCCCCGGGCTGGTGTCTACATTTTATACTATGAACTACATGTACTTTATTTACCATTATTTTCTAATACCAATTGTTAAGGATATAGTTAGTAATTCATGCAGATAAAATTGTATAAAATATATAAACCAAACCAACTGTACATAGGGAAAGGGGGGGGGGGAAAGAATTTCATGCTCAGGATGGCAAAACCACGGCAGATGGGCAAGGAGGCACCACAACATTTACATGCGAAGGAAACTTCGGCTGCACAGGAGATGGGCATTCATGGAGGCATGTGTCCAGTGATGCCCAAGAGATGATGGCCCGGACGAGATACCCATCTGAGATAACCGGAGCCATCAACACCTGCCGTCTGAATGCCAGATTCGGGAATCGGGGAAGTGCATTAATCAATTCCCGGACGAAGGCTTTGTGCAGCCCGGACCGAAGAAAGGACCCAAGTTGAATAAGAAGAACTCTAAAAAGAAACAAAGAGACTCTGCCGCGGGCAAATTAAAGAGTATAAGAACCCCTGCCTCGGAACAGCCAGTGCGGACGAGGGGGATTTGGTGCAATAGAGGCCATATCCACGTTCACCCAGCCTACCTCCCGGGGTGTTACACTGTCCGTTTGATTGTTGGCTGTCGGCACTGTGTTACGGTCCTGAATAAATTCTTTTTATTTTTTTATTGAAATTGGGCATATTTAATTTTTACTTATAACACCTATCACCTATGTTAGACTGTCTACTTCTATTCTAAACCAATCCAAATGTGCCACCATCACCAAGAAGATGGAGGCTAGGAAGAAGAAGGAAGAAGAACAGGACAACGCCCAAATCCCTCCATCTTGCCTCCTAGACCCCTATAGTAAAATCCCCAAAATTCCACTTTTCACCCTGTGATTAATTCATTATTACTCAAACTTTTGTGACTTGTGGTTCTTCATACAAGGTTGATAATTTGCTCCATGGGTTAAGATTGAAATCCCAAGTGTCTTTGGCTTCCTGCCAGGACTCCCCAGCCCCCTGCCAGGGGCACGTGTCATCCAGGGCACCCAGAGGGGTGTCCTAGGGTTCCGACAAAGCACCACAGTTGCCGCTATTTGTTTCAGCAGCAGGGGCCAGACAAGCTAAGGCTCGTCCCAATCAGCAATATTGGTAAATTCCAATATTTTGGCGCCACAAAGTGTGGCTGCTTCGATCCTGCAGCCCAAAGGGACACTCCGTAGCCTCACAAGACCATGGAGAGACTTTAAGGCAGCTTGGGGTCCATGGCAGAGCTTTGAGGATGTAGCTCTCCAGCAGAGACTTTGGGATTTATCCCATAAAAGCCTTGGGGATGTCCTGCGCCTCTGGGAAGTGCAACTTCTTTTTGGTGAGGAAACCTTCCGGGTGGGAGAATAGGGCAGCTCCTCCAGCCCTGAGGAGTCCTATTCAGGTGAAGAGGAAGACCCTGCCGGACTACGGCACCGATTACACCGATCTGGGTGAGTATCTCTGCTCCAAAGGGGGGGGTGGGGAGCTCAAAAACAGTCTCCGAGGAGAGACTTGTTCTTTTTCACTCTAATTCAGAGCACAGAAAGGCTGCGCAGCCCTGCAGGGTCGACAGGGATAACACATTAGGTTTAGCCACAGACAGCGTGGCTTTGCTGCTTTTAGAACCTGTGCGTCAGCTTCAGTGGCACGGCGCCGGCTCAGAGGGAGCGGGGGGGCTCTGCCTACTCGGGGGGGACTTTCGGGTTTTTCTCGCAGAGTGGCTTTCGGGTTTCCCACAGCGCGGGGCGGGCAGGGCGGCCCCAGCAGCATGCAGCGGCAGCACACAACTCCAGGCCCGGTGCAGACGGGCTCTGCCCCTCAACGCAGCACAGCGAGTTCAGACTGCATGCTGCTGGTGGTGGCACTTTTAAAAACCGTGCAGGCTGCAGTGCTGTGCAGGGCTAAAATCTGGGTGTTCTCGCTTCTTAACAGCAGCTTTTGGAAATCGGCAGTGAATTCGGTTTTGTTTTTGGTCGGCGTGGGGTTGTACTGTGCCTTTTACATCAAAAATGGGGGCTAAGCTAAGCACAGCACAGAAAGGAGTATATTATCAGATTATAGGATGTTTAATTAGTGGAAATGTTCCCTTTTCTAAGGGAAAATTGAAACGGTTTATAAGCTGGCTTTTCCTACACTTCCCACAAGTTTCTCCTGAACAAGTCCACAATATCCACTTTTGGGACAAAGTAGGGCACAAATTGATAACCTTGGGAAAGTGTGGAGACATGTCTTCCGCTACATTTGTTTTGGAGTTTGCAAGTTCGATCAGCTTTACTCAAGCAAAGGGAAGTGAAGGAAAAGCCAAATAACAAGGAATGCACCGCTGCTCTTCCTATTTCTCCCCACCCCAGCTCTGAACCCTCTACCCCAAAACTCGTTATTTTAAAGAGAGCAGACTCTGCTCATGCCCAGGGAAGCCAGCTCCCTGAGCATCTTAAAATGCCCCAGTCCCACTGTCCACAAAGTCCTGGCCAGACCGCGTGGAATTCTCCCCCATTGCCTGTGTCCCCAGCTCAGAAACCCCGAGCATGTGTCAGTTTCTCGGAGAGCAGTGACTCCCAAAATGGCTCCCAGTCCCCAGAGAGCTGAGAAAATTGAGGAAGCCACGTGCTGCCATGCACTACCTGGCCTTCTTCTTCCCATGATTCCAATGAGCTTCCCAAAAATCTTTCCTTACCCCTTACCCACCCTGGTCCTCGTCATACCTTCCCTCCCCCACTTTACCTGCCACTCCCTCAGCTCTGCCCCTCTATCCCCCCAGGGGGCGTCTCCAATGTGATGTCACCAGGTGTCCCCGCCCCCTGCCAACCCCCTGTCCC
>NW_024526533.1:0-27890 GCF_017590135.1 Pyrgilauda ruficollis | reverse complement strand
CCCCCTATTCCCACGGTATCCCCGCCCCCTCCCTGGGTTCTCACGGTGGAGGCACACCCACTGCTTCTCCATATAGCAGCACCAGTGATCCCAATGCTTCCAATTCAAAAGATGAGGAGCAGGGAACCACAGACCCAATACGGGGTCCCACTTTCTCAGTCGCCCCGTGACATATCAGCATGCAGGGCAAGGGGGAGGAGCCAGAACTGCTAATTGGAAAGCTTTTGGTCGAGAAATTATAAAAGAGGTCTTTGGCCCCAGTCCAAGCTGCAGTAATCCCTGTAGAAGTCCTTGAGAGAGTAAAAAATGCAGCTGAAAAGGCCTTCTTTGCCCTTCCACCTGAAGGCCCTCTCAAGCCATATAGTAAGATCAACCAGCTACCATCAGAGCCTTTTTTGAAATTTGTAGAAAGGTTAACTAGAGCTATCGAAATCCAAGTTAAGAAAGAGAATGCAAGGGAAGAGGTTTTAGAGGAAATGGCATTTACAAATGCAAATGAGCAGTGTCGAGCTGCAATTCTAAGCTTACCTTTAGAACCCCCCCTACACTAAAATATATGCTTCTAGTTTGTAAGAGGAAAGTGCCTCTGATGACTGTGACTCAGGACACCAGACCAAAGCTGCTGCCAAGATCATCACAGAGATTCACCGTTGCCAGCCCAGCACCCTTTCCATCAGCACAGTGGCACACTGGGCAGCAGCAAAGACCAGCAATGGTTGACCCCACAAGGCTATGCGTGCTTTGTAAGAACCTTGGGCACTAAGTTTACCAGTGTCCCCTGAAAAAACAATTTGATGAGTTTAAAAATAGCAGGGGAGGAGAACTACAAGCGCTCCCAGGGGGTCAACAACAACAAAAAAACTGAATGGGGAGCACTGCAGCCTGCCAGGTGTGCAAATACAAAAAGAACAGGCCAAGGGAATGAGGGAAGCGAAAAAGACCAAGCACGTGGCAACTTCCCAATTTCTCTAAGCGAAGCAGATGTTTCAAGGACCATGTCTGCTTGTCCACCACCAGAAGTGAAACCAAATAACCTTTGCTATGATTTAGGCGAACCTATTTTGCCCACAACTTCTATCAATGAGCCTTTCAGGTTGCAGCTGATGGAACCACTCCATCTGAAAGACACTGACTGGAATGAAATCCCAAGTGTCTTTAGCTTCCTGCCATGGTCTCCAAGCCCCTGCCAAGATCTTGAGCCATCCAGAGCACCCAGAGAGATGTCTTAGGTGCCGACAGTCTCTGTCAACCCACAACAGCAGGGTACTTGGCACCAAATTCACTGTAAGTACATCGTCATTGGGGACACCAAACACACACCACAAGAGATTGAAATTGCTTCAGGAATGATAACATCAGATTCTGAGCAATTTGTTCTCTGGCTGCACTGTTTCCACCCACCCCTGTTTCTTCCCAAAGGACAAATCATAGCACAAGCTATCCCAGTGTCAAGTCTACTTGAAGGCACCAAGAAACAAGGGTCCACAGTCGCACGGGTCCAAGCTATTGGGAAGGACAAACCAAAAATCTGGTGTAACGTCAGAGGGAGTGGGGAGTCAAAACACATTGAGATGCTCGTAGAGACGGGTGCGGACTGCACAGTAATCCCACTACAGGATTGGCCAGCACATTGGCCTTTGTAAAACGTGGCCGGTCACGTTCAAGGTATAGGGGGCATGCAATTGGAGAGACAATCTAAAAGGGTCGTCCAAACTGAGGGGCCAAATGGACAATTGGCAAATCTACATCAGTTTGTGTTAGATTATCCAGAGCCCTTGTTGTGTAGAGACCTAATGGCACAATGCAGAGTCACAATTGACATTCCAAACTCTCCACAGGATTTTTGGGCAGCAATCACTGAAAAGCACCCTACCCAAAAACTGAATTGGACGACAGATACACCAGTCTGGGTAGAGCAGTCACCGCTCAGTAAACAAAAACTGAAGGCGCTCTAGGAGCTAGTGGAAGAGCAACTGAAAAAAGGGCACATAGTGGAGACCACATCTTGGTGCAACTCTCCAGTGTTTGTCATCCAGAAGGCTGACAAAAAGAGATGGTGACTCCTCCATGACCTCCGACAAATTAACAATGTCATTGAAGATATGGGTTCTGTCCAACCTGGGATGCCATCCCCAGCGATGGTCCCCCAAAATTGGAATTTGGCTGTCATTGATATAAAATATTGTTTTTTCCAAATTCCCCTATACCCTGACAATGCACCGTGTTTCACATTCTTGGTCCCCACTATCAACAGGGAAGCCCCAAGGAAAAGGTACCATTGGAAAGTTCTTCCTCAGGGACTAAAGGCCTCACCATCAATCTGCCGATGGTATGTCTCTTCCTTACTGTCCCCGGTGCGTGCAGCCGCAGAAAAGGTCATTATCTATCATTATATAGATGATATCCTTCTGCGTGCCCCCAATGATGATTTACTCACGCATGCGCTTGACCTAACGATCAATGCATTGATTGTTGCAGGGTTCGAGCTCCAGGAAATGAAAATCCAAAAGATGCCACTTTCAAAGTATTTGGGCTTAGAAATTGGAAAAAGGACCATTGTCCCTCAAAAATTAGAAATCAAAACAAGGATCGAGACCCTTGAGGATGTCCACAAGTTGTGTGGGTCTTTAAATTGGGTAAGGTCCTGGCTAGGTCTGACCATCAAAGACCTTGCCCCTCTTTTCGATTTATTGAAAGGGGGAGAGGACCCGATTTCCCCTAGAGCAGTTGCCCCAGAGGCACAGAAAGCTCTAGAAAAAGTTCAGAGAGCAATGTCCACAAGACAGGCCAACCAATCTTGGCCTGACCTGCCATTCAAATTTATCATCTCAGGTAGGTTGCCACACCTCCATGGAATAATTTTCCAGTGGGAGCAGAAACAAACACCTAAGGCAAAAGAAACACCTAAAAAGGGCCAGGACCAGAGGGACCCTCTCTTGATCATAGTGTGGGTTTTCCTCAGTCACCAAAGGTCCAAGAGAATGACAAAGCCCCAAGAGCTGGTAGCAGAACTGATCCAGAAAGCTAGGACCCGGATCAGGGAGCTGGCAGGATGTGACTTTGAGTGCATTCACATTCCAATCAGGTTAAAATCGGGCCAAATTACTCTCACTGAGAGCAACCATTTTATGTGATGCACGTCAAGTCGCACACCACCTTACCAGGTTTTATCACTGAAGGCAACAGAAGGGCAGA
The DNA here is from genome assembly GCF_017590135.1 of Pyrgilauda ruficollis. Lineage (NCBI taxonomy): Eukaryota > Metazoa > Chordata > Aves > Passeriformes > Passeridae > Pyrgilauda > Pyrgilauda ruficollis. Next base: position 24,695 of record NW_024526533.1, on the reverse strand, counting down.
TGCTCTTGCTGTGCCTGCAGAGATGGCTCCTCTCCCAAATGTTTTTGAACAGGCAAAAATCAGCCACCAGCTTTTCCACCAAAATGCACCTGGCCTAGTTCATCAGTTTCACATCACTCGAGAACAGGCTAGAGTGATTGTGGCCAGGTGCCCCAATTGCCAACAACATGCACTACCTACAATACATGCCAGAGCAAACCCTAGAGGGTTGAACAGTAGTGAACTGTGGCAAACAGATGTAACACACATACAATCATTTGGACGGCAGAAATATGTTCATGTCAGTGTAGATACCTTTTCTGGAGCGTTCTATGCCTCTGCCCACACAAGAGAATCATCCTCTGATGCAATAAAGCACCTCCCACAGGCTTTCTCTTTCATGGGTATCCCCAAGGAGTTGAAAACTCATAACAGGCCCACTTACAAATCCAAGGAATTTGGGGGTTTCCTGCAGCAATGGGGAGTAGAGCACAAAAAAGGCATCCCCTACTCCCCTACAGGTCAAGCTGTAGTAGAAAGGACTCACCTTGATATCAAGAGTCCTGGACCAGCAACATCAGATCCTGAAAGTGGAACCTCCCAGCATCCGCTTATCCAGAGCATTGTTTACAATCAATTATCTGAACTGTTCTTTTGACAGCCTGAATCCTCCCATCGTACACCACTTTGGGGGGAGCAGTCAGATGTCAGTGAAAGAAAAGCCTCCAGTCTTAGTAAAGGACCCTGAGACTTGGAAGACAGTGGGACCTTACAAATTGCTTACATGGGGACGTGGATACGCCTGCGTGTCCACCCCCTCTGGTTTAAAGTGGGTTCCTTCCAAATGGGTAAGGCCCTACGTCCCCAAGGTCTCAGGGAGGTCTTCAGAAGCTCCCCAGGCTGCTAACGCCACACGTGTTCACTGGAAGAAATTCCATTTACGTCTCCTATCTGGAATAGTTTGTAATATATTTTTGTTTCCTTTTACTGGTTTAGATCCCGCTGTTCATGTGCAGTCTCAAGACACCACGAGACCGAGTCTGCTCCTTGTCCTACTCACGATCATTCCGCCAGTGATCTCCTGGATAGTCCCTCAGCCCAAAGCAAACATATGGACCACCTTGGCCAAAGCCCTTGGACAGGATCACATCTGTATCTCCACAGCAACAGCCTCTGACCCCCTGTCAACTTGCCTGGTGGGAGTTCCTTTTAAATCTGCAGAGTTCCCAAAGGAAATGTGGCATGCTTTAAATGAAATTAACTCACTCACACCTCCTCCTGGTCACTGCCCTGCTGACAACCCTTTACTGTTTTGGCAGGAGTGGGCAAGACAGTTACTGGTGCCAAAAAGGGAACCACAAGAATTCCATCTCTTGGGCTCCATGAATGCAATCTTTTGCATTCACTTTAAATTTAATCCCTGGTTACCACATTATGAAGGTGAACTGAACACCTATCGTCACCCTAGCAACCCACACTACACAGACAAAAACTAGTGCAAAAATTCAGTCCTAGTCATGCACTCATCAAATGATGGTTATAAGCTTCATGAACTCCCAAAAGGTGTGTTTTTAATATGTGGGACAGAGCATGGGCAGGTCTCCCCCCTTGTCTGCTTGGAAGTCCATGCACATTTGGCAAGCTGAGCATGTTTACCCCAAATCAAACAAATCTAATGCATTGGCAAATAAAAAACAATACACACAAATTGGCTATCCAAAAAAGGGACCTAAGGCAATTAGACCCAGACTGTAATTCAGAAATTGTTCACTGGTCCAGACTTAAGGCCACCGCAATTACAGTCCTTCTGCCGTGGATCTCAGCAGCAAAAAGCATGGGAGAATTAGGCCGATTAGAATGTTGGGTTGCAAAAGAGGCAAACCTCACTTCTACTGCCCTGAGTGACCTCTTATCAGATGAGGAAATCACCAGGCAAGCCACCATTCAAAACAGGGTGGCCATAGACTATCTGCTCCTCCTGCACAACTATCCCTGTGAAGAATTTGAAGGTCTCTGCTGCCTCAACTTGTCATCGAAAGCAGAGAAGCCCATGCCATGGTGAAGGACATCAAGAGAGAAACAGATGACTGGCTGAGTGGACTGTTCAAGGGCTGGGGACTCTCAGGCTGGTTAGGATCTATCCTGAAAACTGTGTTGTTAGTACTCTTTAGTTATTGTTATTAGTACTGTTTATTCTGGTTATTGTTATTGTAGTTGTTGGCATTGTTTTTGGGCTAATCAAGCGCATGGTTTACAAGTTAATTTCAAGCTCATCTTCCCCTCCTGAAGTCTACCATTTGGAGGCCCCTAGTGCTCCAATGGATGACCTGGAAGCCTCAGTAGAAAATACTGACCCTCCAGAAGAGGAGGAACCAATTTACCAACTGTGGTTTGGTGAGCATTCTGTCCCCCAAACCCAGTCCTCTTCATTTTAAACAAAACAAGGGGGAGATGTTGCGGTGTGATGTCATGGTTTACCTCAGAACCCCGCGTCCCTCCCCCGAAGTTTCCTTCCCCAGGTGTGTCAATCACCTCTCCTTTCCCCCACCCTGTCCCCTGCTGAGTATTTCCTGTCAATCCAGGAATTCCAGAGGAGCGTTGAGTGATTGGGCAGATTCAAAAGATGCCCCCCACCCTTGGGGAGGCATTGGATCATCCAGGTGTCCTTTTTGCCTTGAGACCTTCTCTCCTGTACCTGGTTGGAAGTCCCCGGATTCCTTCCCTCCTCATCTCCCCCGGGTAAAAGGGAAAGCAGAACACACAGTGGGGGAGTTTTGTTGGAGCTGTTGCTACATTCAGAGGCCTGTGGGCCAGAATAAAAACTCTGGATTGAAACCCTCCATCAGAACCGACTCCTTCCTTCACCATCGCCTTAAAGCTTCTCTGTCAGAGGGAACCTGAGGAGCGGACCCTCCACGAGAGTAAGCTCTATCCTGCCGTCCCCGGAGCTCCGGCATGCCTGGGCTTGCCTCCATGGGCCCAGCTGTGACTCACAGTTAGCCAAAGGCGTCTCTGGGGTGAAGCACCACAGTTGCTGCTATTTGGTTCAGCAGCAGGGGCCAGACAAGCTAAGGCTTGTCCCATTCAGCAATATTGGTAAATTCCAATATTTCTTATTTTAGCTTTCATACCTTCCTCAGCCACCACTGTTATAATTCATCTAAAGTAGACACCTGCCTACAGAATGGCCGAATATATGGGGTTATGGAAATTCTAGGGTCAAATCATGGATGCCCATGGGGAGACAAATGAGTTTGTTTCTTCATGGGTCAGACCTGAGAATAGAAAAAAGAACGAGATTTGATATGAGATTTGATACAGAAATTATTAATGAGCAGGCAAAAAAAGCAGATACAACAATCCAACTCAGAGCCAAATCCACATGGAGATTTATATACAAAGCTCAAATGACAAATAGAAAATGAAATAGAAATCCCAATGTTAAGAAAGAACTTGTTTGTAGATCTGTGAGATAAAACCAGTAAAGGACTAAATGTTACCAACTGCTGGGTGTGTGGGGGGTGCTTTAATGTCCAAAGAGTAGCCATGGAAAAATAGTAGCCTAAGCCCAGTTGAACTTCTCAAGTGGAAGAGAACTAACATGAAAGGAGAAAACCAGCCAGAGGGGTAGTTATTAAATTCAGAAATAATAAGAGAAGAGTGCATCTGGTATATAGGAAGAAAATTATTGGATAACATAAGACAAACCTGTAAAAGATATAAATTCTATAATAGAACTTCCAAGTGGTGTATCCCTGAAAAACCAAAACAATATTAGACCCAGGAGAAGAAAAAGAATTAGAAATATGAGAAAAAATAAACTTTTCTTGTGTAATGACCCTGAGAAAAAGTCCTATAGAAAGGAAGTTGTACTCCAAGAATTATACAACCAGGATTTTTTCTGTTACCAAACCAAGATAGAAATAATTTAGGAATACCAGTCTACGATACCTTAAAAAGAAACAAAAGAGAATCAATCAGAGAAATTGGGGGATATCAAAAAGTGGGTTAATGAGGAGTGGCCTCCTGAACGAATAATACCAACATATGGTCCAGCCACCTGGACCATAGTCTGTAGCAGGCCCAGGGCCTGCAAGGCCTCCTTGAATGTCAGAAGCCTGAGCTAGGAAATGCCAAGTCATGATGACTGGACCTTAGAAGCCCCTCTCTTCCGCCTTTCGGACCCTGCTTATCTCTCTGTAAGCCTATAGGTCACTTTCCCCTGACCCTTTCTATTGGACAATTTCCAAAACCCCTGTAGGGTATAAAAACCCCTAATTCTGCCTGGTTTGGCAGAAGAGCTGTCACTGAGAACCTTCGTGGAAGACCCTAATAAAGAATCCTGTGGAATCTTATACAGCTTTTCTCCTCTCTCTCCCTGTGTCTGCTGCTGCGGCAAAAGCAAGCTAAAGAGCTGAAATCACAAAGAGCTGATAATCACTGAGAGCTGAAATCACTATAGCTTGCTTAGGCTGCCTGCAGCTGGGAACTGCTTGGGAGTTCGACCGCTCTGCTGAGCCTCCACTGAGTTATCCTAGCCACGGCAGCCCACCGGGCATAGCCTGGCTGAAAACTGCCACGATAATAGTCATAACTGATAAAACAGCTTGGGCCATAGAATTAATAGCCAGACAGCAAAGGCAAACCAGAGCTGCAGTGTATCAAAATCGGTTGGCACTACACTAATTATCAGCAGAAGAAGGAAGTGTTTGGACAAAGTTTAACACATCTGATTGTTGTCTACAAATTGATGATAATGGAAATGCAGTTTTGGATACAATCAAAAACACTTGTAAAATAGCCCATGTACCAGTCCAAAAGTGGGAGTCTAATAAAAGATGGTAGGAGAATTTTTTTGGAATATCCTAGCGAAAAAAAAAAAAAAGGGGAATTTATAATGCTATATGAGAATAACAAGTTTATTTTTCTTCCATGTTTAATTCCATGTCTTATCTGATTAATTACTTATGTAGTTCAAAATATGCAATTAATAGCAATGCTTACCAATCCCAAGTTAAGAACCTCAAGAAGAATGCAAAAAATTATGATACTGAAGAAAACAAAAGATGATAAAAACCTAAAGAAGGCACTTATGATCTACAAAAGGTATCAGTGTGCCAAGAGCACAGAAGTCAAAAACTGTAGCTCAAGCCAAATAAAGTAAGAAAAAAACAAAAGAGAGAAATTGTTATAAATGACAATATAGTATTGCCTTTCACATTTATGTATTAGCTTTTGCATATTATTATTATTCACAAAGATTTTGATATGGTACAATTTATATTTCCTTTTAACTGCTTTTTGGTGTAGTATAATCTGTCAGCTTATATAAATAGTAGTGTGAGATATATATATATATATACACACATATATATACATATATATATATATCTTAGGCCATAGTATAATATTAAAAAAGAGACTATGTGATGTTAAAATGTTTTTATTCAACTCAGAGATTGGTGTAAGATAATTAGGTGGTTCCTCACATTTGTGGACTATCTCATCTGAATAATAACAGTGACAAAAAACAGAACACCGAAAGAAGAAGAATTTATTGACTCCGTTATCAGGGAGTGTAAAAACAACAGGATAGAACCACGAGAAGAAATAAAATATATTGATTTAATCTACCAGATGGCATGAAGACAAGTCAAAGGTTAAAACCAAGGAAAAGAATTCCTGGAACATCTAAACTCACAAGAATGTTTTAATAATGTATAAACTCTCATGAATATGCATGTAACTCATGTAATGCAACAGTATATAAGAACATTGTTTTAAGGTAATGGTGTGTTTTGCCATATTGCCAAAAACCCCAGTGCTGGATATTGCCCCTTTTATCCTCCATTAAACTTTTAAAATTTGAGAGTGAGCTCTGTTTTTCACATCCCTGATCGAGTACCAGCTGCTGATGTGTGCCAGCTGCATTTGCTGATGGAGCTGCCACTGTGTCCTGGTTCAGGGCAAATTTGGGAGAGAATCCCCAAAGGGGTTCTTCTAGAAAGCAGATTCAATTGGCCCCTCCCCCAACCAGTTCGGGAAAAATACCTCCTTGGAGAAAAGTGGAAAAAACTTGTCGCTTTTGAGGCAGTCACGACACAAAGCAGAGACCACAAGCAGTCTCAGATGGCAACTCTTTATTATCGAACATGGCTGATCTTTTATACACTAATTGTTTATACTTCTTCTACCCTAACTATTGGCCACAACAAATCAACATAACACCATTGGTGAAAAGTTACAGTGACTTCAACTAACTTTCTAAAAATACTTCATCCAGCTGCAAAGTTCTCTTCTTATCTTTCTTGAATTCCTCAGTTCTCTTGGTCTCCTTGATTACAGCCTTGGAGAGAGCTCCTTATCAGCTTCTTCTTGCTTCTCAGCTTCTTCTCGCTCCTTTAGCTAACAGGCCTGCTGTTAGCCCCTTCCACAAAAACTGCTTATTAAACAATAAAACCTAAACAATATTAAACAATAAAACCTCTTGCCACTCCAAAAGAGAGACAAACTCAGAAAGTCCCCTCCATGGGCTGTAGCTCAGCTGACGCAGTCTCTTATCAGTCCCTCTGGTGCTGGAAATGACTCGGCCCAGGCCTGGCCTGGTGGGCCACAGGTGTGAGCTGCCAGTGCTCTTCTGGTGTTCAGTCCAGAGCAGGTTTAAACAGGTCCAAAGAAAAGGAAAAAAACACTCCAGGGAAATTCTTTGCCTCAGCTAGCTAAAACTAACTAAAAGCAAAGGAGAGCTCTGTCCCACTGTCTGTCCATCAGCAGACAACAACAGTCCAGGAGCACGAATGTGGAGGAGTGAGTGCAGTTTTTGAAAACAAACTGCGCGCTTCTTCTCTCCCCCCTTCACTCTCAGAACAAGTCTTAAAGGTGCAAAACTTATTATTCAGCATAAATAGAACAGACACCTGGGGACACAAGCATCATATAGTCAACCCAGGACACGCTGCTGGAGACATAACAGATATGGAGGGCTGCTGCCATTTTTCTCTTTGTCTCCCTACACACGATTGGCCATGGCAGAAGCCATCTTGGGGAAGGGGTCACTCCACCATTTTGAGTTCCTCTTTGTTCCAGGGAACAATATGAGATTTAGTAATTTTGTATCTTGTGATTATTTACTGATATTTTTTGCCTGTTGCTGTTTTGCTTGTTGTTAAACTGTTATTTTTTCACTTATATCTGCTCATATTCTTTTATCCTTATTGGGGGAAAGGGATTGGTTAAACTAAAGGGGAGGTAACTCAGAGTGTTCCCCTGATTCAAAGGAATCTGTTCCACAGCAAGGTACTGTAAAGTAAAGCACACCTTTATTGGCCAGGCCAGGAGCATGCAGGTCTTAACTCCTCCATGTGCATGTCTTCCATGGTAATTTACAGAGGTTTTTTATATGTTTGAAAGTTTATCATTATATGTTTACACATTAATTGTTATACGTTTACAAGTTTGTCATCTGCCCGTGTTTTGGTCACTTATCTAAAGTCACAGTCCTAAGGGGTCTTACATGACTTGCGGTTTCCTTATCTTAGAGTTACAAACATAGCACACTATCCTTAATACAGTTATCACATCTATTTTGCTAATACACACTTAATTCTACTATTATACACTTTGTTACTATATTAGTTATATTTCATTTATAATTGTTTACTGATTATATTCCTATTCTTCTATTAAATTTTTCTACCCTTTTGTGGCAGTTCTTCTATTTGTCATTAAAACAGCAGTTAGCATGTGTCTTCCTCATTGCTTAGCCCACAGGGGCTAGGCCTTTGCTCTGTAGACAAGCGGTTAGCCAAACCCATTAGCTTGCATTCTATTCCCTTATCATCCTAATCCACTCGTGTTTATTTTTTCAAGAGCAGTTAGCATTAGGCATAGCACCTCCAATTCACTTATCATCACAGCCCCTTCTAGGGCTAGGCTTCTTGTTCAGCAAAAGCAGTTTGCGGTCAGGCATAGCATCCAACATCCAGCTTTTATTAGTTTATACTTTATACTAAAGCACTTATGTTAAAGGAATTCTGTGTTTATACTTTATACTAAAGCACTTATGTTAAAGGAATTCTGTGTTTAAAGAAGTCCTGTGTATCACCCCTTAGATTGTCTTAAACAAAGACACCAGCTTAGCAAGGCAAAGTAGGAATCATGGAGGCAGGAGGAGCAGGCAGTGGTCTGGACATTGAGATTTGGGAAATCAGTGTTGAGTTTCTTTTCCAGCACATTCACTATGCATCTGTAGGTAACCACTTTGCTGCTTTATCCCTCAACTGGATCTCCGTAGACATATATAATAGCCTGATAGAGGGATGTAACAATACTTTAAAGCCAGGGAGATGCTTAAAGGCAAGTGTATTGGGTCTGATTGAGAGAATTCATTTTTTCCTTAGCAGCCCTTACAGTGCTGTGCTTTGCACTGATAGCCAGAAGACTGTTGATAACACACCACTGTTTTGGCTACTGCTCAGCAGCTCTGTCCCACTGACATTCCTTCCCCCATCAAGGGGCTGGGTGTGGGAAAGTCATTTCTGTGCTGTTCTTGTGAGCCAGCAAAGGCTTCCTGAAGATAAGGAAAGCCTCATATCTCTCTCAAGGAATTTACCAAGGCTATCACCATGACAACGCAAGGAATGAGAGAAAAAAGTGTAAACAAGATCTGGACTTTGGTTGGCTTACACAGTGGCGTGGCTCCTTTCACCTATTGAAAGCTCTGTTTTTTCTTTATGACCAATGGGCAGTGTATGTGTTTTTTAAGTAAATGTAAACATCTTGTAAAACTGTAAAAGCAACATGCTGCTTCAATAAATAAGTCTAAACAGCCTTTTGACTGAGCCCTGGTGCTTTGTGCCGTGTGGGGCTCTACAGCGATAGCTGAGAGTGGGCAAGATCCTGGAAGGGGACAACACCAGACCAGCTGATCCAAATTAGTCAAAGGGATATTCCATACCATATGACGTCAGCTCAGAGATAAAAGCTAAGGGAGGGAGGAGGAAGGGGGGGGGCATTAGTAATTCTACAATGTTTTCCTTCTGGATGTGATAAACACATATAGTTTTGGCTTTCACAAATATTAAAATGGATGCTATGTGCTGCCCAGAAACTTTTGGCAACATTTCAATGCCTCCGAGCCCCCCAAGGGTTCTCTCGGCGCCTCTGGACATCCAGACTGCTGTGTTGAGTTCCCACACTGTGCATTACAATATAATATTAACTTTTGCAAAAGTAGCTATAGTTGTGAAATAATAACTAATGCTTTTATATTTATAACTAACAATAATTAAAATAATTGAGACACATTTGTGAAGTAGCTGATGTTGATTTAGAGTACTTGTGTTAACTTGCAATGACTGAAATAGCTAAACTATCTGTGTGGTCAGATAACATTTGAGGAACAGGTGTGATGAGGACGCCTGCTACTGACACTTTGACTATCAACAACTGTCACCTGCTGAAACCATGAGAACAGGGGGCCATAGTCAGGGGTGACACACAACCATCAAAACCACATCCAAGATTACTGCACGTGCTCTAAAAAGGCAGTTCAGAGGAGAGGCCATGCTAAAAAGTTCCTGGAACATGTAAACGTGCTCAGAGAAAAGTTTGAATACACATAACCCTTTATGAATATGTATTTGACCAATGCAATAGAAAGAGTATAGAAGAAGAGTTGCTATGGTTAGCTGGTGTGCCTCTGGCTATGGCTAAGCACCCAGTGCTGTTACTTTTGCTTTATTGATTTTTGTCTCCTATTGTCCTTTATTAAATTTTTTAAAATTCAGTTGAGCAGTGGGGGTCATTTCTCACACGGAGCAACCACTATGCATGCTGAAGCCCTGCTTCCCAGGAAGTGTCTGAACATCGCTCGCTAATGGGAAGAAGAGATTAACTTTGCCCTTTGCTTATGTGGAGCCAACTTTTGCCTGTTTTTTTCTTTGCTTTAATAAACAGCCTTAACCTACTGGTTGTTTTCCATCTTGTCTCTCCCCTGTCCCACTGAGAAGGAAAGTGATAGAGTGGCTTGGTGGGCACCTGGCACCCAGCCAAGGTCAAACCACTACAGCAAGCTACCCAAATCACTCTAAAACCACAGAAGAGACTTACTAAACCTGTGTTGGTTTTGGGAAATCAGTGAATGGAAAATATATGGTGAGGGTAAAAAGTGATGCTTAAAGGGTAGGAGTAAAGCCTTTCATGTGAGAAAAGTCCAGCTCTAATCTGTGTTGTTTCAAATAAAGTTTTCATTTTCATAGAGGCAGCAGACTATGCCTAACTCAATTCTCTCCCCATTGTCATTAATACTCAAGTGTGTTGTCTGGATATAGTACTTTGCCCTATCTTATGAACTCTAATCTTCTTAGGAAAATTTCTTGCTGCTATTTGCAGACACTCAAAAGTCTTCTCAACTATGGAGTGAAATACAATCCCTGTCTTGGAAAGCCTTCCTTCCCCTTTGTCTTCTGCAAAGAGGGAAAATTGCCATTTAATAAATCTGCCAGGTATGAAAATTTTTGCCCTCTTCCATCTCCCCTTTTCCAGCTATCATTTGTCATGGGTTTCTTTCTCCCTGGGCCATCTGCCTGTCACAGGGGGGACAGCAAGGACCCTTTTATTGTTTGCTGAACAATTCCCTTCTATTTCCGTCTCACTATTTCTTCTAAGATTCTTTAATCCTTTTTTTTGCTTGCTATTGCTTCTTTTTAGCTAACGTACCATTCTTATTTCTTCCCCCAAACGGTTTGTGTTTTGAAAAGTCCCTCTTTTTTAGGCTGATGGTATGTTTCTCTGAGCATCCCTGTTTGCCTGCAGTCATCCCTGCCCTCTCCTTCTTCCAGCACCCTGCCAGGCTGGGTAGTGGATGCAACAAGCTGTCATTCCCAGCTTCTCTAACTCTCCCTGTTTTTCCCTTGGGAGCTCTCCTCCAGCCTTCCCTGGAAACCCACTTTTCCTTCATGTCCAAATCATTTTGCATTTGTTTAGCAAAAATCCCAGCTGAGCTGTGGGGATGATGAGCAATGTCACCAGCCCAAATCCTGTCATCCCAGTTCCTTTGGGTGATTTACACTGTCCTGGTGCAAACAAGCATCTTCTGGCTTTGCTGAGTGCCAAAACACTGCTGGTGATGAGCTGAGCCAGCTGACTGCTGGGCTGATGCCACCAACCACAAGGTGTAGGCAGGAGGTCTAGTACATGGCAACCATCTGCCATGGGATTCATAGAATGGTCTGGGTTGTAAGGGACATTTGAAGGTCATCTAGTCCAACGTCTCTGCCATGGGCAGAGACACCTTCAACTAGATTGGGTTGCTCAGAGCCCCATCCAACCTGACCTTGAATATTCCCAGGGATGGGGCATCCACTACTATCAATTCAGGGCAACCCCCATCCGGGGAACAATGTGCTCTGACTCCATGATTCAGGAGGCTGAACAAATGCTTTATTAAGCTAGGTTATATTACACTAATACTATATTATATTAAAGAGATACTATACTAAAAAGATACTATACTAAAGGAATACTACAGAAAAACCCATGACTGGAGACAGTCACGACACAGCTTTTTCCCAATTGGCCAATCAATTCAAACAACCATCTTCAGTAAACAATCTCCATAACACATTCCACATGTGCCAAACAACAGGAGCAGCAAGTAGAGATAAGAATTGTTTTCTATTCTTCTCTGAGCTTCTCACTGCCTTCCCCAGGAAAAGACCTTGGGAAAGTTGTGCCTGCTGCTCTCTGTGAAGAGAGCTATGGCCACACACTACCTCTCTGGGCAACCTGTGCCAGTGCCTTACCACCATCAGCATAAAAAACTTCTGCCTTATATCTAGTCTGAATCTGCCCTCTTTCAGTTTAAAACTGCCACCCCTTGTCCTATTGCAACAGACCCTGCTAAAATGTTTGTCCCCATCAAAGCCCAAGTGGTGGTCTCAACCTAGAGCCCCTCTGAACTTAAGGCTGCCTCTAGCCTTAGGATAAAGCTGAGCCTTAGACAGGAGCTAGCTCAGTTTGATAGTCTAGATAAAGAGCTGAGTTGGGATTTGAAAAAGCTAACACTATATTTTAGTTGTACCACAGGCTTCCTCTATGGCTTTTGGCAAATTACCATGTCTCTCTGCTCCTCATCTGTACAAACCAAAAAATCTCTTTTTTTGCCCCACTAACTTGTAGTTATAAGACACTAGTGCAGTATAAATGGTCACTGCAATTAGTAATCATAGAATCCTAGAATGGTTTGGGTTGGAAGCAACCTTAAAGACTGTCTAGTTGTCATGGGCAATGACATCTTCTGCTAGACCAGGTTGCTCAAAGCCCCATCCAGCTTGGCCTTGAACACTTCCAGAAATGGGGCATCCACTGCTTCTCTCAGCAACATGTGCCAGTGCTTTTTTTTTTTTTTTTTTTTTTTTTTTTTTTTTTTTTTTTTTTTTGAGCACAAGCATTTAGGGATGGATTGCTCCTTCTTTGGTCTCACACAGTGCCTATTTTGGGGTGAGCATCCCACTTGTAGTTATAAGACACTAGTGCAGTATAAATGGTCACTGCAATTAGTAATCATAGAATCCTAGAATGGTTTGGGTTGGAAGCAACCTTAAAGACTGTCTAGTTGTCATGGGGAATGACATCTTCTGCTAGACCAGGTTGCTCAAAGCCCCATCCAGCTTGGCCTTGAACACTTCCAGAAATGGGGCATCCACTGCTTCTCTCAGCAACATGTGCCAGTGCTTCACCACCCTTACAATGAAGAATTTCTTCCTAATATCCAATCTAAACCTGCCCTCTGTCAGTTTAAAGCTAATAATAATAATTTTTTTAAAACTTGCACAGTAGAAACTTTGATCTGAAGATGCTCTGAGATATCATGAGCAAACAATAGGAGTCGATATTTTTATTTCCTTGCCTGTACATACCCTGATAGGTCTAACTCCAGTAACTCAGATCTACAGATGGAGAATTGAAATCCATCCCTTCTCCTGCCCACAATCAGGATTCAGAAATTCAAGCAGGACTTTGTTATCCATACAAACATCTCCTGATCTTCCCCAATTAACTGCCCTGAAGGCAAATAACCACATCCAGCATAACAGCCCTGTTCCTGAGCTATCCAAACTGTCCCCACTGTGTTAGCCAGGAAGATATATTTAATTTCTCCCTGGGAGTCTTGTCTCCTCCCTCATTAATGTTGCACCAAGCATTCCTCCCTGGGAGCAGTGCCTGTTCCTTGGGAAGGCTTTAAGCCTCCCTCTTTTAGGCAGGTATATGGTAGCTCTACTAGTTCCATCCTTACTGCAAACAAAGCTGGTAGCATCAGCTCTGCATTTTTCCTGGGTTTACCCATGTTATGTGTATTATGGTATATATATATATATATATTTATATATATATATATATATAAAGGAATAAAATATAAAACCTTAAAATCACACTAGCAAGGGAAAAGGGGATTGCTTCACAGGGTGGCAAAACCGCAGCTGGCAGCCGAGGAGGAGGTATGTCATTAACATACGAAGTGAACCTAGCCCGCACAGGAGATGGTCATTCTCACTGGTATGAACAGGAGAATGCCCAGTGATGATGGGATTCTAGTAACCGAAGAGTGGACACACATCAGTTCCCGGACGAGGTTTTGTCCAGCACAGAACAGAGAATAGAGGCAACATGAATGTGAAGAACCCTGAGGAGAGACAAAGGGACTCCGCCACGGGCAAGAAAAAGAGTATAAGAATGGACTCTGCCAAGTGGCATTCGTGAACTGTGGGGGATTCGGTGCGATAGAGGCTGGATCTGTGTTCACCTAGCTTCGATCCTGAGGTTGATGCTGTCCTTGATTATTGGCTGTTGGGACTGTATATTGGTCTTGAATAAATTTCATTTTTATTTTTATTAAATTGGCTGGATCAATTTTTACCTATAACAACCCAGAATGTAGATTTATCATAATCTGTTCCTTTTTTTACAACCAGGTGAATTTATATTGGAAAAGCAACTTGAATTTCCTGACCTCAGTGTCTCGGGATGGTTTATGATCCCATCCCAGTTTTGGGGTCTTTGATCTGTTTTGTTTTGTTTTGTGCCCAGGGGTGGTGGCTGTCCTCACCTCACCCCACATCCTCCCTGGCTCCGGGGCTGCTGCGATGAATGGAAGCTGAGCTGGGATCTCTGGGGGGAGTTGGGGGCTGGGCGAGAGGCAGTATCCGCTCTTCCAGAGGGCGGTTCGACTAGACACATACAGCTGGTATTTCTGACCAGGGACCCTGCTGTTTCTGTGGGTTTTGCCTGCTTCTTTTTGTTGGTTTTGTTTTGTTTTTTTTTTCTTCAGCACTGTGACTGAGCTTGCCGGCTGAGCTTCTTTTGCTGCTCTGCTATTGGGAAGCCCAGAGCCAGTGTGTGCCCCACCAGGACCCAGGACCGCCCTCGTTTGCCGCTGGGGGGCTGCCCCCACCCTCCACACAGCCCGGATTGGAAGGACCAGCCAGCATTGGTGAGAAATCCTGGGGGGGCCTTTCCCTGCCGTGTTCGGGAACCGGACTGCTGCTGCTCAACCCCCACCGCACCTCTGCCATCGCTCCGGGTTTGTGGAAAAGCCAATCATAAAATACACATTTTTCACATGGTACACAGTAGCTTTTCACCCTCTGCCTGCCAGGAGGCCTTGTGGTTCCAGCTTCCTTTTCCTGAGGTTCCTGCTGCAGGTCCTTTTGCTATCCAGAGGGAGCACCGGCCCGGCTGCCCCTGGAGGTTTGTAAAGGAAACCCCCTCCTCTATCCCTTCCTGGTGGCTGTGCCCACCATCGTCCATGTGGAGAAAGATAGCTGGATCGGCACCACAGTGTCCCCTGCAGCCGAGGTGGAGTCATCGCACCTGCCCTGCCGCGACCGTAACTACATCTAAGGGGAAAATGCTTAAATAGGGGGAAGAGACTATTGTTTTTTTCTGTTCTTTGTTGTTGCCATTTGTAGTGGTTTTGGTTCGCTAATTTAAGTTTTCTCTAATTTTGAGATTTTTCCAGCTAACGCACTAATACACTCACTTCTTGCTGTGAGATAGGATTATGAGAAAGGCAAAGCAGGCTTAAAACTTTAAGAGGGTATAAAGAATATTTTAGTAAAAGTAACTAGAAGGAAAAAAAAAAGGTAGCAAGAATTGAAAGAAACCCTCCAGAACACTTGTCTTCCCCCTACAACTTTTTCTTTCTTACTGACAATGTAAAGAAACTACACTTAAGATTTTTAGTCAGTTTACCACTTCTAAAATAGTCTTTCTTCAGTTCACTGAAAGAGAGAAGTCCTTTTTGTTAAAGTTATAGAGACTTCTCTACAAGAAGAAAAAAACAGTTCTCTCATAGTTCTCAATTTTGTCAGGAGTAGCAGCCGCCCAGGGAACCCTGCTATCATGAAATCCTTCCCGTTTCTACAAGCCTTCTTACAGCTTGTTGATGGGTCATGTCAACTTATGGGGTATTGTTTTAAAGATGAGCTGTTCAAAGGCAGAAGTTCTCATTATCTGTTTCTAAAATTATCTTCATCTCTGAGAACAGAGATCTTTTTCTTCTTATCTTAGAAGCACAAAACTTCTCTCTTCTTCTGTTCAAACTTTTCATGAGATCAGTTATTTCAACATCTGCTTAGCTTAGCATGGAGGCTTTTACTCAATATCAATTTAAACACTTTAATCTCTTTCTAGTTTCATGCATTATAAAGAAAAAGAGTCTTTTTTCTATAGCTTACAAGAGGATTTCAGCTCTAAAAACAAAGCATCTCCTCACCGCTCCCATCTGGGACTCAACTTCTTCTTCACTGACTTTGATGTCTTCATGTTTGTTGTTTTACATACTTACATCTTGCTCCTTTCTCTCACTCAAAGGAAGATTGAAGCACTAAAAAAGTTAACATCACGCTTGAAGCCTACTTGACTCGCCAGTAACTTGTAGCAAAGAGCTACAGCTAAGCTGTGTCAAGATCAGCCTCATAGTTAGTCTTTAGTTTTCTGCACAAGCTGCAAGAGTCTCTAGTGTCAGCCACATTAGAAGGGAATTTAATGATAAGATTTTCACAGCCACAGCTAAACCTGCTCCAGCTCAAGCTCTACAGCCTCCCCTGCCTTCCTGCCCAGCAGCTGCTAAAGCCCGGCCCAGCCACACTGGAGCCAATAGAAGAAGGGCTGGCAGGCAGCCCGGAGAAAGAAGAAAAGGCCCGGCCTGCAGCAAGATCGCCTGGCCCGGCCTGGCTGAGACGGAGGGCTGAAGCCAGACCCCGCCACCTCCTCACCAACCAGAAAAGAGAGTTGCTAGAGTTTTCCATCTTTAATATGTGTGTTTCACAGAAGCATGTCTAGCTTTTCAGTAGTTCAACAGACTGTCAGTTACACAAAAAACTTTGTATCACTTTCCTGAATTTGCTCCCATTCTAAACTGACACCACTATTGTTGTTTGCCTTGTTATACATACACGTACTAGTACAGAACTGTTATTCCTACTCTCATATTTTTGCCTGAAGGCCCTTTAATTTCAAAATTATAATAATTTGGAGGCGAGGGTGTGAGGAGCCCAGTTGTTGGTTTCCCTGGGTCTGGATTGAAGGCACTTGAGACAGTAGATCATGTTTGGACTCAAGTGTTTATTATTTCTTATCAGTAAAACAGTCTCACTACTGTGAGTTCGGCAGCTTTTCATTAGAAGGCACAAAATGGCTAACTATCTCTTGTTACGAGGTCTTTTAAGACTAAACTATCTAATTAAGAACTGACACCTAGATTATTTTCCCTTTTAACCCAATAACTGATCCCAAAGAGCCCGCAATGCAGACTTTTCTGCCCAATTACAAAATGCCACTCAAACCCATGAAGAAGAAGGAAGAAGCATGAAGAAGAAACCCAGGACAACACCCTGTGCCCTCCATCTTGCTTCCATCCACAACATACTAAAAATCTCAAAACCTAAATTTCTCACCAAGTGATGCACCTACACTACTCTCTAATCTATTTCACACTTTTGTGGATTCTAGTCTATCTTGAAGTCTAGGAAACCTTCTCCATGAATGAGGGTCAAAGTCAGAGCTCCCCTGGGGGTCAGGGCACCCCAGAGCAGACAAAGAAATAATCCTGGTGCCCTGGGCTTCCACATGTCCCCCTTCTCTTTGAACCAAAACCACTCCTTTGACAGCCTCATCCATCGTCCATCAGATACACCAAAGTAGACATAGCACAAATATTAAAGGGACTGCGACACCAATCAGTACGAGTACATACACATCTATCTTCAAAAATTCTCTCCATGCTGTGCAAGATTAAACCAACTGAACACACCATCCAGCCATGACCCATTCTCTTCCCCGAGTTTGGTCACTCCATCTTCTAACTGTTGTATGCTTTCGTGAATAGATTTTGAATGATCAGACAAATTCCTGCAACACATTCTTTTAAATTCCTCACATCCATGTCCATGCACTAGCAAAAGATAATAAATTGCCGCTCTGTTTTGCAGAGTCACCTGTCTCACACCTTGAATATCAGCTAATACATTGCTCAGTGCGAGAGAGATAACACAAGAGTGCTTACTCAACCAACACCCCATTTGATCCAATTGTTTCAAGGCCACTACTGCAGCTGCCTGCAGCAGAAGCAGAGCAGTTATAAATTTCTGGCCTTTTTTCCATGTGTTAACATTGTTATCACAACTGGGGTTGTATCAACTGACAGATCTTTTCCCTCTAGGTCTTTGTTCTCTTATCATTGTCATGTTGGGTGTCAGTAAAAAAAGTCTCCCAATGCTGCATGAACCACCTTTGACATTGGACGGGATGACGGGACAAATTCTGTCCTCATAAATGAAAAAGATTCCTTGTGGTAATTGCAATGGAACCTTGTTGGACAGTGTGATCATCCTTTCTGTGAAATTGCACCAAGATGTTGCATTTCTATATATAATGTGATTTGGGGTTACATCTGTTATTTTGTCCTAATTTTGTTTTGACCCAGGAAGACTAAATACTATACAGAAATCCATCTTCACTGAGCCAAGAATTTCCAATTCTTGAGGTTCATAAAGAGCCTCAGGGAGAAATTTGGCCCAAACACCCCTTCTTGTTTGAACCTTAAACACTGCATTGACAACTCTGTCAACCATCTGTCAGACACACATTTGACCACACCCCATATTTTGCTTAAGCTATCATCTAACAAAAATTCTACAACATCACTGATTCCCACACCCATGAAGAAACCCAAAGTCCATAATCTTCTGTAGGCAAAGCACAAGGGTTGGAATCTCTGTGCAGTCCACATCCGTGTCTTCTTCTCTGCTTGTGGAGTCATCAGCATTTTCGTGCACTTGATAGTTTCACATTCTTCGCTGAAATCCACCTGGACTTTGTACCTGTTAAAACACAAAGAAATCCACATCCCTGCAGGGACTGGAGATTCTTCTCAAAATCCTGGAGGTGAAGAATGGGTCCTGATGTGCAAATGAAACATTGATCAGCTCTGTTTTGCAAAATTGCATAGAGAAATATAAGATATCAACATAAGTTGCTATTACTAACATTATTTGGTTATGAACAAGAGAAAACATCAAAAGCAAAACAATGCATGTAGTAAAGAAAAAACTAACAACAATTAGGAATCAATCAGATAATACACATAATCAATAACGCGGGTGAAATCATACAATTACCAAGCACTACAACACTGAACTGTCATCCCAGAGGCTGCAACATCTGATAAACCTTAAAAGAACAGAAAATTGGAGAAATCATGTCCGGATTCATGTTTCTCCAAACTCCCTCTGAAAATAGGCTCAGCCATCATATATGGTCAAATTGCCAAGTCAAAAGGAATTGAATACTTTTTGATGCAGAAAACATCTGGGTTGATCGTCAATCACTCCATCCAAGTAGAGCTAGAGCTTGGCCAGAGCCTGAACTCTAATTGGTAGTTATCACTTAACACATTTTAAAACAAGACTCTTAAAAATAACAATTATGAATAAGAAACCTTTGGGTTAAAACCTAACCAAACCATCAAGTAATTTAATCCCTCTGAAGTGTCTTTCAGGATAGAGATTCTTCAAACACAGCAAACCTCTTCTTCAGAGATCTGAATTTGGACACAGTCGAGATTGTGAGCCTGGATCTGGACAGTGAGAGTGTGAAGGTGGAGGGAGTGCAGCTGAATGAAAGATTGATTACCTAGTAAATAATTGAAACCCCCCCCAAAAAAAGAAGTTAATGTTACAACTGAACTCTCTGCTGGAATACTTCGGTAATAATAACTGAAGAAAACCGTGAGACTGGCAGTCTGGATTAAAAAAAACCCAAAAACATATGAGTAGTTAAAAAACAAAAAGGCAGGATCCTGAAGAGACGCGTCCTGTAAGTGTTCACACAAAGAGATAGTAAAACACATAAATACTGCAACAATACCTTAATAATAATTGTTACCATAAAAATTTGAGAATTCACATTATATAATCAACTTATCAACAGGAAGTGTTTGAAGGGGTTAAGACAACCTCTTTAAAGCATTCATATAACATTAACAACAATCACTATTTATCAGTATTACTTATAAAAACCAAAAATAACAAAGGTTACAAACTCAAGACCAACAATCCCTAAAACTCTGAATCATTGGGGAATCAGCAGATGACCCCACAGATAGGGTTAGCATTTAGGAACACATAAACACGGAATGATTATATGCAGGTGCTTTTATTGAAGAGCTCTGGGTGTCAGGGGTACAGACCCAAATCTGACTCCGCCATGGGTTCAGGATGAACATGTTTTTATATTCTATCATTATATAACTTACATATTAATTATTAATCTTAAATTGTTCTATTGTATACATTGATTTCATCCAAGCATGTGTTTCTTGTGATCCCCCTCAAATCCTTGAACATAGTTTCTCATGATTCTTCTAACAATTAAATAGTAATTATATCTAATTACTAAACAATCATCACATCTAACAATTGCCCTTTGTGCTTGCTTCTTTGATGTCTGCAGTCATGTCTTGAGGCAACTCTGCTGACTGATTTTCAGGTCTGTAATGAGATTAATCTCCTGCTAATTGAGCCAATGTGAGACCTGTGTGTGGCCCTCCTGCATATCTGTTTCTCAGCTGAATGAGAGCCCTTCGCCATCTCACATCCCTCAGCAGGAGTTGAGAATATGTAAAAATTGTCGAGGCAATGTACCTACAATAGAAAGGGACCAAGTCGTAATTGTTGAAAATGCCTCTCAAAAGCTGCTTGAAATATGGTGAGCCAAGGCCATTGGTTTTCACAGCTTCTGATAAATCTTTCATGACCTGATGATCCAGGGGTTCGCATCTAGGGTTTTCATTTTGTCTTCTGTAGCTCACTGACAATATAATGCTATCTGTGTCTGCTATATCAAAGACTCTTTCTTTCAATGCTGTCCTTCTGATGTTTGCCCAATTCGTTGATGGGGCATCTTGCAGAAAAATTTTGGGGAATTAAAATCAAATCCATACCTGTATTCGGTGGATTTGTAGTTTGCCTGGATGCACCTTCTTCTGGCCCGAAGGGTGCATGCATCCCAGGTATCCCTCGCCCTCTTGTTTGAGGCATGGGGAGGTGTTGAGGTGTGATGTCATGGCTTGCCTCCGTTACCATGGTCTTTCCCCAGGTGTGTCAATCACCTCTCCTTTCCCCCTCCCTGACCTCTGCTGAATACTGTCCATCAACCCAGAAATTCCAGAAGGGTGTCAAGTGACTAGCAGATTCAAAGGATGCTCTCCACCCCCTGGGGGGCCATTGACCCATCCAGGTATCCTCTTCACCTGAGACCTGCCCACCCCATACCTGATTGGTGGTCCTTGGATTCCCCCCCCCCCCTCCCTGGGGCAAAAGGACGAGCAGGCCACACGGTCCGGGAGTTCTGGTGGAGCTGTTGTTAGATTCAGGGGCCATGCGGCCCAGAATAAAAACTCTGGATTAAAAACCTCCATCAGAACCAACTCCTTTCTTCACCATCGCCTCAAAGCTTCTCCGTAAGAGGATCTGAGGAGCGGACCCTCCACGGAGGAAGTTCTATCCCGCAAGCACCGGAGCTCGGGCATGCCTGGGCTTGCCCCAACGTGCTCAGCTGCAACTCACAGCTAGCCAATAGTGTCTCTGGGGAGAAACACCACAGTTGCCGCTATTTGGTTCAGCAGCAGGGGCCAGACAAGCCAAGGCACGTCCCGTTCAGCAATATTGGTAAAATCCAATAGGGAGGAACACCTGTGGTTGTGCACACAGGGGAAATGAGGGTGCAATGGCTGAACCCACCATTGGTGGCACTGCAAATGGCATCGATGTAGACATATGGAGAGTATTTACAGAGGATGCAGAAAGGGTGTTGCCATCTTTCTTTGGAAAGGAGGTTTGAAGAAAGTGTGCACCATGTCGTGGTAGGAATTCCTGAGCACATTCTCTGAGTTGCAGAAAGAGCTGTGGTAAAAAGTCTTTTGAAAATGGGAAAACACGTGAGTGAATCCTGGACTGTTGCCCTGGAAACCAGGCTCTTGGGGCAATCAGGTGAGGTGCTGAAGTTTTGCCTGTTGTGGGCCAAAAGCAGGGTGGGATCTGTGATGGCATAGGAATGTCTTGTCCGGCTGTGATGGTCATAGTGTTTTCGCCATTGATATCTTGGGGTGGTGGAAGTTGTGCTCCTGAATCACCTGTGGGTTGAGCTCTGCTCTCTTGATCAGTCTTTGGAAAATGTGCTGTGGCTGATGTGCCTTGTCCTGACACTTCCCATTCACCTGGGAATATATTCATTGTATTCTGTTCATCTGAAAAGGGAACTGGAAAAGGTGCTGTTTAATGTGGTTGATGTGGCTGCAGTATTGCTGTTGCTGCACGGATTGGCCACGAGTCACTTTTCGCAGTGGCTGAGGCTGCCGCAGCTTGGGATGGTTTGAAAGCCTCCACTTGGCGTGGATGGGGTGGGATGGGATGTGCCTCTTCGGGAGATGATGGCTGCCCGAACTCAGCGATGTTTGACCGCATCGGCCGTCAGCAAGGCAGGGCCGTCACTGCAGTGGAGGAAGGAGGGCAGCTGTGGCTCCAGTGGGAGTGGCAGCGGGTTGGCTTGATGGTGCGCAGGAAGCATGCACTGCCCCTGGCTGGGACTGAGCCTGCGTGGACGGGCAGGAGGGACGGATGGTGACGTCAGACTCACTTGCTGTGGGTCCTGCCCTTCATGCTATGGTCCGGGCCTCTGAGGAGAGAGTGGGTAGGACCTGGATGACGTCAGCCGGCCCCGGGATCACTGTAACCAAGTGACGGGGTGGGGCGGGCCCTTTTGACATCTTTTTTGGAGGCTGGGGGGCAGCAGAGGCTGTGAGTGGCCCGCTGAAAACAAGAGGTGTTGCCACCGAAGCCTCGGGTGCCTGTGACACCTCCCAGAATGGGGAATGGAGAAGGAAACCGGTGGAGAACAGGGTGGTTCCTCAAGCCTTCCCTCTTCCACCTCAGGGACATGCACAGGTGTAAGGAATTCAAAAAAGGATATATTATCTTCTTCCTCTTCACCGAGGAGTAACTTAAATTGGGAACTGGTCCCCTCCCAGGGTCTGCTTGAGCCGCAGTCTCCCGACCATCCTCCTCCCCTTCCGAGTCCCCATCCTCCCCCTCCTCCCCAGGGGATTCTTCAGGAGTCCCAAGGGGAGTGGCCTATTCTGGGACCCGGGTGGGGGGCACACTAGGGGATCACAAGTTGCAGGAGAAAGGTTCTGGAAACCCGGGTGGGGGGAGCAGTGGGCCCCTGCCCTTCTGCCCCTGGCAAAAAGCCCTCTGTAGTTCAGGGGGGTTACAAAGGTGGATGTGCAGCAGAATATGGGTATTTTGCATCATATTGTTACTACATAAAGAACTCTGCAAGCCAACATCAGCAATCCTGCTTTAGGGTCCCGTAAGGTAGCGTAGTGAAATAACTTCATGTTAGCATCTGTCCATAAACAGGGTTCAAATAGATTTTTTTTCTGTAAGAGATGTATAAGTTTTCTTTGCTCACAGCAGCAGGGATTCAAATTCCTTTCTGGGAACTTTAACTGGATGTTGCTGATCCACTTGGGATTTGCACTTTGCCTGCCATATTTCATTGGCATGACCATTAATTGTGTTGATGCCATGTGGAAATCTCCTTCCTTTAATGCTTTTCAATATCTGTCCAATTGGTAGAATTGGATGTGTCTCTCGAATAATCTTTTGTGTTATTATTTGAGATGGCTTCTGGAATATGAGGAAAGGGTACTGATACTTTGTCTGCATTTTGTGGGTTTGTGTCCTGCAAAGATGCTCCTTCTTCAGGCTTTGAAGCTGTATTCATTTCTTCTCCTGTATAAGGAAGTCCCATGTGTGGCTGCTGCCTGCCCACCTCTGGCTGTGCCCAGACAATCGGCTTTGCCGGTGCTGCTGGTAGCACAGGGACACCTGAGCTGAAGCCCAAAGATGTTGCTGGACTCAGGCCCTTCCCTGGCAGGAGGGCTGCACCACCTTGTCCTGGCTGGACACCAGGGCCAGCACCTTTGGGGACAGAGGCTCCTGTTCTGGGTGGTGGTGGCAGCAGCATGTGCCCAGCAATACGCTGGTAATGCAGCCGTGGCAGGGACAACGGGCACTGGCAAGGAGATGCAAGCAGACAGGCCCAGTTCTCCATGACTGAGGCCTTTGGCCGGTCTTGTGAAGCTGCAGAGGTGCTCCGGTCAGCAGGGGTGTGATAAACAAGTTCACTGAAGTGAAGTATCATATAATTATCTTTATTATTTTTGCAAGGAAGAATACGCAAGGACAGCACTGGGTGGCCCAGAGTCTCCGCTCCGCTTTGGCTCGCAAAATTGCTATCCCCTGACTCCATCTTTTATTGCCTTCTTCTCCGGGTTTAGGAGTGACGTGATCTGTCTTCTGTGCTTGCTCGTTCAGTTGCTAGGGGGTCTTCTTCTGCCTTCTGGGGGTCGTGGGATGAAGGCTTAGTCTTCCTCTTTGTGAACGCTGGGTGAACTTTTTTTTTTTTTTTCATCTTTAAACTTTTGCCTTATATCTATACAGAACACTATACACTTTCTGCAAGCTAAGCAATTCTTGCGAGTTTAAGGATTGTTATTACAGCTGCTTTTCATTACTTTCCTTTCATAAGGCATACCTTTACAATGGGATTCCCAAAGCACTATAGTAAACCAGCAACCATATGTATCTGCACAAGAAGTTTTTAGCTATTTAACTATTGTTTTATATAGTATAATTATTTAGCTATTGATTTAATTAATGAACAAACGTATTACTACTTATTACAGATCCCCCATTTTTTTATACCAATTTTGTTCATTAAATCTTTTTAGTTCCTTCCTAGCAAGCGTTAAATGAGCTGCCTCATCTGTTAAGCTATGTGCACTAATTATAGGTGCCAATTTCCTTAGTTTCTTCATCCTATTCCAATTCATAATGAACAGAACTGCTGACAAAATAAAACCAAGCACAATCAGTATCAACAGAACAACAATGGGATGGCATATACTGTTTAGGACCCCTGTGGCATTAGGAGACCAACCGAAAAGGGTATCCCACCACCTGTGCTCGCCATCTTGCTTTACCCTCTCTATAACCCGGTGTATTTTTCCTACGTCATGATGAACAGTCACTAGGGTCTTCTGTCCACTTTCCTTGATATTCTCAAGGATTTTGATCAGGTCCTGATGGAGC
>NW_024526532.1:0-1121 GCF_017590135.1 Pyrgilauda ruficollis | reverse complement strand
TTTTACTGATTTAATTTAGTGATTTTAGTCATTTAAAATCCCATTAACCTTCTCCACCATCTGGTTGGGTTTTTAACTGATTTGTTTGGGTTTTATTGGGATCTGCTGAGTTTTTTGGTGATCTAATAGGTTTTGATGGGATCAGCTGGGGTTTTTTTGTGTTTTGATGGCTTTTTTTGGTGATCTGATGGGTGTTTTTTTTTTTTTAGTGATTTAATTTAGTGATTTTAGTGATTTCAAATCCCATTAACCTTCTCCACCATCTGGTTGGGTTTTTAACTGATTTGTTTGGGTTTTATTGGGATCTGCTGAGTTTTTTGGTGATCTAATAGGTTTTGATGGGATCTGCTGGGGTCTGCTGGGTTTTTTAAGTGATCTGCTGAGTTTTTTTGTGATCTAGTAGGTTTTGATGGGATCCGCTGGGGTTTTTTTTTGGTGTTTTGATGCCTTTTTTCGGTGATCTTGGGTGTTTTTTTACTGATTTAATTTAGTGATTTTACTGATTTAATTTAGTGATCTTCGTGATTTCAAATCCCATTAACCTTCTCCGCCATCTGACTGGGTTTTTGACTGATTTGTTTGGGTTTTATTTGGATCTGCTGGGTTTTTAAAGTGATCTGCTGAGTTCTTGGTGATCTAATAGGTTTTGTTGGGATCTGCTGGGATCTACTGAGTTTTCTCAGTGCTTTGACATAATTTGTTTCCGTGTGATTGGGTTTTTAACTGATTTTTTTGGGTTTTATTGAGATCTGCTGAGTTTTTTGGTGATCTAATAGGTTTTGATGGGATCTGCTGGGATTTTTTGGTGTTTTGATGCCTTTTTTTGGTGATCTGATGGGTGGGGTTTTTTTAGTGACTTAGTGATTTTACTGATTTAATTTAGTGATCTTCGTGATTTCAAATCCCATTAACCTTCTCCGCCATCTGACTGGGTTTTTGACTGATTTGTTTGGGTTTTATTGGGATCTGCTGGGTTTTTAAGTGATCTGCTGGGTTTTTTGGTGATCTAATAGGTTTTGATGGGATCTGCTGGGATTTTTTGGTGTTTTGATGGCTTTTTTTGGTGATCTGATGGGTGGGGTTTTTTTAGTGACTTAATTTAGTGATTTTAGTGATTTCAA
>NW_024526531.1:0-1130 GCF_017590135.1 Pyrgilauda ruficollis | reverse complement strand
AAAAAAAAAAAAATTAACAAACCAAACAAGCATCATGAAAAACTCCAACCAAGCCACCCACATGCTAATTAACCCACCCCATGACATGGACAGTTACATTATCTACCGCATTGTTACAGGTTATCAACTGAGCTGGTAACACATTATGCACATCTCCTTAACCTTCAAACTGTTTAGATGAATATAATGTACCTTTCACAGGAATCCAAGCAATTTTGTTACTTTGAAAAGCACATGCACTGCTGTCCCACTTTTGGTGACCGTGAGACTACAGCTGTTTGCAGGAGCCTGTCCACTCCCCTACCCCTGTGCTCTGCAGTTCTGCAAACACAACCGTGCAGCTTCACCGAGAGAAACCCAACAACTGTTCTCTGTTACAGTGTTTTCAGCCGGGTCTGTGCTAACATAAAAGCCTTCCATTACCTTTGGCCCCATGGTGACAGCTACAGCATCAGCTAAAAGATCTACTCCTTGCAGCATCAGAGCTCTCGCGTCTGCTCCGAACTTCACATCTTTTGCATAGGCTCGCGTTAGATGGGGGGCGAGGGCTCTGGACACTGGTCTTATCTGACGGAGTACTGTAGATAAACGGAGCATGTCTAAAATATTAAAAGAAACGTAGAGAAAAACAAAAGCATTACAGCTTTGCACAACTACTTCTACAGGAAAAGAGGGAGAACAGATTCAGGAAGTAAAGCAGGCACGATGAATCTTTCGTTTTTCGACCGGCTGAAATCAAGACACACAATCAACTGCAGGTACCGGGCTGGCTGTCCCCGATCCTCACGCCGAGCAGCTCCTCCCTGCGCGGCCTCCAGCGCCTCCGAGCTCCTCCCGCCGGGAGCGGGGCAGGACACGGCGAGGGCACCGCGCAGCGCCCGCGGCTCCATGTGCTCAGCGCGGGGGCCGCGCCCGCCCGCGGCTGCAGCAGCGGGGCCGTGCCGAGGGGAGCTCGGGTAAGGTTCCCACACGCCGCTACGCCATCAAGGGCGGAGAGAAGACGGACAGGGCCGCGGCCGCCACCCCGGGCCCGCCGGAGCCCCCACGCCGGGCAGGGCCCCGCGGGCACATGGCCGCTGCACCAGGACACGCGCAGCAAGGTCAGCGCCGCCCGCCCCCCGCCGCCGCCG
>NW_024526530.1:0-1121 GCF_017590135.1 Pyrgilauda ruficollis | reverse complement strand
TGCTTTAGGAGAGTCAGTGAGGAAGGCGTGCCCTGCCAGATTTGGCAGCCTTGCTCTGGTTCCCCTGGTGTGACCGACAGACGCAGGTTACGATCGATGGACAAAAGGAGGCAATAAAACAAAGAAAAGGGGGAAAGGCTCCCTTTCTAAAACCGTGGTAATTGGCCCCCAATGAGTAGTAGAACCCGGAAAGGAAAAAAGATTGGTAAGTACTTTTCGGGGGGCAGGTACGGGGGATGAATGTGTGTGAATGAGAGGCGGGCTGGTTACCCCAGACCTGCTACCTGGGTGAGGAGTCTCCCATGCTGCAGTTCTGTCTTTCCGGGAGGAAAACGGCCAGTAAAGAGACTAAGTGCATGTTAAAAGGAGTGAGAGAATCCCCTGAGATAACTGGGACTGGGCCTCAGGGAGGGGTTGGACCCCTCGGAGGAAGGGAGCAGAGGAGTTTCCTAGCCCAATCCACTAGAAAACAGGAAAAAAGGGGCCCCTGAAAACCTGCTGGGTTGAGGGATTTACATTCCAAGAGCATCCAGGGTTGAGCAGAATTCTGCCGGTTGAGGATATGCCTAAGAGCATCTGGGGTTGGACAACACAGCTAGAATGAGGGATAAAAATTTTGCCCAAGAGCATCCAGGGTTGGACAACACAGTCAAAAGAAAAATAAAATGCCCAAGGGCATCTGCGTTGTACCACACAGCTGGATTGAGGGATATCCAATAGCACCAGGACTGGCCAGTAACACCTAAAATTGTAATAAGTGATTTGAAAGTAAAAGGTACCTTATTGTTGTCTTGTGTGTGAGAGTGAGTTAAACAAAAAATCAGCCTCAACTTCCCTGGTGGGTGGGAAGGTGAGGGCTGTGGCATAAAGTGTAGGCGACCTGCAAACAGGCTATTGTCCTCCCGGGCGTGGAGGGGGCCGTGGCTAAAGAGTGTGAGTGACATGCAGACAGCCTCACAGGTGAACTGACACCCGAGGCGACCAGGGTCAGGGCCCTTCCAGGAGGCCCGGTGATACTGAAACCCGGAGGCCAACCCCAAGGCGAGGGGGGGCCACAGGGACCCAGGGTTCTCTGGCGACAGGGGTCCGCTTTGTGTCCTGAGGATGTGAAAGAATGTGTG
>NW_024526529.1:0-1117 GCF_017590135.1 Pyrgilauda ruficollis | reverse complement strand
AAAGAGTAAACTATGCAGACAATGTACATTAATAATAGCTTAAGTATGTTGATGTGTAAGCACATCACAACATGACAAAAATGTACATTTGTGAGATTAATAATA
The DNA here is from genome assembly GCF_017590135.1 of Pyrgilauda ruficollis. Taxonomy (NCBI): domain Eukaryota; kingdom Metazoa; phylum Chordata; class Aves; order Passeriformes; family Passeridae; genus Pyrgilauda; species Pyrgilauda ruficollis. Next base: position 1,012 of record NW_024526529.1, on the reverse strand, counting down.
TTTGTCAAATATTCTGCTTACTTTCTTATGAAAAACCTGAGTGTGGTATGTGTGTGTATATCTCTGTATGCATAGTTTATGTAGCTATACTTTTCCATTTAATAAAACGTTGGATCTTCAGACACTGAGATTTAATTGAATATTTTATCACTTGCATCTCAGCAGGAATCAGAAAAAAAGCCAGACAATTAACATTGAAGTCAAGGAGATATTGAACACTTGAGAGTATCAAAAAATCAGTCAAGTAGGAACTCCAGATTGTGAACTGGGACATTTCTGTGATCAGAAAGAAATACCACTGTTAAAGAGGCATCAGATGATTCTTTAAACTTTGCTTTTGATGGCTTTCTAAAGCAGTGTTTTGTAATAAGGTTAGCTTGAAATGTCTTTTTGAGGGAAAAAAAAGGTAATTAACATAGATAAAGGCTTAGAGAGGCTTATGCTGCAACTGTTGAAACTCAGGAAACAAATATTTAGTCATTCTCTAAGTTGGCCCACAGAACAGGAAGTATTACATGGAAAATTTAGTTGGTCTGGAAGACAATCAACAGTGTTTTAATTACTCAGCAGTTATCCTTAAGAAATAATGGCAATACAATCAATTTGTATGTGTTAATTCCTTTGAATTGGTATGTGTTAATTACTTTTTCTGTTTTCAACTCCTTGTTTTCTTTTCATAGTTGTGATATTTGATGTCCACAGTTATTTTTAGTATTCCCAAAGCATTTTCTACTTAGTGTCTTGGCAAAACATCATGGTTCTGACCAGTTTGGCTGTTCTCTGAAATAACAACTCACACCAGATGGTGAGCCTCAACTGCTGCATGAAACAGGTAAAAAACCCTCGAACTTAAAATCCTATGACCCTTTAAAATATTGTTGGCAGTTTATCAAAGATGCTTTTCAGACAACAGGTGTTCTTATTTTTATTTTTTTAAAAATGTTTATATTATATATATATATTTATATATCATGTATATAAATATTATATATATTTATAATTATATATATAT
>NW_024526528.1:0-1121 GCF_017590135.1 Pyrgilauda ruficollis | reverse complement strand
TATGTGGCTGGACATACCTGGCATAACCAGGAGTTGCCCAGTGCCAAGCTTTCTTTGAAGTCTGTTAGAAAACCTTTTCAGAAGAGTCAAATCTCTTTTCTGCAGAAATACAGAACAAATCCAAGAGGCAAAAAGTATGTGGCCAGAAATTGTTGCCTGTGAACCCAGAGGAAGCTGGAAGCACGACAAACTGCTGCCACCTGCTGCTGGTTCATTTTCAGCCACCAAAGCTCCAGCAAACCAAATTCTCGGCAGCCAGCACAAATTGCAGATAATCTCCTTCTTTAAGAGAAAAAGGAAAAAGCAAAATGCTATATTTATCCAAGAGTAGGAAAGCACTGATTAGACTGAGGGCACCAGTGCCAGTGCTGTGGTTGCTAGCATTCAGTACCTTGGCTTTCCAACCCTGCAATTGCCACTCTGTCAGAACTTAAATGCATGACCTTGAGAAAGCAAATTAAGCTTTTTAATGCTATTTTCAAACAGTAGAAGGGAAATAAACCACCCGAGGTTGTTTCAAGAGTTTCTAAAGGTGATGAATATATTCATGTGGCTGTTTAGGAGTGTGCTTTTTATTAATATCTTTACATCTTAATTATTTCACAAAGCTATTTTAATAAAGCTCCCATTGTAATAAAATTTTCAAGGTTTATTAATAAGCAGGAATTAATAATGAAGTGAAAGGCAGTTAGTCTGCTCCAATTTTATATATAATAAGGAAAAAAGAGAACAGCCTGGATTTACAGGGCAAAGTTAGATAATATAAATTTTTTTAAAGGTTTACATCCATGCATTGTATGTGGCCCTGTGCAGTTGCCAGTGAGATCATGACAAAAATGATAAGATATATCTGGAGACCCGCTTTTTAAATATTTCAGCAATCACTGAATTTCATACCAAACTCAGAGCTCAAGTTATCATGCTCCATGTTTACTAATAGGTATCAAGTTATGAAGGCCCACAGTCTACTAGAGGCAGTAAAATGAATGTAATATATGGCTAGCCAGCCAGCTAAGAGCTCTGACTATTTTTGCTACCTGTAAGTACCACATACTTGTGAAAGAAATCCTACCCTGGTGGTAGCACTGTAATGCAAACTGTCTTGATATCTCTGCCAAGTG
>NW_024526527.1:0-1122 GCF_017590135.1 Pyrgilauda ruficollis | reverse complement strand
GGCACATACTGTCATACATGAAGTAAAACAAATGTTGGGGTTCTTTTTCCAACTTTTTACAAGAGCACCTGTAACCTAGACTGGCATATAACAAACCATGGACATATATCAGCATCCAAACCAGCTGGAGCAAAGCAGACTGGGTGTCAAGGAGCAGGAAATGCTGATGATGGAATACATTGTTTGAAAAGTATGTGGTACCATTTCTTGACATAAATACCATTAGTCTTGAACATTTTCTTTAGCAATGTTCACATATTTTTACTAATAATTCATAGAAATGGGCTCTTCTGTGAAGCAGAGAAGAATTTTTAATATCTTATTGCACAGAAAATACAGTGTTTTAAATGTGTGTCAGTAAGGCAGTCAGGAATGTTTAAACAGGTAAGTTTTCAACACGAGGAGGGTGCTGTTGACACTCAGATCTTTGGCTGGGGTCCAGTTATGCATCAAGACACAGACTGATGCATTTGCCAAAAAATTCTGAGATGAGCATTTTTCCCCACAATCCAGGATGAAATCATGCCTCTGTGCAAGGGAGCTTGTGCTATGTTACAAAGTTCATAACCTTGAAGAATAGGTAAAAGTCTGCACTATATTGTGCACAAATACGTTTCTGTAAGACATTTATTATCAGAATTCACCTTTAAGTTTCCAGTATTTAGGAATGGCAGTCAAAAAGTCTGTGGGCAGCATTGCATGGAGTAGTATTAGTAGCCTAACAAGGACTGCAAGAGCAAGAAGCCTAGGAATTAAAGAGATTAAGCATTGATTCAGGGTTTGGGTTTTTTTGGTAGGGAATATCCTATCATAGATTTGCATTGATTTGATTCACTTACAGAGTATTTGAAAAATCAATTCATTATGGTGTAAACACAGAGCTTCCAGGCCACCCAGATTTTGTAAATACATTGAATCAAAACATTTGTTCTTAAAATCAGGCAGGTCTTCTAAGCAGGTTGGTGATACTGTCACATAATGGTTATATAAATCAGGAGATAGAGCAAGTTTTCAGACATCCATGACTGCCAAATCCATTATATTATTTAGAACAATTCTGAGAAAAACACATTTTGAATGTATACTGTAAGGGGTAAGTAAAGCCTCATTTTTACAGAGGAA
>NW_024526526.1:0-1122 GCF_017590135.1 Pyrgilauda ruficollis | reverse complement strand
TGGGGGGATTTCAGGGGGGTTTGGGGGTTTTGCAAATCTGAAAAAAAACATTTTTAAAAATCCAGAAAAAAAATTGAAAAAAATCTGAAAAAAAAATCCTTAAAATGTCAAAAAAAACCCAAATCCTTTAGAAATAATTTAAAAATAAAAAAAAAAAAACAAAAAAACAAAAAAAAAAACAAACGAAAAAAGCCTTAAAAAATCTGAAAAAAATCCTTTAAAAATCCTTTTTAAATCCTTTAAAAATTCTTTAAAAATCCTTAAGAAATCCTTTAAAAATCTTTTTAAAATCCTTCAAAAATCCTTAAAAATTCCTTTTGAAATCCTTTAAAAATCCTTTTAAAATCCTTTAAAAATCCTTAAAAATTCATTTTAAAATCCTTTAAAAATCCTTTAAAAATCTCTTTTAAAATCCTTAAAATCCTTAAAAATTCCTTTAAAAATCCTTAAAATTTCCTTTTAAAATCCTTTAAAAATTCCTTTAAAATCCTTTAAAAATCCTTTAAAAATCCTTAAAAATCCTTAAAAATCCCTTTAAAAATCCTTAAAAATTCCTTTTAAAATCCTTTTAAATTCCTTAAAAATTCCTTTAAAATCTTTTAAAAATCCTTAAAAATTCCTTTTAAAATCCTTTTAAATTCCTTAAAAATTCCTTTAAAATCCTTTAAAAATCCTTAAAAATTCCTTTAAAAATCCTTTAAAAATCCTTAAAAATCCTTAAAAAATCCTTTAAAATCCTTAAAAATTCCTTTAAAAATCCTTTAAAATTCCTTTAAAAATCCCTTTAAAATTCCTTTAAAAATCCTTAAAAATTCCTTTAAAAATCCTTAAAAGTCCTTTAAAATTCCTTTAAAAATCCTTTTAAAACCCTTAAAAACCCTTAAAAGTTCCTTGTAAATCCCTTAAACCCCTTAAAAGTTCCCTGTAAGCCCCCAGCCCCTTGCAAAGCCCCCAGCCCCTGACGCGCAGCGCAGGCGGCGCGGGGCCGCAGTTCCAGTGGTGGGCGGGCGTGCGGCTGCGCACCAACCTGGACCTGCTGCTGGACGGGCTGGGCGCGCTGGGGCTGGCCGCCATCGCCGGCGACTTCTTCCGCAAGCTCTCGGCCACCGCCAACCTGCTGAG
>NW_024526525.1:0-1124 GCF_017590135.1 Pyrgilauda ruficollis | reverse complement strand
AAAAAAAAAGAGATGTGCACCAGTGTGTATGGTCATGACATGAACACTCATGTATCCACACCTCAGAGACAAAGTAAGGATTTTGGATAAATAAAGTATCCTTGAGTACCTCCATACCCAAGCTCTTGTTATGGAGAACTGGCAACAAATCCTACTGTATGAAGACAAGCATTAATTATTGCCCTGAATTAAATATGAACAACGCAATTAAGAGGTTATAAACAATTATTAGTTCAGTTACAATGTCAACATAGCCATGTCCAAATTAATAATAAAAAAACCCAAACCTTCATTAGTAATAGATTTTAAATGGTTATTAAAAAAACATTCACCAGTCCCTGTCATGGTTTGACCCGGAAGTGAGGTTTTGGGAAGTTATGGTCAAACCAATCACCTTGATGGCTCAGTCTTTCCCAAAAAGACCAGAGATTTGCTGCAAGTTTGTCAGCATCCTAAAATTTTTTGCTGGAGGTCGACAGTGTCTGTGATGGGGTTTTCTTCATCCTCATTCTTGGCATGTCCTTGGGTTTATTTTCAAATATTTTTTCTACTTGCAGTCCCAGCTTCCCTCTGAGGCCAGAGAGTGGTAAAATGTCCTGCCCCAGCCCTAGGTGCTCTCAAGGGCTGCTGTTTCATCCACTGATTTCTTGTCTTTGTCATAATGGCACCATATCAGGGATCTCAGGGTGAATCTAAAACAGAAGAGCTACAGCCAATGTCCCTCTTACAGACTCCCAAACCAGGCTGAACACAGCTTTGGAAATGGCAAACCTGGGTCCCTGCACAGTTGGAGCAGTACAGAGCCTGTGACTTGTTACAACTCATGACAAAATTGTATTTCCTGAGCTATAGTAGCAATGGTGATGTGATTAGAGGCAACGGCTGCTGAAGAATATGCTATTAGATACGACCACTTCTCCAAGGTGCTCAACCAGATATAAATGCTCTGCCCAGTACTGGTGTAACAGCAGCAGGGACAAAGCCAAGCCTCTTTCCAGGAAACTAACAGGCCCCCAGCTGCAGGAACTGGCATCCTGGCAAGGACCAGGCAAAGGGAACTGAACAGGATATTGCTGGTACTTAGCAGGGGGAAGGGCTACCAAAAAAACACAAACAAAAAAAAA
>NW_024526524.1:0-1123 GCF_017590135.1 Pyrgilauda ruficollis | reverse complement strand
TCTCTGTAATACCTTATCTGGGACAATATTTTGGATTTGTGCTGAAGCTAGTGTTGATGTAACTAACACACTGATGTGTTAGTTACTGTTGAAGACAGGGCTTAAACACTGTGTTTTCTATTCCTCATGATGTCGTCCCAGTGAATAGGTTGGAAATCGGCAAAGTATCCCCATATAAGCTACCTTGGAGAGCTTTAATGCTGTCCCAGCCAAAACCAGTACACTTGTGTTGTCTAGGCGTGTGGCTTGCATTTGTAAAATTCACAGAAGGTCCTGTGGTACTTAGCCAAGTGCTCAAAGTTGGGTGGCAATATTCAGTTAACAGCCTTTTTGTTCACTGTTTTGGTGTAAGGTGGAGGGAATAGCACAGTGACTTGGTTAATTGAATAATGCAAAACATGTCCTTTATGCATTTTAGATGAGGAGTGATCAGATGTTGGTGATGTTCATGTTTGTGGCAAGTTGAAGGCAAATATCCACTTGAGGGGCTTTGTTGGAATGGGAGTTCTTTGTTAGACTGGACTGTCTCTTGACTTGGATGGATGTTGTGAAAGTGAAAATAAGTATGTAATGCAACCGTAACAGCACTTTATTAGAACTACAATGCTTCATGTGCTGATTGATTTCTTCCCTGTATGATAGCTGTGTTAATCAAGATGCTGTCATTTGAATGATCTCTTATGTGACTATGAGCTGAGATGCTGGAATGATTTAAATAATAAATGCCGTTTGGTAGCAGAGGCGCATCAAGCTCAATGTAGTGCTAAGCCTAATTTTACAATTCGTAAACTCAGCAGAGCTAAATCCACACAACTCACACAGTAGAACTAGTAGGAGACATCAAACAGATAAATTGTAAGCATATGCTCATATTTTTATCATTGGTATTTACATCTGATATAGAGTGGATTTAGCAGTTGGGTTGACTTAACTGGATTCAAGAGGCGAAAATTGTAGAAAAATAAATGTAGAGGGTACAAGGAGGAACATAGAACAAGGCTGAGGTTGAGAACAGGGAAATTGAGTGAGTAAAATTGGTGGTGCATGTAACGGTCAGCATTTTATTTTTTTGCATTCATGAGTTTGATAGCTAAATAATTATTGTCAGCAGTATAGTTATTTT
>NW_024526523.1:0-1132 GCF_017590135.1 Pyrgilauda ruficollis | reverse complement strand
GGGGGAGGGTTGTGGTCTTCTCTTGGTGCTGCTGTCTGCAGCGTCTCACCCTTGTGAGAAGCACCTTTGTGTTTCTTCCTTATTCCAACCAGATGCAAGCGGGGTTTGGCAAGCACATCTCTGCATTTATCTGTTCTGACCCATCCAAGCACAAAGCCATTCCACCCTTTCCTCCATGCTAGACAAGCTCATTATTGTTCAGGTCTGAGGAGGCAAAGGGTGACAGAAGCAAAACAGTGCAAGTTTTGCATAATCTGTTTTTTTTCCTGCGGCTGTTGGGGCCATGGCCCTTGTATAGTGGCACTTTGTTCAACCTTCTTCCTTTGCAGAGACTACTGGGAAGGACGGAAAATGCTGCGTGTTCTTGGGCAGTTGAAGAGACAGTAACAGAAGTGTGGTTTTGGTTCCGTATCTGGACATATTATTAAGGTCCTGCTGCTTCAAAATGAAAAATAAAGGCATATGAATTTCCTGTTACCCAAATAGCAGTTAGCAGATCCTACCAGGAAAGGAAATCTTCACACTTCTCATTGTTGCTCTGCCACAGGTAGCTGAATGCTGCTCTGTTAGCATTCACATCCCTCATTTTACTTGTTGAATTTGTGGAGATGGTTTCCTTCTGTCAGGATCGCGTATCCCAACTACCACTGCTGGCAGTGCTACTCGCTGCCCCACAACAACACCTGTGGGGGACCCTCAGCCATGGCTGCACACCCCATGTCTGCTGCCCTCCCCGCTGCTGCAGCCTCCTGACGCCTCCTTGCTCTGTAAAGCTGCACCACAGGCACGTGGTGGTGACCATCAGATTACTTGACCATCCCTTTCCTTGCTGACATTGTCCTGACAGTCTGCAAGGCTGCACAGCGCCTGACGGAGCGTGGCAGGGGGCTGGAGCTGTCACTGTGAAGGTTTTGGATGTGCTTTCCTTCAAACAATAGCTGTGTGTCTACATTATATTTGATCTTATTAGTACAATCGAGGATGTTTGTTCTGTATTCATAGCTGTATTTATTCTTTGTGAGGTGCACGAATAAGTTTTTCCAGTTGCTAAAACACAGGTCGGTCTAGAACTGCAGCAGTTCTACTCCCAAATTTGTTCTCAGGTTTTTTGGTATTTTTTTTCTTTCTTTTT
>NW_024526522.1:41184-67072 GCF_017590135.1 Pyrgilauda ruficollis | reverse complement strand
TGGGCACTGAGGATGCTGTGGGACACAGGGACAGGGACACAGAAATTCCAGAGTGAGAGGGAAGAATTCCCCTCTGCTCACCCCCAAGGCAGCTCCTCGAGCCGACGGAGAGGCTTTGAAGGAGGTCACTTCCCCAGGACCTGCAGGACTTTGTGCAGCCAGGAAAATTCAGGAAAATCCCAACAGCAGAGGGGTGGGGTGGGAGTGAACCCAGCAGAATCCTCTCAGCCCCAAAAGCCATTCCCTGCCGTGTCCACCCATCTCCCACGGACCCCACACAACCCAAAAAGGAGCTCCCCAGGCAGCTGAGCTTCCCTGTTTTCGTCCACAGGCAGCAGGGAGAAAATTCCCTGTTCCTCCAAACCCAAAATCACCGCCCCACACAGCCTGGCAGCCAGCAAGGAGGGGCCCAGAGACCAAATTCTCCCTGCCAAGGAAGGAAATGGAGCTTTCCTGAGCTCCTGCAGCTCTCCCAAAATGTCCTCATGCACTGGCTGTGACTCTCCCTTATCCCAAAATTCTGCTGCTCTCCATCCTGCAGGAAAATCCCAGCAGGGAGCCCCTGCACGGAGCCACAACCCCTGCAGGTGCTGCTTTAGAGGAGAGCTCTCCTTACAAGGGAGTTTTTCTCCTGCTCTTTTGCCTCCCTGCCTTTGGAATTTAGTGAGGAGAAAGGAGCCAGGGCAGCCAAAAAAACAGGATGGATTTGGGACCACAAATGTCTTTATTTACTTGAAGGAAGGTTGGTGCTCTGGGGATTTTTTGCCAGCTCAAGAGCCTCTGGCTCACAGCCCTCCCTCCCCTGGCTCAGACCACAGAGGGAGAAACGAAAGCTGAGCCACAAAGATTTGCAAAAACAAGCCCAGGAATTGCTGCAGAGCCATAAACCATCAGGAGAAATGCAAACTCCATCCTCCAAATGCAGCGGGGTTTGAAGGCAGGACCTCCAGGCTGCTCTAAACACAAGAATAAAACATTTCTTTCCCTCTGTCTGCATGCCTCCACAAGCACACAGTCTGTCTCGAGCTAACACTCGTGTGGTTTTTATTAAATAACCATTCCTTTTAGGAAGATTCTTTCAGAGCAGCTTATTTCTGCTCACCAAATTCCTCAGTGCAGGCAGCTTTTCCTGTTGTAATTGTTCTTTTTAGCCAGGAATGTTCTTCCAGAATTTTCTCCAGCAGCTGCATTTCAGATCCCATTTTTTAAAAATGATGGAAAAATAAAGAGATCCCATTTTTTAAAAGTTATGGTAAATAAAGAACTGTGGCATTTTTTAGCATTTTCAACAGGGCCTGAATTTTGAGATCAAAGGCAAAAAAAAAATTCAAAGGTTTTCCATTGACAGGGACACCAATTCCAAAGCTTTTTCATTGACAGGAACACTGAAATTCCAAAGGTTTCCCACTGGGAGGTGCTGGGAACCCGCTGGGCACTGAGGATGCTGTGGGACAGAGAGGACACGTGACAGGGACACAAATTCCAAAGCTTTTCCATCAACACAGGACACAGAAATTCCAAAGGTTTTTCACTGAAAGGTGCTGGGCACTGAGGATGCTGTGGGACAGAGAGGACACGTGACAGGGACACACAAATTCCAAAGCTTTTCCATCAACACGGGACACAGAAATTCCAAAGGTTTTTCATTGACAGGGTTTTTCATTGACAGGGACACCAAAATTCCAAAGATTTTCCATTGGAAGGTGCTGGGCACTGAAGATATTGTGCGACACAAGGGAAAGTGACAGGGACACAGAAATTCCAAAGGTTTTCCTCTGGAAGGTGCTGGGCATTGAGGATGCTGTGGGACACACGGGACAGGTGACAGGGACACAGAAATTCCAAAGGTTTTCCTCTGGAAGGTGCTGGGCACTGAGGATGCTGTGGGACACAAAAAATTCCAAAGCTTTTCCATCAACAGGGACACAAAAATTCCAAAGGTTTTCCACTGGAAGCTGCTGGAAACCCGCTGGGCACTGAGGATGCTGTGGGACACAAAAAATTCCAAAGCTTTTCCATCAACAGGGACACAAAAATTCCAAAGGTTTTCCACTGGAAGCTGCTGGAAACCCGCTGGGCACTGAGGATGCTGTGGGACACAAAAAATTCCAAAGCTTTTCCATCAACAGGGACACAAAAATTCCAAAGGTTTTCCACTGGAAGCTGCTGGAAACCCGCTGGGCACTGAGGATGCTGTGGGACACAAAAAATTCCAAAGCTTTTCCATCAACAGGGACACAAAAATTCCAAAGGTTTTCCACTGGAAGCTGCTGGAAACCCGCTGGGCACTGAGGATGCTGTGGGACACAAAAAATTCCAAAGCTTTTCCATCAACAGGGACACAAAAATTCCAAAGGTTTTCCACTGGAAGCTGCTGGAAACCCGCTGGGCACTGAGGATGCTGTGGGACACAAAAAATTCCAAAGCTTTTCCATCAACAGGGACACAAAAATTCCAAAGGTTTTCCACTGGAAGCTGCTGGAAACCCGCTGGGCACTGAGGATGCTGTGGGACACAAAAAATTCCAAAGCTTTTCCATCAACAGGGACACAAAAATTCCAAAGGTTTTCCACTGGAAGCTGCTGGAAACCCGCTGGGCACTGAGGATGCTGTGGGACACAAAAAATTCCAAAGCTTTTCCATCAACAGGGACACAAAAATTCCAAAGGTTTTCCACTGGAAGCTGCTGGAAACCCGCTGGGCACTGAGGATGCTGTGGGACACAAAAAATTCCAAAGCTTTTCCATCAACAGGGACACAAAAATTCCAAAGGTTTTCCACTGGAAGCTGCTGGAAACCCGCTGGGCACTGAGGATGCTGTGGGACACAAAAAATTCCAAAGCTTTTCCATCAACAGGGACACAAAAATTCCAAAGGTTTTCCACTGGAAGCTGCTGGAAACCCGCTGGGCACTGAGGATGCTGTGGGACACAAAAAATTCCAAAGCTTTTCCATCAACAGGGACACAAAAATTCCAAAGGTTTTCCACTGGAAGCTGCTGGAAACCCGCTGGGCACTGAGGATGCTGTGGGACACAAAAAATTCCAAAGCTTGTAAATAAAGAACTGTGGCATTTTTTAGCATTTTCAACAGGGCCTGAATTTTGAGATCAAAGGCAAAAAAAAAAGCCCAAAGACATTTAACTAGAAATGGCAAAGTATGAGAGAAAAAATGCTCTGCTCTCTCCACGACAGCACTAACAGGCAGTTTGCAGGAGGTGGGAGGAAAGGCAGCTCTCCTTGTCACTCAGGAATCTTTAATTGTGTGCTCCAAAAGCAGAACAGGAGGTGTGAGACTCCCACGCTGCCAGGCCCACTCCGGGGACAGCAGAGCCCTCCTGAAACGACTCCAGCTCCGAAATACGCTCTGAGCTTTGGGGGATGGTGCTGGAGTCTGAAATGTAAAGAACTCTCAGAACTTTGGGCCTGGAAGCCAAAGCTTGGAATTAAACCCAGGATTTGATTTTAGACCTTGGAAAAGGCTTCTAGACTTATGGGTTAGAGGTGAGAATGTGAATTTATAGTGAATATAAATAGTGAATATAAATAGTGAATTCACTATATAATAGTGAAATTATATAGATACAATATGGATATAGATATAACATATATAGATATAATATACACAGATATAATATACATAGATGTAATATTTTAGAATATATATTAGAATATATAGATATAATATTTAGAATAGATAATATAATATATAATAATTATATTACAATATATAATATATTATGTAGCATAACATTATATTATAATGTATTATACTATATCATATTATATATTTTCTATTATATATTATATATTATATAGTATATAGTATATATTATATAGTATATAGTATATATTATATAGTATATAGTATATAGTATATATTTTCTATTATATATTTTCTATTTTCTATTATATATATAGTATATAGTATATAGTATATATTTTCTATTTTCTATTTTCTATTTTCTATTATATATTTTCTATTTTCTATTATATATTTTCTATTATATATTATATATTATATATTATATATAGAATATTATATATTATATATTTTCTATTATATATTAAATATTAAATATTAAATATTATATATTAAATATTATATATTAACTATCAAATATCATATATTACATTATAATACATAACATATAATAATTCTAATATGTAATATATATCTAATATTTAGAATATATATTTCAAATACTTACTATATTAGAATACATAGATATAATATTTTTTAAGCAGAGACAGGTTAAGATAAGCAGAGAAAAATTCAGAGTTTTATGTGAATATCCTTTGAGCACCGCAGGTTTCCTCCTCTCCTTTCATCTCCCCACAACCCCCTCCGTGACCTCCAAAAAAGTGCATTATTTACCCGCAGCAATCCCTCGGCTAGGGACAGTTTTTCCTGCTTTTGCAGCCAAAGCAAAGCAAAAGGCAGGGATGTTTTTGGCGAGCACGACTCACCGGATGGGCTCGGGCCGCAGGTGGTGGTTGAGCCCCTGCAGCAGCTGCTGCGCGGTGAAGGGCGCCTTGCCCGGCGCCCTGCGGATGTCCAGGTGGGCGGCGTTGGCCAGGGCGTGCACGCCGCTGTCCGTGCGGCTGGAGATGTGGAACTTGATGGGAGCGCTGGGCTTCAGCTGCTCGGCTGCCTTCTGACAGGGAAAGGGGAAAATTGGGGGAAATGCAGCAAAATTACGGCAAAAATACGGCAAAAATGCGGCAAAAATGCGGCAAAAATACGGCAAAAATGCGGCAAAAATACGGCAAAAATGCAGCAAAAATACAGCAAAAATGTGGCAAAAATGCAGCAAAAATACGGCAAAAATGCGGCAAAAATACGGCAAAAATGCGGCAAAAATACGGCAAAAATATGGCAAAAATATGGCAAAAATCCGGCAAAAATATGGCAAAAATGCAGCAAAAATGCGGCAAAAATACGGCAAAAATGCAGCAAAAATACAGCAAAAATGTGGCAAAAATGCAGCAAAAATACGGCAAAAATGCGGCAAAAATACGGCAAAAATGCGGCAAAAATACGGCAAAAATACGGCAAAAATGCGGCAAAAATACGGCAAAAATGCAGCAAAAATACGGCAAAAATGCAGCAAAAATACAGCAAAAATGTGGCAAAAATGCGGCAAAAATACAGCAAAAATGTAGCAAAAATGTACCAATAATTCGGCAAAAATTCTGCAAAAATCAACAGAAATTCAGCCATAATTCTGCCATAATTCGGGGAAAATTCAGTACTAATTCGGCAAAAATACAGCAAAAATGCAGCAAAAATACAGCAAAAATCTAGCAATAATATGGCAAAAATTCAGTAAAATTCAAGCAGAAATTCAGCCATAATTCTGCAATAATTCGGGGAAAATTCAGCACTAATTCGGCAAAAAATCAGCAATAATTCAGCAATCATTCAGCAATGATTTAGTAATAATTCAGCAGTAATTCAGCAATAATTCAACAAATATTCAGCAAAAATTCAGCCATAATTCAGCCATAATTCAGCCATAAATTGGCAATAATTCAGAAAAAAAATCAGCAATAATTTAGCAAAAATTCAGCAATAATTTAGCAATAATTCAGCAATAATCTAGCAAAATTGTCTTAAAACCTGAGAAATCAGCACAGAATCTGAAAAGCCAAAACCTGAGGCATCACTCCTGGCTAACCACACCTTGCGTTGCTCCCAGAGGAGTTTGGAGTTACTGTGGGCTGAAAAGAATTGAGGGTTTGGGAGAATTTCTCCTAAAATCAGTGGTTTTTCAGCTTCTGCCCTGAAATCACCTCAAACAGAGGATCCAAAATGCCACGAGAGCTTCCTTAGGGGGATAAAATAAAGTCAAAATGAACTTCTCATCTCTATCCTCTGCTTTGTGTAGTGTGAGCTTCCTTCAGTGCACAAAATAAGTGAAAAATATTCATTTCTTTATCTGTTTTGTGTTGTGTGAGCTTCCTTCAGTGCACAAAATAAGTGAAAAATATTCATTTCTTTATCTGTTCCAGCTCCACCTGGATAATCAGGAACCAAGCTGGATCAGCACAACACTGAATTTCTCCACTGGAAACCAGACTGGAGAGGAAAAGAGGAGCAATGCCTCAAGTAAATCTGATTATTTCCCCAGCAAAATCCACAAAGGTGCCAGGACTGGGGGTTTTCCTTCCACAAATGAGATTTTTCTTCTCCATCAGATTTTTCCCACCTTTCTGAGCAGCCCAGGGAGGAATGGCACCATCAACACCACCAAATAAATCCCAGTCTGTGAAGCTCAAAGCTTTGTGGATTTTTTTTTTCCCTCCAAAATACACTGATAATATTCTACCAACTGCTGCCTCCAGCTTCAATTTTAATATTCCATTTCTTTTGGATGGGATAAAATCTCCTGGAAGAGAGAACTCCTGAACTTCTCTTTGCAGGCAGCTAAGAAATGACCCCTTCACCTTTGCAAATATTTCCTATCTGAATATCCAAAATCCTTTGAGTACTGAAGGTTTCCTCCCCTCCTTTAATCTTTTAATATCCCCCACCCTGAATTTCAAAAAAAATTGCATTATTTACATGCAGGAATTGCTTGGATAGGGACCAGTTTTTCCTGTCCTTGCTCTCTTTCATCTGAGCTTTTGGTGCTGTTCATCCTGTTTGGGATCCTCTGTGGGTTCCCAGGGGGGAACTGAAGCAGGAGTTCAAGATTTCACCCAGCTAAAAAGAAATGAAGAAGATAAAGGAATAAAGGAGCTGGGCTCTCCTGTGTGTGTGAACTGAGAGTTCACAGCTCTCTGCTCCCTCCTTTAAGCCACAGGAAACATCAATTTTTAAAAAAAAAAATTAGTTTTTTTATTTAGCAGATGCTATAAACACTGAAATCTTGGCTTTGGCACCTGCTGGAGGCCTCTCACATCTCGCCCATCTGAATTTATCCTGAATTTTTCCACGCAGCCACATTCCTGGAGCAGCCAGGGTGGAAGTTTATCCCTCAGACATGCCAGGGATGCAGGGGGAAGCATTAATTGCATTTAGCTGCTGCGTCCTGCTAACAGGCTCCATTCACTGAGCCTTCCATAGCTGGAATTACGCTGGAATTTCCACTGCTGGCTGCCAGAACGATATGGATCCACATTCCAGCTTGCTTTTATTGCTCCCAGCTCACTTTTCCTCTCATGCTGGAGGGAAGAACGAGCCCACTGATGAACATCACCCATGGCAGGGGAGCAAAAGTTCATCCACTTCTCTTCCTGAAGTCTGAATTTAAAAAATAAAAAATAAAAAAATCCTCCAGATTTTCCATCGACCTTTACAGGCATTGGGAATGTTTTGGAAAAATAAATTTTTCTTCCCCTGGACTGGTCATGCTTTCATCCTCTGGCCTCAGACACAGAGGCTGCAGTGCCCTGCCAGGGAGCTGCACAATTTATTAATTACAGTGTTCTAATAATTAATAACAAGCAAGCTGCTGGTTGCAAGTCATGCCAGCCTCCCTGACTCACTGGGTGCTATGTCAGCTGAAAGTAATTAAAAACCCAGCTCATTTGCAGTTGGATGGATGAAATGGAAGTGAATGCCAGAAAGGACACGCTGAGAATGTGGATTTTGTTAGAAGAGAAGGTTTCCAAAGCAATCTGCGACATCGCTGGGGTTATTATCAAAACAGAGGCTGAAGATGACAGTTCTCTTTGTCTGCTTGAATTTCTTGCTCTTTTTTTAAAGGATGTGGGGAAGGAGGTTGGACCAGAGCTGCCTTGCATAGTAAGGAGCTGGTGTTTCTCCTTCGTCTCCTCTCCTCCTCCCTTTTCCTTTCATGAGGAACAATTTCTGCCCTCAGCACAAGGCTGCTGGCCAAATCAGGATTTTGGGAGGGGAAGATGAGTTTGGGCAGCAATTCCCAGCAAAATGGGAAATGGGAGATGGTTCAGGCAGGCCTGAGAGGGATGGGAAATCTGCAGATCCCAAGAAAACAGCAAAAGGTGAGATCTTCCTTTATAGCAGAGACATTCCTAAGAATTGAGACGGCGCCTGAAGTCCTGGATGTGAAAATTTCCATGAATAACTGGAGGGAGCCAAATGACAGAGCTGCGACCTCCCCATGAGGGGAAACAAGGCCTGGAGTTTGCTTTGGGCCCAAATTGGGATTCTGTCCTTCAACATCTGTGTCCAAGAAATGAAATGTTGTCAGCAAAGCTTACCCCCTCAAAAGGAGATGAAAACTTCTACAGGAGACACAGCATGAAGTTCTGGATGTTGAAAGTTCCAAGGAATAACTGGAGGGAGAGAAATCACAGAGCTGCAACCTCCCCGTGAGGGGAAACAAGGCCTGGAGTTTGCTTTGGGCCCAAACTGGTGCTCCAAGACTTGTCTCCAAGAAATCAAATGTTGTCAGCAAAGCTCACCCCCCTCAAAAAAAGATGAAAAGCTCCTACAAGACACAGAGCATGAAGTCCTGGATGTTGAAAGTTCCAAAGAATAACTGGAGGGAGTCAAACGACAGAGCTCCAAGCCCTGGATGTGGGGAAACAAGGCCTTGAGTTTGCTTTGGGCCCAAACTGGTGCTCCAAGACTTGTCTCCAAGAAATCAAATGTTGTCAGCAAAGCTCACCCCCCTCAAAAAGGGATGAAAAGCTCCTACAAGACACAAAGCATGAAGTCCTGGATGTGAAAAGTTTCCACAAAGAACTGGAGGGAGACAAATGACAGAGCTCCAACCTTCCCATGAGGGGAAACAAGGCCTGGAGCTTGCTTTGGGCCCAAATTGGGATTCTGAGTGCTCCAAGACTTGTCTCCAAGAAATCAAATGTTGTCAGCAAAGCTCACCCCCCTCAAAGAAAGATTAAAAGCTCCTACAAGTATCTCTGGACTAAACCAAGGCTCCATTTCCTCTGGGCAGTCGCAGGGCTCTGTCACAGAGCAGCAGCAAGGACTAAAAAAGCTTTGCAGTGACACAAATCTGCTCAGCCCCAGCCCAAAGTGACACAAAACCAACCAGCCCACTCCAATTTCCACAAACCAGCTGCTGGAACACCAAGTCTGCACCTCCCAGGTTATTTGCTTACAAACAAATGGCTGGACATCCTCAGAACACAATAAGGATCTCATTAGAGCTTTAATTTTGCCCTTCCCTTCGCTCGCCTTCCTGGCTTTGGGGAAAGCAGTGAAGTTCAAGGCTGCAGAGAAAAGGAGGAAGGAAGAGAAATTCCTGCAGGCCCCAGAAGTTTTCTATTAAAGCTGCTTTAAGGCTTCCCATGTGGTTCCAATAGACACAGCAGTGCCCAGCATCAATACCACCACATGAAAGCACCGAGCTGGCCCGCAAAGTGCTGATACTGGGGAAAAGGCAACACCAAATAAGCTCATGTTTGTCTTTTTCTCCTCTTCTTTTCTCCTCTAATCATCCACCCTACCCATGTGCCTGCTCAGACATCGCTGGGATAATGCAGAACAACTGCTGGGCTCACCCCCACATCCAGAGCCTGGGGCCCTGCATGGCTCAGAGGATGAGATAAATGGGATAGAAAATCCTTTTTGGGTTCTGCACAATATTTAGCCACTTTCTCTGCCACAGTCTCAGGCAAAAAGCCACATGAATACACCCTTAGAACTCTTGATTCCAGACATAATTCCTCACACTTTCCTTTTGAGTCCATGCCTCAGGTTTTGGCTTTTCTGTTTCTCACATTCTGTGCTGCTTTAGTGTGCTTTAGTGGGTCTGGGTTCATATTATGGGATGGTGAGCTCTGTGCACAGAGCAGGGAGACAAAACAATTCCTGCTCCAGCTGGGCACCAAGGACAAATGATCCAAATCTCAGCCCAAGAGCACAAACAGCGTGGGCTGGAGAGAGAAGAACAAGGATGGGACTGCAGGGGCTGAGCTGGGATTGGACAATGAACTGCAATCTGCAAATGGACTAAAACTTATAATTTTGTGCCCGATCATCCATTTTTTGGATGACCATTTTGGTTCACCTTGGGTTCATTTTGGGACCATTTTGGTTCACCTTGGGTTCATTTTGGGACCATTTTGGTTCACCTTGGGTTCATTTTGGGACCATTTGGGTTAATCTTGGGTTCATTTTGGGACCATTTTGGTTCACCTTGGGTTCATTTTGGGACCATTTTGGTTCACCTTGGGTTCATTTTGGGACCATTCTGGTTCACCTTGGGTTCATTTTGGGACCATTCTGGTTCACCTTGGGTTCATTTTGGGACCAGTTGGGTTAATCTTGGGTTCATTTTGGGACCATTTTGGTTCACCTTGGGTTCATTTTGGGACCAGTTGGGTTAATCTTGGGTTCATTTTGGGACCATTTGGGTTCACCTTGGCTGCAGCCCTGGCTGGGCTCTCGTGCTGCCCAAGGTGGATCCACTGAGGAGATCTTTTTTGGGCTCTCGTGCTGCCCAAGGTGGATCCACTGAGGAGATCCTTGTCATAAATCCCTGCTTTATTCTTTAACTCTGTCCAGCCTCAGCTCTAGGGCAGCCTTCCCAAGAGAGCAGCAGGAATTCTCAGCCCCACAGAGCGTGGGGATGTCCTGCCCTTGTCACCTGGGGTGTCACCAAGGCTGCTCCTGGACAGCTCTGTCCTCCACAGCACCAGGGCTGCAGAGCAGAGCATCCCAAAGTGCTGCAGTTTGGGATTTGGGTCAGACAGCCTGACCACAGATGGGAGCTGAGTGACAAAATGTGCTCTGACCCGCAGGAATCAACAACCTCTTATCTTCCAAGCAGGCACAACTTTCATTTTGAACTCCATGATGCTTCCAAGACAAGAGAAATAATTCACCTTCCTTTTGATTCCTGACTCAGCAGCACAACAGCAGCTTGTAATTAATTTACAATTTAAATCACAACTGCATTTTGATGCTCAGGTGACCCATTTTCTACTCCTGGGTGTAAAATTGGGGTTTTTTCATTCCTGTTCACACTCTCTGCCAGCCCAAACAGCACCTGGGCTTCTCAAACCATTCCCAGGTCCAAGGGAATCCCTGGGAGCAGTGCAGGATTAACAGGATTTTTTTTTCCCCCTGGCATAACAGAACTCCAAAATAAATTTAAAAAAAATGGGAAGCAGCACAGAACAATGGACATCCTGCTGTGCTTTGTTCTGCAAACCTCTGTCAGGAACATCCTCTCCTGGGAGAAAACAGCATCCAGCTGCTAAATCCATGAAGGAACTGGACATGAAGCAGGACTGAGGCAGTTTTTAGGACAAGCCACAAGTGTTAACAAAGCTCAGGTGGGGCAGCAGCTGAGGGGCTCTCAGAGCCAGTTCTGGGCTCAATTAAGTCTCACTGAAGGGTTCACATCTTTTTAAGGTCAGAATCTGTATCATGACATGATTTTGGGTATTTGGTTTTGAACTTTGCAGTGTTTAGCACTCTGCCAGTTTTACTGAGTGTCCACCTCAAAATAATATTCAGCCCTGGTAATTTCTGGAGCTGAATAATGTGACCCTAAAAGCTTCATTTTCATGACAACAGGACCTACCTCCAGATAATTCTGGACTCCAACCAGGGCCTGATCACTCTTGGTCTCCATAACCCCACTGCAGAGCAAAACAAATATGATTTATTGATGTGTGGCAACATTTAGGGAATTGACAGAGCCCACCAACAAATCCAGGACTTCCTGGGGGACTTCCTGGATCTTGCAGGGAACAAACACTGAGGATTGGGAAGGGAAAGTGCCTTATTGGCTATTGAACTTATTAAAATTTAAATTATTAAAAGTGGTTATTTTCAAGAAGGGATGTTGGAAATAAAATAATCCTTCAAATGTTCCTCTCTGGACTGGCCCTTGAGACTGAGGCTGACAGGAGTATAAGGCAGATAAATTAAATTATTTGGAGATAGAACTATTTTAGGGTCAGGAGCTGGTTGCCAGTTGGAGGCCAGAACTTGTGAGTGTCATAAATTGACTAAAAGAGTTTGTGATGAGCTTCCTGCTCTGTCCTCCTGCCTGGGAGAAACCTCCCTTCTTCTCTGCCCTTTCCTGTCTTTTTGCCTTGTTGGTTTTATGCATTTCCTGCCTGAACCATCCCTTTTTCTGTGCACAGCAAGGTCCAGCTCCCTGCCTGCTCTCACCTGCCCAGCAAGGGGTTAATCCCTCACCTGGACACTGTTCTCATCCATCCCTCACCAAACTCTGCCCTCTCCAAATTCTGTCATCCCAAACTCTGCTCTCCCAGACGCTGCTCTCCCTAAATTCTAAATTATGCTGTCCCAAACTCTGCCATCTCAAACTCTGCTCTCATTGCTTCCTCCCCAAACTCTGCTCTCCCAAATTCTGCTCCCCCAAGTTCTGTTCTCATCCATCCATCCCCAAACTCTCCCCTGCCTAAACTCTGCTCCCCAAACACTGTTCTCATCCGTTCCTGCCCAAACTCTGCTCTCTCCAAATCCTGTCATTCCAAACTCTGCCCTCTCCAAGCTCTATCCCCAAACCCTGCTCTCTCTAAGCTCTGTTCCCAGGCTCTGTCCCCAAGCTCTATCCCTGAGCC
This sequence comes from Pyrgilauda ruficollis, assembly GCF_017590135.1. Taxonomy (NCBI): domain Eukaryota; kingdom Metazoa; phylum Chordata; class Aves; order Passeriformes; family Passeridae; genus Pyrgilauda; species Pyrgilauda ruficollis. The sequence continues at coordinate 54,575 of NW_024526522.1, read as the reverse complement.
CTTCTCTCCCAATCCTGCTCTCTCCAAACTCTGTCCCCAAGCTCTATCCCCAAACTCTGCCCTCTCCAAACTCCATCCCCCAGCCCTGCTCTCCCAGCCCTGCTCTCCCAGCCCTGCTCTCTCCAAGCTCTGTCCCCAATCTCCATCTCCCAGCCCTGCTCTCTCCAAGCTCTGTCCCCAATCTCCATCTCCCAGCCCTGCTCTCTCCAAGCTCTGTCCCAGGCTCTGTCCCCAGTCTCCATCCCCCAGCCCTGCTCTCTCCAAATCCTGCTCTCTCCAAGCTCTGTCCCCAGTCTCCATCTCCCAGCCCTGCTCTCTCCAAGCTCTGTCCCCAGGCTCTGTCCCCAGTCTCCATCCCCCAGCCCTGCTCTCTCCAAATCCTGCTCTCTCCAAGCTCTGTCCCCAGTCTCCATCTCCCAGCCCTGCTCTCCCAGCCCTGTCCCCAAGCTCTGTCCCCAGGCTCTGTCCCAAATCTCCATCCCCCAGCCCAGCTCTCCCAGCCCTGCTGTCCCAGCCCTGCTCTCTCCCAGCCCTGCTCTCCCAGCCCTGCTCTCCCAGCCCAGCTCTCCCAGCCCTGCTCTCTCCAAGCTCTGTCCCCAGGCTCTGTCCCCAGTCTCCATCTCCCAGCCCTGCTCTCCATCCCTCCCCGGCGCTGCTCCGCTCCCGCACGTGGCTGGGCCCAGCGGGGCACGTACCTGTACCTGGTGCCAAAGTACTGAAAGAACACCAGGTACCGGGCAGGGGCACCGCCCATGGCTGGGCCGCGGGGACCCGGGCACAGGCCCGGCGGGACCCGGCACGGAGAGCGGAGCGGGGCCGGCAGCACCGCCCGGCAGCGCCGCCCCTTCCCCCGGCCGGCACGGCCGCTTCCGGCTCGGCACGGCACGGCTCGGCTCGGCACGGCACGGCTCGGCTCGGCACGGCACGGCTCGGCACGGCACGGCGGCGAGCGGGAGAGAGCGGGCTGGCGAGGAACGGGATGGGCTCGTGGGGACCGGGGATGTGATCATAGGGACCGGGATAGGCTGGTGGGGACCGGGATGGACTGGTAGGGACCGGGGATGGGCTCGTGGGAACCGGGATGTGGTCATGGGGACCGGGGATGGGCTTCTGAGGAGCAGGGATGGGTTGATGGGGACCGGGAATAGATTGATTGGGACCGGGGATGGGCTGGTGGGAGATGGGACCTGCTCATGGGAACTGGGACCTGCTCGTGGGGACTGGGATCTGCTCATGGGAACTGGGACCTGCTCATGGGGACCCTGGATGTGCTCATGGGAACTGGGATCTGCTCATGGGGATGGGATGAGAGCTGGGATGTTGTGCAAACACCAAACCCCTCTGGAACCCTGTGCTCTGCCTTGGATGCTCCTCAGCTCTCCAGCTGTGCTGCCTGCAACTCAGCTGGATGGAAGAAAATCATAATAATAAAGATAATAATAATATTGTGTTGATTTCAGCTAAGAAAACACATAAAGCAGGGGCCACAAGAGATGCTCCAAGGGCTGGGAGAGCTGGGAATGTGAAAAACCTGGAGAAGAGAAGCTCCAGAGAGACCTCAGAGCACCTTCCAGGGCCTAAAGGAGCTCCAGGAGAGCTGAAGAGGGACTGGGGACAAGGGACAGAGTGACAGGACATGGGGAATGGCTTCCTTGGAATGGAATTCCCAGGGAAGCTGCCCCTGGATCCCTGAAGTGTTCAGGGCAAGGTTGGAGCACCCTGGGGTGGTGGCAGGGGTGGGAACTGAGTGATTTTTAAGGTCCCTTCCAAGCCAAATCCTGCCAGCACGGGCGTTCCAGGCAATCCCAAACCATCCAGTTCAGCCTGGAAAGATGTGTAAATAACAGCTGAGAGGAAATAACAGCTCCAGGGACAAAAATAAACCAAGAAAATGGTAAAACACAAAGGCTGCAGATGTTCTCAATGCCTGTAATCTGCATTTAAAACTCCTTTCTAAAACACTGAACTGCAATATCTGGATGGGCAAGAACCTCAAACAGGCACCCAACTCGTTGGTGAAGCAGGGAGAGGAAGAGAAAAATCCCTGGAGAGAAAAATTCCCCTCATGCAAGTCTGAGATCTGTTTTGAATGGCAAAACCCAGGCAGCTTTCAGGCCACACACCATGCTGGAATGAAAAAAAGTTATGACTTTCAGCTCTGGAGAGGAGGGGGATTTCTAATCCTTGTGCAGGCAGGAGCTGCTCACTTCCATCCCTGCCGGTGATGCCTTTGGATTTTAACTTCTGTATTTTTAATATATTTGCAGTTCTTTAGTGCAGAACTCTAAATTCCATGTACAGTGTGAGCTGCTGTCTTCACATTTTATTTTCAGATGCAACAATTCCTCTCCAGGCCTGGGAATCATGGACACCTCACTGCCTCAGGACCCAAAAAAGTTAAACAAAAATGAGTTGGGGGGGGGAGAAAATTTGGGGTAAATTCCTTCATTACCTGAAGCTGTAATTGGGAGATTCACCCCCAATATGCAGATGAACCAAACATAAAAATATGAAAACCTGTGATTTGTTGTCCATTTTTTTGGGGGGGCTTCATCTGCCCTAAATGTACCTGAAGGCCCTTCAAATAAATAGAACTGCTTTTTATTCTCTTTAATTTTGTCTGGCCTCTGTTTTTAGGCAGCACAAAAAGGCATCACTGGAAAAGGAGCCTTGGGTTGGTTTGACCTCTGTGAAACCTCACAAAACAGAAAGAAAAAGAGCTCACCTCACCCCTTCTCCTGGGCCCAGGTGTTTTCCAGGGCTAATTCCCTCCCCTGAATTCCTCAGAACACTCCAGCCTCTGATAACCCTTAAATAATTCAGATTTTTGCTCTCACTCGTGGCTGTGGCCAACAAATCAAGGTCTGGGTACAAGAGCCTGGTCTAGAGGTGAATTTTGGCTGCAATTTGTGTGCAAAAATGGCATTAAACATGAAATTTCACCTCATTTCACTTCTGGGAACTCAGATGGAAACAAGAGCCTGGTCTGGAGGTGAATTTTGGTGTTAATTTGTGCGCAAAAATGGCACTAAACATGAAATTTCACCTCATTTCACTTCTGGGAACTCAGATGGAAACAAGAGCCTGGTCTGGAGGTGAATTTTGGTGTTAATTTGTGCGCAAAAATGGCACTAAACATCAAATTTCACTTCATTTCCTCACTGTTCCTGTCCATGGCTGGGTGAGGTCTCCCTGTGACACCTGCCATGGATTCAGACACACCTGGGGCTCTTGTTTCACTCTTGGCTTCAGTTTAGGTCTTTATTATGTAGGATTTTCTTCAAACATGGGATTTCCACTTCAAGCCTTTCTCTCAGTTCAGATGGAAACGACAGCCTGGCCTGGAGGTGAATTTTGGCTGCAATTTGTGTGCAAAAATGGCATTAAACATCAAATTTCACTTCATTTCCTCACTGTTCCTGTCCATGGCTGGGTGAGGTCTCCCTGTGACTTCTGTCAGGGCCCCCTGGCCCTCTTGTTTCACTCGTGGCTTTGGTTTAGACGTAGGATTTTCTTCAAACGTGGGATTTCCACATCAGGCCCTCCTCTGAGTTCACAGAAAGTTCATTTAAAACCATCAGTGAACGATGTGGTTGCTGCTGCTGTGTCTGTGGTGCTGGGTGGGTGGAAGATCAGGATTAATTAACCTCAATTAGCCACACCACATTTTGTTGCCTGTCCTGTGGCAATGGAATTCAGTTCGGCTGGACCCACAAATCCAGATGTGCTCCTTCCCCCGGGGGATTCCTGCAGACTTATCCCCTGGATGCTGGCAGCAGCAAATCCACTGCCCATGGAAAATTAAAAAGTGGATTAAGGAGGGACAGGATTGGTGCCAATCCTGCTGCTGGTTATGGAATTTTACCACTGGATTGGGGTTGTTCTTCCTGCCTGAAAATCCTGCCTGGAAATCATGGAATGGTTTGGATTGGAAAGTTGAAATTCTGGAAATCCTACCTGGAAATCATGGAATGGTTTGGATTGGAAAGCTGAAATTCAGCTATTCTGGAAATCATGAAATGGTTTGGATTGGAAAGCTGAAATTCAGCTATTCTGGAAATCATGGAATGGTTTGGATTTGAAAGTTGAAATTCTGGAAATCCTGCCTGGAAATCACGGAATGGTTTGGATTGGAAAGCTGAAATTCAGCTATTCCAACCCTCTGCCTCGATCACCTTCCACCAGGCCAATTTGCTCACCCTGACCTTGGATGTTTCCAGGGATAGGAATATTTCCAGCCAAAACTCTCTGGACAATCTAATGTGGGAAATAGATTTGTAGAGAATTACAACATCTGTATTGTCTCACCCTTCACGTGAGACCAAAAATAAAAGTTTTTAAAACATCTTTCAGTTACCCCATCTCCAGGTCAGAAAAAAAGCATAATCCAACAATCTTTGACGTTATTTTAACACCCTCATGGTAAAAAATTCCTCCCTGGTGTGACCAGCTGGCCCTGAGGTTGTCACCATCCACCCGAGCCGGTGTCACAGCCAGCTCAGCCCTGAGCCACTCCTGTCCTGAGTGTCTTCTGAGCCTCACCCTCACCCAAAAACCAGGAACAGGCAACGTTTTCTTCATGGAAAGGGTTTGGAATGGGCTGCCCAGGGAGGTGCTGGAGTCCCCATCCCGGCAGGTTTTTAAGGGTGTGGCACTCAGTGCCAGGTCTGGGTGGAGTTGGAGTCGATGCTTTCACTCTAAAAAGGACACTGAGGGGCTGGAGCACGTCCAGGGGAGGCCAGCGAGGCTCTCAAAGGGCTGAAAATGACTTTTGAGGAACAGCTGAGGGAGCTGGGTTGGGTCAGGCTCCAGAAGAGCAGGCTCAGGGAGCCTCAGCACTTCACAGGGGCCGTTCAGGTGGGGTCTCATCCCTTCTGCCGTGAGAGGAGGAGAGGAAACTGAGGCAGGGGAGATTCCCATCAGATACTGAAACCTTGGGGTGCTCAGCTCTGGAATGGCTGCCCAGGGAGGCAGAGGGGTCCCCAGCCCTGGAGGTGCCCAGGGTGCCTCTGGTGCTGCGCTCTGGGGGTGCTGAGCCGAGCTTAAAGCTCCCGCCAAGGCTGGGGACTCCGGGCATCTCCGAGCTCCTTCCCAGCCTGGCAGAACCCGCGGGGCTGGGGACAGGGGACGGGGACGTGCCCGTGTCACCCACCCAGCACAGCCGGGGGGGCTGGAGGGGTCAGGGCTGTGTCCGGTGTGTACAGAGGGTCAGGGCTGTGTCCGGTGCATGGGGGGAGGTCAGAGCTGTGTCCGGTGTGTACAGGGGGATCAGAGCTGTGTCCGGTGTGCACAGGGGGATCAGGGCTGTGTCCGGTGTTCACAGGGGGATCAGGGCTGTGTCCGGTGTTCACAGGGGGATCAGGGCTGTGTCCGGTGTGTACAGAGGGTCAGGGCTGTGTCCGGTGTGCGGGAGGGGGGTCAGAGCTGTGTCCGGTGCATGGAGGGGCCAGGGCTGTGTCCGGGGGCTGGAGGGGTCAGGGCTCTGTCCGGTGTGCGGGAGGGGAGTCAGGGCTGTGTCCGGTGTGCACAGGGGGATCACGGCTCTGTCCGGTGTGCACAGGGGGGTCAGAGCTGTGTCCGGTGTGCGGGAGGGGGTCAGGTTCCCGGTGCTGTTCCCGGTGCCGTTCCCGGTGCCGTCCCCGGTTCGGTGGCGGTGCCGCGGGAGGCGGGCCGGTGCGGGGGGCGGGCGCTGCCCGCGCGTCTCGCAGCCGGCGGGCGATGCGCTTCCTCCGCTGAGCGCAGCGCGGCCGAGCCCGAGCCGGCAGGATGACGGTGGAGTTCGAGGAGTGCATCAAGGACTCGCCCCGGTTCCGGTAAGCGCAGGAGCGCCGTGGCCGCCTCGGGAACGGCTCGGGGCGGTGCGGGGCGAACGGGAGGACGGGCAGGGCCGCGCCCGGGCCCGGGAAGGGCCGGAGCCGGGGCCCGGCGCGCTCAGCCGGCGATGCCTCGGGCCGCAGGCGCTGCCCTCCGTGCCCGCATCCCTCCCGTTCCCCGCGAATCCCTGCCGTGTGCCCCGCATCCCTCCGTGTCCCGCGCCCCGCCGCGCTCGCACACGAACACCGCGGGGTTCTCGGGGCTCCGGAGCCCGCCGGGAGCGCGCATCCCCCGCGGGGCTCGGCCGGGCGGCGCTGCTCGGAGCCGCCCGCTGGGGAACACGCTCATTTTCCATGCGCTCACATCCCCGTCTCTCGGAGGGTGGATGATTATTTTTTATTTATTTTTTTTTTTAAGCGGTCTTGGAGGAATCCGGGCTGTGACAACAAAGGCTCCGGCTTGGCTGTGCTCGCAGCCACATCAGGCCGCTGCGGGGCTGGGGGGGAAGCAGCCGGCAGCTGCCGCTCCATTGTGCCCGGAGCATCCCGGCTGCGTGTCCGGAGGGGCTGCCATGTGCCGGGATGTGCCGGGATGTGCTCGGGGCAGGGCAGGGATCCCGCAGGCAGCGATGCCCGCCGCCCCAGCGCTGTGTGCATCAGCGAAATGCAGACAAAAGCCTGCGGGAGCGGCTGGGGCTGCCTGCCTGCCTGCGCGGGGGAAGCTCCTGGGGCTGCCTCTGCTTCCTGCAGATGTTTCGTCTTGTTCCTGCTCGGAATCTTTTTGTTTACCGCAAGAAAAAAAAATAAATCATCCAGATAACAAAACCCGTTTTGTCGGAGGAGCGTTCAGGATGGTTTCCGAGCCGCGCGATGGTTTTCTGCATTTCTAGAAACGCTCGTACCGCGGGCTCCGTGCAGAAGAGCTCCGTGCCACAGGCCCGGCTGCCAAATTGGCGTTTTGTGGTGGGTTTGTGTGCTCGTGGAGGTAAAAGCAGTGCGAGGGGTCCTGCCGTGGCCGGGGTTCACCCTGCGGGGAGAGCCTGCTCGTCCTGCCGCTGGGCAGGGCCAGGTGAGGTGACAGCTCTGGCATCCTGGCATCACGGGGCTTATTCATGGAGCTGGGCAGGAAATGCTTTCATCAGCCCTCTGCTCGCTTAGCACCCAGTAGGATTTATCCAGTAGGATTTAGTCACCTTTATTTGCCTTTTTTTAAACTATAATTAGGATTTATCCACCTTTTTCCTCCTTTTTTCAGCCTATAATTAAGATTTATCCACCTTTATTCCCTTTTTTTTTCACCTGTCATTTGGATTTATCCACCTTTTTCCCCCTATCATTAGGATTTATCCACCTTTATTTTCTCTGTTATTCCCATTTTTTGTCCCCCCCTGTGCCATGAGCTGCTGGCTGGCCCCGAGCCAGCGCTGTGACCTCGCTGTCCCCGTGTCTGTCTGTCCCACATGGCAGTGACCCTTTCCTGCTGACGTCAGCCCCGATTGATCTGTTCATTTATTTATTTTACCCATTTTCAGTGTGTGTGTGTGTGTGTGTGCGGGCTCCAGGCCAAGTTTTTTAGCATTCAGGCAACATCATCCTGCTCTGTCCACAAAAACAAAACAGCTCTCAGAGCACTGCCTTGGATTTTTATCAAAAGCACTTTTTTTAAGGCTGGAATTATGAACTGCTTCCCCCGTGGCCAGACACAGAATGTCTGTGAGAGGGAGAACACGAGCTTGGGATGGGGAAATCAGCTTGGAATATTTAAGTTATGAGCACCTCAGGTATTGAGAAATGCTGGTGTTAGGAGGGAAGAAAGGAACCAAGTGGAAATATTTAGAATTTATATTTCAAATATTGAGAAATCTTGGTGTTAGGAGGGAAGGAAGGAACCAAGTGGAAATATTTAGAATTTACATCTCAAATATTGAGAAATCTTGGTGTTAGGAGGGAAAAAATTAATTGAGTTATTCAGAATTTACACTGTGGATATTGAGGAGTCCTGATATTAGAGGGAAAAAAAGAACCAAGTTAAATTACTGAGATTTTGCACCTCAAATATTGAGAAATCCTGGTGTTAGGAGGGAAGGAAGGAACCAAGTTGAAATATTTAGAATTTATATTTCAGATATTGAGAAATCCTGGTGTTAGGAGGGAAAAGAAGAACTGAAATCTTCAGACTGGACACCTCAGATATTGAGAAATCCTGGTGTCAAATCCACCTCATCCCTTCCCATGATCAATTCCAGTTCTACACAGAAAATTGACTTTTTTAATGTTTCAATTCCATGATTTAGCTGTGTCTCAGCAGCTTGACAGGTGAAGCTGATTTTTTCAGGCATCTTGTAGAACAAACACCTGATAATTAACATCTAATAATTAACAATCACCCCCAACTCAGTGTCAAATCCACCTCATCCCTTCCCAGCTGATCAATTCCAGTTCCTAAAAAGAAATTTGACTTTTTCAATGTTTCAATTCCATGGTTTAGCTGTCTCACCTGCAGCTTGGCAGGTAAAGCTTTTTTGCCAGGCATCTTATAGGACAAACACCTGACAATTAACATCTAATAATTAACAATCACCTCCAACTCCATGTTAAATCCACCTCATCCCTTCCCAGCTGATCAATTCCAGTTCCTACACAGAAATCTGACTTTTTTAATGTCTAAATTCCATGATTTAGCTGTCTCACCTGCAGCTTGACAGGTGAAACTGATTTTTTCAGGCACCTTGTAGAACAAACACCTGATAATTAACATCTAATAATTAACAATCACTCCAGCTCCGTGTCAAATCCACCTCATCACTTCCCACCTGATCAATTCCACTTCTACACAGAAATTTGACTTTTTTTATGTTTTAGCTCCATGATTTAGCTGTCTCACCTGCTTGGCAGGTAAAGCTTTTTTGCCAGGCATCTTATAGAACAAACACCTGATAATTAACATCTAATAATTAACAATCACCCCCAACTCAGTGTCAAATCCACCTCATCCCTTCCCAGCTGATCAATTCCAGTTCCTACACAGAAATCTGACTTTTTTAATGTTTTACCTCCCTGGTTTAGCTGTCTCACCTGCTTGGCAGGTAAAGCTTTTTTGCCAGGCATCTTATAGAACAAACACCTGATAATTAACATCTAATAATTAACAATCACCCCCAACTCGGTGTCAAATCCACCTCATCGCTTCCCAGCTGATCAATTCCAGTTCCTAAAAGGAAATTTGACTTTTTTTTATGTTTTACCTCCCTGGTTTAGCTGTCTCACCTGCTTGGCAGGTAAAGCTTTTTTGCCAGGCATCTTGTAGGACAAACACCTGATAATTAACATCTAATCACCTCCAACTCCATGTTAAATCCACCTCATCCCTTCCCAGCTGATTAATTCCAGTTCCTAAAAAGAAATTTGACTTTTTCAATGTTTCAATTCCATGATTTAGCTGTCTCACGTGCAGCTTGGCAGGTAAAGCTGATTTTTTCAGGCATCTTACAAGATAATTAACATCTAATAATTAACAATCACCTCCAACTCGGTGTCAAATCCACCTCATCCCTTCCCAGCTGATCAATTCCAGTTCCTAAAAGGAAATTTGACTTTTTTTAAGTTTTTATCTCCCTGGTTTAGCTGTGTCTCACCTGTTTGGCAGGTGAGGCTGACTCCTGGCAGGCGTTTTCGGGGTGTGCCCGCAGTTCAGTCAACAATTGAATGAGCCGGCAGGACCCGTTCCTGCACCTCTCAGATAAAGTGCTTTTATCTCCCACCAGGAGTTTGGGAAATCTAGGAACGCTTTTTTTTTGTGGGAATGGATTTGTGGGGAATTCTGAAATCCACTGAGAAATCCAATTTAATCAATCCTCTGCTCACTTGGCATCCATTGGGATTCATCCACCTTTATTTCCCATTTTTTTCACCTCTCATTAGGATTTATCCACCTTTATTTTTTCCCCTTTCTTTTTAATCTGTTACTAGGATTTATCCACCTTTATTTCCCTTTTTTTTGGTCTGCCATTAGGATTTATCCACCTTTATTTCCCTTTTTTTTGGTCTGCCATTAGGATTTATCTACCTTTATTTTTTCCCTTTTTTCACCTCTCATTAGGATTTATTCACCTTTTTTTTCACCTGCTATTAGGATTTATTCACCCTTTTTTTCCCCTTTTTTTTCACCTGCCATTAGGATTTATCCACCTTTTTTCCCCCTTTTTTTTCCATCTGTCATTAGGATTTATCCACCTTTTCCCCCCTACCATTGGAATATTTATTTATATATATTTTATATATTTATATAATGTGTATTTATTTATGCATACATATTTATATTTATAGGTATATTTATAGGTATATTTATAGGTATATTTATAGGTATATTTATAGGTATATTTATAGGTATATTTATAGGTATATTTAGACTTATAGGTATATTTATAGGTATATTTATAGGTATATTTAGACTTATATTTATATTTATAGGTATATTTAGACTTATATTTATATTTATTTTTATTTATCTATATATTTTAGTGCTGGGTTGTTGTTGTTATTGTTTTTTGTTTTTTTTATAAGGTATTATTTATATATAAAAATGCTGCTCATGGTGGAGGGAATGAAGCACCAGTTTGGTGTCAAGGCTTAGCAGGGAACAGCTGAATTTTGGAGAGGTTTTTGCCCTGGATTATTTTGGGCAGGAAGGCTGGGAGCTGTAACCTGAGCTGCAGGAGGGATTTGGGATTTTGGGATTTTGGGGTTTGGGGTGGCTGCAGCTGTCCCCGAGTTTGTCACAGCACTGCTTCAAAATCAGAAACTAATTCATTTCTACTTACAGTACTTTATAAAATATTTTCAGTTTATTAGCTGAAAATATATATTTATCTATTTTAGTTTATCTGTTTTAGATTTGGGGTCTTCCCACAGGGATAATTGGGGTCTTTATAATGAGATATTTGGGGTATTTATAAAGAAATATTTCTGGTGTTTATAAAGAGATATTTGGGGTCTTTGTAAAGAGATATTTGGGGGCTTTATAATGAGATATTTGGGGTATTTATAAAGAGATATTTGGGGTTTTCCCACAGGGATATTTGGAGTCTTCATAAGGAGATATTTAGGGTCTTCCACAGAAATATTTGGGGTATTCCCACACAGATATTTGGGGTCTTTATAAAGAAATATTTGGGGTTTTCCCACAGGGATATTTGGGGTCTTTATAAAGAGATATTTGGGGTCATTATAAAGACATATTTGGGGTCTTCTTAAAGAGATATTTGGGGTCTTCATAAAAAATATTTGGGTTTTTCCCACAGGGATATTTGGGGTCATCATAAAGAGATATTAGGAGTCTTTATAAAGAGCTATTTGGGGTCTTTATAGAGATATTTGGGGTTTTCCCACAGGGATATTTGGGGTTTTCTCATGGAGATATTTGGGGTCTTCCCAGAATGTTATTATTTATAATTTTTGAGGATTTTTAACAGTTCTAATTCTCTAAAATACCTAGTTAAAAACGACAAAATCTTTAACTCAAATTCAATTCCTGAGCCCAAAACCAACCTGAAACTGGAAAGCTCCTGAAGTGGAGGAAGGAATGAAATTCAAATTTCTTCAGCACTGGCCCCTTTAAATCCTGCTTTCATAACTATGGCATTTCAGCCACAAGATGAATTATTTTATATAAAAAAAAAAAGAATTTTTCTGGTTTTGCTTAAAATTAAACCAAGCTTCTGCTGGCTGGGGGAACTTGGTTATCTGGAATAAAGAAAAGAACCCTTGAAAGGGGCGTGGAGTCCAAGTCTGGCTGGATTTTGGGGACAGGACAAAATATTTCTGGGAGCTTGAGGGGTTATTTTTTTCTTTTTTTTATTTTTTTTTTCTTGTTTGCTCCTCTCTCTCAGGGCTGGATTGGGATTCCAGGCATTTGTTTGTTCCACTCAGGCGTTGCTGAGCTTTATCTCAGGTAGAGCTTTGCTCCAGAAATGAGGGTGGAGGAGAGGAGGTGAGAAAAAAGCAGAATTCAGAGTTCCTGTGGGGAAGAGAAGGGAGAATTTGTTCCTTTTTTGGCGGCAATTCCAGGCTTGGAGGGAGGAGGGAACGTGGAAAAATGAGATTTTTATGCCTTGAAGCTGATTTTCCTTCTCTGGGGCAATGCAGAGTTAAAATCTTGGAACGGGCAAGAATTTGAGGGGCAGAATTTCCTGCCTGGAGGGTGGTGGAGTTGTGTTCCTTGTAATTAATTAAGGAATTAATTGGATTCCTAAATCCCAGGCTGTGAGGGTGAATTTGGGGTGAATTTGGGGTGAATTGAGGGGGAATTTTGGGGATTAAGTGGAGGTGAATTGTGGGTGAATTGAGGGGGAATTTGGGATGAATTGAGGGTGAATTTGGGGATTAATTGGAGGTGAATTTGAGGTGAATTGAGGGTGAATTGGAGTGAATTTGGGAATTAATTGGAGGTGAATTTGGGGATTAATTTGTGAAAAGCCCATATTAAAATAGATTATATTTATTATGAATGATATTAATTATAAATATGAATTAATATTATATCAATTATACAGACGTTAAAATAGAAATTAATATAAAATATATAAAATATACGATATAAAGATGAACTAATATTAGATTAATTCTAAAGACATAGAATATAAATATTATATGGAATATAAAATATAAATATAACATATACATATTATATCCAATATTATATTTATTATAAATATTAGATGTACTATAAGCATAGAATTATTAGCTTAAATCATAAATGCAAAAATGAATAAATATCAATACAGATTTTTATTTATTATCTAGAAATATTTATAGATATTCATTATGACACGTGCCTGTGACACAGGGCTGCTGGCCCAGCTCACGGGTGGCACCTCCCAGAGCCAAGTGCTCACTCAGTCCTTAAATAAGCATGGAGTGGCACTGTCTAAACAGATTATATCATATCAGGGACTGGGGTAATCCTTCCTGCATCCCCGGGCTGCTCCATCATTGCCATTCCCTTGGGAAATGCTGCTGCTCCCAGCACTGTGTGTGTGAGCACAGATGAGCTTCCAGGGCTTGGAATGGTTGGGATAAACTCAGAGGATGTTTAATAAAAAGGGAATAAAAGCCCTGGCCACCCAGGGGTGAGGCTTTCCTCAGCACCCAGGGCTTGTGCAGGATCCTTCCTGCATCCCCAGGCTGCTCCAGCTCGCTCCATCATTGCCATTCCCTTTGGGATAAGCTCACAGGATGTTTAATAAAAAGGGAATAAAAGCCCTTCCCACCCAGGGGTGAGGCTTTCCTCAGCACCCAGGGCTTGTGCAGGATCCTTCCCTGCATCCCCAGGCTGCTCCAGCTGGCTCCATCATTGCCATTCCCTTTGGGATAAGCTCACAGGATGTTTAATAAAAAGGGAATAAAAGCCCTGCACACCAGGGGTGAGGCTTCTCTCAGCACCCAGGGCTTGTGCAGGATCCTTCCTGCATCCCCAGGCTGCTCCAGCTCACTCCATCATTGCCATTCCCTTTGGGAAATGCTGCTGCTCCCAGCACTGTGTGTGTGAGCACAGATAAATTCAATTCCTGAGCCCAAAAC
>NW_024526522.1:35584-39856 GCF_017590135.1 Pyrgilauda ruficollis | reverse complement strand
CCTGCATCCCCAGGCTGCTCCATCATTGCCATTCCCTTTGGGAAATGCTGCTGCTCCCAGCACTGGTGAGCACAGATGAGCTTCCAGGGCTTGGAATCTCAGGATAAACTCACAGGATGTTTAATAAAAAGGGAATAAAAGCCCTTCCCACCCAGGGGTGAGGCTTTCCTCAGCACCCAGGGCTTGTGCAGGATCCTTCCTGCATCCCCAGGCTGCTCCAGCTCACTCCATCATTTCCATTCCCTTTGGGATAAGCTCACAGGATGTTTAAAAAGTGAATAAAAGCCCTGGCCACCGGGGGTGAGGCTTTCCTCAGCCCCCAGGGCTTGTGCCAGGCTCTGGGGAAGCGTGCCCAGGCTGCTGCCAGCCTGGCGGAGCTGGGGGATGCAGGGATCTCCTGAGAGCAGCCCTCCAAGCCCTGTTCCTGCTGCTGCTCCGTTCCAGCTCAGGGACACGCTGCTGCTTCCCAGAGCTCGGCCCGGAGCAGAGAGTTCCCCTTTGTTCTCTGATAAACCCAGACTTGGGCAGGGAGGCAGGGTTTGTGCCCAGCGTGGCAGAAACGCCACTGACCGAGCAGGAGGCCCCTCTGCCTTTCCTTCCTTTTTTCTTTTTTCCTTTTTCCTTTCCTTTCTCTTTTCCTTTCTTCTTTTCCTTTTTATTTTTTCTTTCTTCCTTCCTCCTTCTCCCTTCCCTTCCCTTCCCTTCCCTTCCCTTCCCTTCCCTTCCCATTTCTTTTCCTTCTTCCTCCTTTTTCCTCTTCTCCTCCTTTCCTCTCCCCTTCCCTCCCTTCCTTTCCCTTCCCTTTTCCTTTCCCACATTTCCCCACCCTTCCCTTCCCTCTTCTCTCCCTCCTTTCCTGTCCCCTTCTCTCCCTTGCTTTCCCCTTCCCCACCTTTCTCCACCTTTCCCCATTCCCAGATTTCCTTTTTCCTTTCCCCCTTCTCCTTTTTCCTCCTTTCCCTCCCTTCCTTTCCCCTTTCCCCACCCTTCCCCCATTCCCAGATTTCCTTTTCCCTTTCCCCCTTCTCCTTTTCCCTCTCTTTCCCTCCCTTCCTTTCCCCTTCCCCACCTTTCCCCACCTTCCCCCATTCCCAGATTTCCAGCTCTGCCCACCTGGCATTCGGGGGCCGGCAGTGGCAGCAAAGTGACATTTTTTTTTTGCGGAGGGACATCCTGCCTTTTATTCCCAGAGTGGAATCCGAGCCAGATTGAGCCGGGGAGTTTGGAAGGAGGCGAAGCTCTTGGTGTGCCACTGACTCATCTGAGCTGGGAGATAAAATGTGGGATGGTGCCAGCTCCTGAGCAGGGCTGGGAGCCTGGAAAACGCCGGGCTTGGGTGGGATGGGATGGGAAGATGTCACAGCCAGGCTCATGGGCTTTCATCTCAGCTCAGGGGGTGGATGGAGGGGTGCACAGGAAATCCAGGAGTGAGGTTTCCAGCTGAAATGTGGAGGATGGAAATCCGGGCATCCCGCAGGGCTGGGTCCTGCTCTGCTCCTGGATCTGCTGCTGGAGTTCTCAGCTCAGCCCCGGGTCCTACAAGGCCGGCTTTGTTCTTCACCCAGCACAGAGGATGCTTTCATTTTCCTCCAGAGCCTCATCCCTGCTTCCTCCAGATGATTCCCCTTCCTTCACCCTCAGCTCAGCACCCTGAGGAGAATTCCTCAATTTCCTGTGAGCCTGGGAGTGCAGGAGTGCAGCAGGACAGGGATGCTCATCCTGCAGAGGGGATTCAGGATCTCAGAGGGATGTGACAGTCCAGCACACGGCCTGTCACAGGGCACACAGAGCACGTGAGGCTGGTGAAAATCCCCTCCAAAAGGTCCTTTCCCAAAGCTGGAGCAACGAGAAACTGACTGAAAATTCCCTCTAAAATGTCCTTTCCCAAAGCTGGAGCACTGAGAAACTGATTGAAAATTCCCTCCAAAATATCCTTTCCCAAAGCTGGAGCACCGAGACACTGATGGAAAATCCCCTCCAAAATGTCCTTTCCCAAAGCTGGAGCACTGAGAAACTGATTGAAAATTCCCTCCAAAAGGTCCTTTCCCAAAGCTGGAGCAATGAGAAACTGATTGTTCACGTGGGGATCAATTCCACAGCCCCATCACCACAGCTCTGATCCCTCAGGAGAAGTGTCAGGGAAGCTGGAGCTTGAAAAATGGGAGCTTGAAAAATGGGAGCTTGAAAAATGGAACTGTATGAAAAATACCCAACCCTTGAGAGGAATAAATAAAAGTAATTATAATATATAATGATAATGTAGAAATATATTGTAGAGTTAAATATTATATAGTAAATAAGTAAGGTTTGGGTGGTGTGTGGGACTCATTCCCCAGCCATAAACTCTGATCCTTTTGGGATGGGTTTGTTCTGCCCTCACCCCACACACAGGATGCTTTCATTTTCCTCCAGACCCTGACCCCTGTTTCCTCCCGATGAAATTTGGAATTTGAAATCTGAAATTTGGCTTTTTCTGGGAGTGCAGAGCAGGGCAGGGATGCTCATCCTGCAGAGGGGATTCAGGACCTCAGAGGGATGTGACAGGCAGCAGGAAATCTGGGAATGGGGGAAATGTGGGAAAAAGGGGAAGGGGAAAAGGGGAAGGAAAAGGAAAAGGAGGGAAGGGGAGAGAGAGCAGCCAAAGCACGTGAGGCTGGTGAAAATCCCCTCCAAAATGTCCTTTCCCAAAGCTGGAGCTCTGAGACACTGATTGTTCACGTGGGGATGAATTCCACGTTCCCCTGGAAAGTGGGACTGTGCCCAGCCCCTGAGAGGAATAAATCAGAATTAGGGGTGAGTGGTTCCAGGACTTTCAGTCATGCTCCTCCAGCAGCCCCATAAACTCCCAGCCTTTTAGGAAAGGGTTGTGGCACTGGGAAAAAATATCCCAGTTTTGTGGCACTGGAAAAAAAATCTCAGTTTTTGTGGCACTGGAAAAAATTCCCAGTTTTGTGGCACTGGGAAAAAATATCCCAGTTTTGTGGCACTGGAAAAAAAATCGCAGTTTTGGAACACTGGAAAAAATCCCAGTTTTGTGGCACTGGAAAAAAAATCGCAGTTTTGGACACTGGAAAAAAGAATCCCAGTTTTGTGGCACTGGAAAAGAATCCCAGTTTTGTGGCACTGGAAAAAGTCCCAGTTTTGTGGCACTGTAAAAAAATCCCAGTTTTTGTGGCACTGGAAAAAAAACCCCCGATTTTTGTGGCACTGAGAAAAGAATCCCAGTTTTGTGGCACTGAAAAAGAATCTCAGTTTTGTGGCACTGGAAAAAAAAAATCCTATTTTTGTGGCACTGTAAAAGAATCCCAGTTTTGTGGCACTGGAAAAAAAATCCCAGTTTTTGTGGCACTGGAAAAAAAATCGCAGTTTTGGAACACTGGAAAAAAAGTCCCACTTTTGTGGCACTGGAAAAAGTCCCATTTTTGTGGCACAGCAAGATCCACCTGGCGCCTCTGGTCGGGTGCCAGACTGTCACTTGTCACCCGAGTGCCACCAGCTGGGACGGGGCAGGGCCTGGCAGGAAAAGCCTTTCAGCCCCCAACAAAGCCAGCCCTGAGGTTGGGGAGCTCCAGCTCCAGGGAGGGAGATAAAAAAGAGCAAAAATAAAAAGAAATAAAGAGCATTTGGTGCTGGGAGAAGTCTCAACGAAAGCTGCTGGAGCTGCTCCAGCCCTGTGGGGACACGGATGCCACCAAGGTCACTTGGGGAGGAGACAGAACTGTCTGAGGCAGGTTTTAAAAAAAATTTAAATCCATTTTGCTCGTCAGAGAAAGCAAAGAAATGTCTGAAGGGTCTCGTGGCACGTGATGAGTGTTTCTTCAGCTCAGGAAGAGAAAATTCCTGTGTTCAGAGAAAATTCCTGCTGTTCCACCTGGATTTTCCTTTGGGCAGCTTCGCTGGTGCTGCAGGACTGCGTCTCTCACCGTGGAGATGGGTGCTGAGATCTGAAACCTCTCCTGCTGAAATCAGCTCTGCAGCTGTGATGTTCTCCTGCAAAAAAAAAAAAAAAAAGAATATTCAGAGCAGAGAGGAAAGTCCAGGGATAAATTCCTGCCATGAGCTCAAGGTGGAAGCTGTAAAAATAAAAAAAATAACATAAAAAGAATATTCAGAGTAGAGAGGAAGGTGGGGATCCATCCAGGCCTGTAACAAAGATTAATTCCTGCAGGGAGCTCAAGGTGAGAGCTATCAAAATAAAAAAAATAATTTAAAAAAAACCCCCCAAAACATAAAAAGAATATTCAGAGCAGAGAGGAAAGTCCAGGGATAAAT
>NW_024526522.1:0-35576 GCF_017590135.1 Pyrgilauda ruficollis | reverse complement strand
TTAAAAATTAATATTCGGAGCAGAGAGGAAGGTGGGGATCCATCCAGGCCTGTAACAAGGATTAATTCCTGCAGGGAGCTCAAGGTGGGAGCCATAAAAATAAAAAAATAAATAAATAAAAACCATAAAAAGAATATTCAGAGCAGAGAGGAAAGTCCAGGGATAAATTCCTGCAGGGAGCTCAAGGTGGGAGATGTAAAAGTTAAAAAAAATAACATAAAAAGAATATTCAGAGCAGAGAGGAATCTGAGGATCCATCCAGGGATAAATTCCTGCAGGGAGCTCAAGGTCAAGGTGATAAAAGTAAAAATAAAAAAAATAATAAGAAAAAACCATAAAAAGAATATTCAGAGCAGAGAGGAATCTGAGGATCCATCCAGGGATAAATTCCTGCAGGGAGCTCAAGGTGGGAGCTGCAAAAATATAAAAATATTCAGAGCAGAGAGGAAGGTGAGGATCTATCCATGGATAAATTTCTGCAGGGAGCTCAAGGTGGGAGCCATAAAAATTAAAAAATTAAAAAATAAAAACCATAGAAAGAATATTCAGAGCAGAGAGGAAGGTGAGGATCTATCCTGGGATAAATTCCTGCAGGGAGCTCAAGGTGGGAGCTGCAAAAATATAAAAATATTCAGAGCAGAGAGGAAGGTGAGGATCCACCCAGGGATAAATTCCTTCAGGGAGCTCAAGGTTGGAGATGTAAAAATTTTAAAAAAAAGCATAAAAAGAATATTCAGAGCAGAGAGGAAGCTGGGATCCATCCAATTTCAGGTGGGAATCCTGCCCAATTTCAGTTTGCCCAGAAATCTTCTTTCTGCTGCTCTGAACCCACCACAGGAGGAGGCAGCCAGACCCACCTGCCCTACAAAAAATCATTTTTTTTTAACTGAGATTCCCCTTTTCACACCCCCTGACAGACAGCAACAGAAATTCAGAATTCTGACCTTGTCTGCTTCCCTTTCCTCCCAAAATTTGGGAAGCTGCTGAAGCCCCAGGGGCAAAATGAGGAAATAATCTGCTGTAATTTCTGTCAGGATTTCCCCTCTGCGTTGCACCGAGGGGTGGTGAAAATTAAAATTCCTTCATTGCAGCTTTTCCCCCTCTGTTTTACACCCAGAGAAACCCTGGAGAAATGTTCCTGGGGAGGTTTGGCTGGGAATTGCCAAAGAAAATCTGGGGAAAAACCTGTTATCATCAGATCCATGACATCAGGAGTGCATTAGGAGGGCTAAGGAGGGATTTCTTCTTTAAGCCATTAAATCCTGGAGTAATTGAGGTTGGGAGAAACCTCTGGGGGTCACCTAATCCCAGTGACCTTCCCCAAGTAGCTCCTTGGTGCTGCAGGAGAAAAACACTCAGTCAACTCAAAAACTTGATTAAATCCCAATTCCTAATTCTTCCAATCAAAAACAAGAAGAAAAACGGGAGGAAGAAGGAAAAGAAACGGGAATTTTGTGTGCATTAAAAAAAAAACAACCCATATTTTCTCCTGAAAGCTGCCAGGGTTTTTTTTTTTGCAAAATATTAATGTAAAAAAAAGTCAACACAGCAAGGAGCAAAACTCTGAAATCTTACTCATCTTGCTTCAAAGCCTTGTCTAAACATCCACCCCCAGCGTCTCAGGAAGTGACATTTAACAAATTCCAGCCAGGGGCTGTGTGAAAACCTTCAGGGTGCTGCTGCCAGAGCTGAGCCTGGGCACAGGAAGGGAGAAAAGTTCATTTGGGGCTGCTGCACCTGCTTGAAGTGGTGTGAAAATGGGAAAAGCGGAATTAGAACGCCGGGAAATGGAGTGCAAACAAGATTTGGGAATTAAAGAGAGGGTTTGGGAGAGGAGCTGGAGGTGATGGATGTGATGAAAAATTCAAATTTTTGAGGAACCACTGGAATGAAGAAGAAAATTTTCATCAGGCTTTAAAAAAACCAACCAGAAGAGAATAAAATAATGGAGATGGAGATGATTTTGGTGTCACAGTGTCTGAATTTCTGCTGTTCCACCTGGATTTCCTGCAGGAACCTCCCCTGCTCGCCCTGGCACAGCCTCCCACAGCTGCACCTCGGAGCAAACACAATGGAAGCTGGTTTGGGGTTTTGTTCCTGCTTAAAGTGATGTGAAAATGGGAAATACAGAACTCAAACACCAGGAATTGTCTGTGAAGTGCAAACAAGATTTGGGCATTAAAGCAAGGATTTGGAATTCCATGGGAGAGGAGCTGGAGGTGATGGATGTGATGAAAAATTCAAATTTTTGAGGAACCACTGGAATGAAGAAGAAAATTTTCATCAGGCTTTAAAAAAACCAACCAGAAGAGAATAAAATAATGGAGATGGAGATGATTTTGGTGTCACAGTGTCTGAATTTCTGCTGTTCCACCTGGATTTTCCTGCAGGAACCTCCCCTGCTCACGCTGGCACAGCCTCCCACAGCTGCACCTCGGAGCAAACACAATGGAAGCTGGTTTGGGGTTTTGTTCCTGCTTAAAGTGATGTGAAAATGGGAAATACAGAACTCAAACACCAGGAATTGTCTGTGAAGTGCAAACAAGATTTGGGCATTAAAGCAAGGATTTGGAATTCCATGGGAGAGGAGCTGGAGGTGATGGATGTGATGAAAAATTCAAATTTTTGAGGAACCACTGGAATGAAGAAGAAAATTTTCATCAGGCTTTAAAAAAACCAACCAGAAGAGAATAAAATAATGGAGATGGAGATGATTTTGGTGTCACAGTGTCTGAATTTCTGCTGTTCCACCTGGATTTCCTGCAGGAACCTCCCCTGCTCGCCCTGGCACAGCCTCCCACAGCTGCACCTCGGAGCAAACACAATGGAAGCTGGTTTGGGGTTTTGTTCCTGCTTAAAGTGATGTGAAAATGGGAAAAACAGAACTCAAACACCAGGAAATGTGTGTGAAGTGCAAACAAGATTTGGGAATTAAAGAGAGGGTTTGGGAGAGGAGCTGGAGGTGATGGATGTGATGAAAAATTCAAATTTTTGAGGAACCACTGGAATGAAGAAGAAAATTTTCATCAGGCTTTAAAAAAACCAACCAGAAGAGAATAAAATAATGGAGATGGAGATGATTTTGGTGTCACAGTGTCTGAATTTCTGCTGTTCCACCTGGATTTCCTGCAGGAACCTCCCCTGCTCGCCCTGGCACAGCCTCCACCTCTCCGTGGTGCCTGCAGCCATCTGTGGAGAGATTTTAGTCAGGATTAGAAATCCTGCTTATTCCATTATCCTGGAGCAAAACCAGGAGAGCCCAACCACTGCAAACAGCTCTTTATGACCATTCCTGCATTAAGAAATTGCTGAGAAGGGAAAAAAAAAACCCCTTTATCCCAAGGACAGGGACACTTAATAATGAGTTAAATCCCCTCCACACTCCTTAGCTCACAAAAGGGGAAATAAGTGAATTATTCTTTACAAAACCTGACATGAACCTCAGGTAAGGTGATAAAACAATTACATTTTAAATTAATTTTAGTGACTTAAATACGAGTGGCTTTAAAATTATCTTTTCCCCTGGGTTTCTCCCATTTATTCCAAATTTTGGGGTGGACCAGCAATTTCCAGAGGGAGGAAATCAGCAGGGAATGGAGCTGTCAGGAAAGGGAAGCAGCAGGAGAACACAGAGCTGCTGATTGGAGAATTTAACATTTTCTGGCTGCTCAGGGTGGTTGAAAGGACAGGTAGCAGAAAATATCATTCCTGCAGCGGTGCCAGCAGATCAGATCCGTGTGGAATTAGCATAACACTTGCTATAAATAGATTTATCTGGGCCAGAGCAAAGCTCAGCTGCTTTTGCCCAGAGTCACCTCCAAACAAAGCAGCTCCTTGCTGCCCAAATTCTCCTCCTGGGGGCTCTGGAGCTCTTCTGCCCCAGGGATTTAAAGGAGATTTTTGGGGATGATCCCACTGAGGATTGCACTGAGCCAGACTCCTTTTTGTGGCAGCCAGGCTCCCAGGAAAAAAAAGCTTTGCCAAAATGCTCCTTGCCAAAAAAAACCCCCCAACTTTGCCAAAAAAGCTTCTTGCCAAAAAAGCTCCTTGTCAAAAACCTTTTGGGTGCCCTGGGCAGGGAATGTCATCCCTGGATGCCAGTGCTGGGAAGTGGGAGAAATGGGAAATGAGAGAAATGGGAAATTGGATAATGGACAGTGGGAAATGGGATAGTGGAAAATGGGAAATGGAAAGTGGAAAATGGACAATGGAAATGAAAATGGGAAAATGGACGGTGGAAATGGAATAATGGACTGTGGGAAATGTGATAATGGAAATGGGAAAATGGACAATGGGAAATGGAAATGGGAAATGGAAATGGGAAATGGAAATGTGAAATGGACAATGGGAAGTTGGATAATGGGAAATGGAAATGGGATAATGGCCAGTGGAAATGGGATAATGGCCAGTGGAAATGGGATAATGGACAGTGGAAATGGGAATGGGCTGTTTGGAAGCCAAGGCCAGCATGAAGAGGCCCAGCCTTGGCAGGGGACCAGGGAATCTCACGGAGCAGGAGAATCGTGGGGATGCAGCCAGGGGAACACAGCCCCAGTGTGGGCTCACAAGGAGCTGCTGTGGAGCTGCCACAAGGGAGGGCATTGTCCCCTGCCCGGGCTGTCCCTGCCCCACGTGCCAGCAGCAGGGGACAGGGACAGGCAGGGACCAGAGCAGGATGGGCCCAGGACAGAGAGGATTCCCTGTCCCCGAGTTCTGGGAACAAGGGCGGAGTGTGAGGAAAAAGAAGAGAAAAGAGGAAAAAGAAGAGAAAAGGGAGAAAAGAACAGAAAGCCGAGAGGCAGCAGGAAAAGAGGGAAAAGAAGAGAAAAGAGGAAAAAGAAGAGAAAAGGGAGAAAAGAGCAGAAAGCCGAGGGGCAGCAGGAAAAGAGGAAAAAGAAGAGAAAAGGGGAAAGCAGGAAGCCGAGGGGCAGCGGGAAAAGAGGAAAAAGAAGAAAAAAGGGAGAAAAGAGCAGAAAGCCGAGGGGCAGCAGGAAAAGAGGAAAAAGAAGAGAAAAGGGGGAAGCAGGAAGCCGAGGGGCAGCGGGAAAAGAGGAAAAATAAGAGAAAAGGGGGGAAAGAAGAGAAAAGGGGGAAGCAGGAAGCCGAGGGGCAGCGGGCGGCGCAGCTGCTGCCGGAGCTGCACATTTCCAGCAGAGCTCGAATGTAGGTCAGGCTCAGTCTGGAGCTGCCTCGTCAGCACAGCAGGGCTGCACGGAACCAGTCCAGCCCTGGAGGTTCCCAGAGTGCTGCCTTCCGCCTGCCAGGGTGGCACGGGTGGCACCGAGGGCATGGCACGGACAGCGGGGGGATAAATGGCATGGGAACGGGGATGAAAGGGGAGATAGGAATGGGGATGGGGTAAAAGGGGATGAATGACATGGGGACGGGGGTAAAAAGGGTTAAATGGCATGGGGATGGGGGTTAAAAGGGTTAAATGGCACGGGGGCAGGGGTAAAAGGGGATGAATGGCATGGGGACAGGGGTAAAAGGGGTTAAATGACATGGGAATGGGGGTTAAAAGGGTTAAATGGCATGGGGGCAGGGTTAAAAAGGGTTAAATGACATGGGGACAGGGGTAAAAGAGCATAAATGACATGGGGACAGGGGTAAAAATGGATTAATGACACGGGGACGGGGAAAAAGGGTTAAATGGCATGGGGGCAGGGTTAAAAAGGGTTAAATGACATGGGGACAGGGGTAAAAATGGATTAATGACACGGGGACGGGGAAAAAGGGTTAAATGGCATAGGGACGGGGTAAAAGGGAATAAATGGTATGGGGACAGGGGTAAAAAGGGTTAAATGCATGGGGACAGGGGTAAAAAGGGGATAAATGACCTGGGGACAGGGGTAAAAAGGGGATAAATGACCTGGGGACAGGGGTAAAAAGGGGATAAATGACCTGGGGACAGGGGTAAAAAGGGGATAAATGACCTGGGGACAGGGGTAAAAAGGGGATAAATGACCTGGGGACAGGGGTAAAAATGGATTAATGACACGGGGACAGGGGTAAAAGGGGATGAACAGCATGGGGACAGGGGTAAAAGGTGTTAAATGGCATGGGGACGGGGGTAAAAGGGGATAAATGACATGGGGACAGGGACAGAAGGGGATAAAGGACATGGGGACAGGTGTAAAAGGTGTTAAATGACATGGGGACAGGGGTAAAAGGAGGATAAATGGAATGAGGATGGGGTAAAAGAGAATAAATGACACGGGGACAGGAGTAAAAATGGATTAATGACACGGGGACAGGGGTAAAAGAGGATAAATGACACGGGGACAGGGGTAAAAAGGGTTAAATGCATGGGGACAGGGACAAAAGGGGACAAATGACACGGGGCCCGGGGATCCCTTTGGTGAGAGGAGGGAGCAGCAGGATGGCAACCCCAGAGTCCCCCAGCAGCGTCTCAGTTCCCGGTTTCCTTTCTCTTTAAACTCCCAAAGTTCTCCCGAATTCCCACTCCTCACCCTCACGCACCTGTGGCTGTGCCCCGAGCTCTCCCGGGCCATTCCCAGGAGGAAAAATCCCTGGAATTCCCCAGGGCCCGGGCAGGATGGGGCTGCCATGGATACTGTCACCATGGAGCTGTTGTCATGGTGACGCTACCATGGATGGGAGGAAAGGGAAAGGAAAGGGAAAAGGGAAAGGAAAAGGAAAGGAAAGGGAGAGATTCCCCTCTGGATTCCTGCTGGAAGGGTTTTTTTAGGAATCCCTCACTCAGTGGTGAAGGGAATTTTTAGGAATTCCTCACTCAGGTGTGTTTATTCCCTCTGAATTCCTGCTGTAAGGTTTTTTTTAAGGAATTCCTCACTCAGTTGTGTTTATTCCCTCTGAATTCTTGCTGGAAGGGATTTTTTAGGAATCCCTCACTCAGGTGCTGCCAGCACAAGGTACCAAATCCCTGCTCTGAGTGTGACACTCCTGATTTATCATCCATCCAAAACGGGAGAAATTCGGCAGCCGGGAACAGCTGGGAACAGCTGGAACAGCTCAGGGCAGCTCCAAACCCCTCCTTTCCAGCTGGGAGAGGCTTCTCTGGAGTTTTTAGGGTGGGAGAGGCAGGAATCAGCCGGAGCTGGAGCTGGCAGAGGCGCAGGAAGAGGGAGGGAAGCTTCCGGAAGCAGGGATTGCTGCCCTGGGAGCTGGCTGGGATCCCACTGGGATGAGCTCACCCGGAGCTGGAGCTGCTCTGGGCGAGCCTGAGGAGGAAAAACCTCCGGGATGGTTTCTAGATGGTTTTATGTATCATTTTTGGTCTGATTTTCTATTTTTGGCCTAATTTTTAAAGATAATTTTCTATTTTTCTGCATAATTTTTGGCCTAATTTTCTATTTTTCTGCATAACTTTTTGCCTAATATTCTATTTTGCTACATAATTTTCATCATCATTTCCTGCATAATTTTTTGGCCTAATATACTTTATAATTTTCTTCATAATTTCCTGCATAAATTTTGGCCTAATTTTCTATATAATTTTCTATTTTTCTGCCTAATTTTCATTATAATTTTCTGCATAAGTTTTGGCCTAATTTTCTATATAATTTTCTATATAATTTTCTATTTTTCTGCCTAATTTTCATTATAATTTTCTGCATAAGTTTTGGCCTAATTTTCTATATAATTTTCTATTTTTCTGCCTAATTTTCATGATAATTTTCTGCATAAGTTTTGGCCTAATTTTCTATATAATTTTCTATATAATTTTCTATTTTTCTGCCTAATTTTCATTATAATTTTCTGCATAAGTTTTGGCCTAATTTTCTATATAATCTTCTATTTTTCTGCATAATTTTTTGCCTAATTTTCATCATCATTTCCTGCATCCCTTTTTGCCTAACTTTCTCTTTTTTGGGCATCATGTTCTGCCTAATTTATGGCATAATTTTATTCCTAATTTTCTGTATAATTTTCTATATCATTTTCTATTTTTCTGCATAACTTTTCGCCTAGTATTCTATTTTTCTGCATAATTTTTGGGCCTAATTTTGTATTTTTCAGCATAATTTCCCCTGGATCCCTTTCCCAGTGATCCTTTCCCTTTAGGATGCAGCTGATTGGGACCCTGGCTGGAAGTGGAGCCATAATGAACTTTATATATATTACATAAAACCATTCCTGGTGGGATTTTGGCCACATTTCGGGGCATTTTTTGCCATTTCTGGGCCAACACAAACGCGCAGAGCAGGGCTGTGGGGATCTCTGAGCGAGCTCAGCCTCGTCTCCTCCGTGGGAAGGGCTTGGGGATGAGGCCAGGGATTGTTTTGCAAAAAGAAAAAGGAAAAAAGCCTGGCAGGGCTTCAGCAGGAAGGGAGAGCGGCAGGAAACGCGCGGGGCACGGAGCCAGGACACGCTCCGGCTGCCCAGCCTGGGACAGAGCTTCATTCACATCGTTTTGGGGTGAAAAGATTCAGTTCTTGGCCAGCCCTGGGACACAGCTTCATTCACATCGTTTTGGGGTGAAAAGAGTCGGTTCTTGGCCAGCCCTGGGGACACAGCTTCATTCACATCGTTTTGGGGTGAAAAGAGTCGGTTCTTGGCCAGCCCTGGGGACACAGCTTCATTCACATCGTTTTGGGGTGAAAAGAGTCGGTTCTTGGCCAGCCCTGGGGACACAGCTTCATTCACATCGTTTTGGGGTGAAAAGAGTCAGTTCTTGGCCAGCCCTGGGGATAAAGCTTGATTCAAATAATTTTGGGGTGAAAAGAGTCAGTTCTTGGCCAGCCCTGGGGACAGCTTCATTCACATCATTTTGGGGTGAAAAGATTCAGTTCTTGGCCAGCCCTGGGGATAAGCTTGGTTCAGATCATTTTGGGGTGAAAAGATTCAGTTTTTGGCTGAGCTGTGTTCCTGCAGCTGGGAGAGGCTGAGCTGAGCATGGCTGGGGTTTGTCCAGGAGGCACAAATGGGATGGGATGGGATCCATGGGATGAGAATGGGATCCATAGGATCCATGGGATGGGATGGAATGGGATGGGATGGGTTGGGATGGGATCCATGGGATGGGATGGGATCCATAGGATCCATGGGATGGGATGGGATGGGATGGGGGGTAGGATGATGGGCATGGAAGGGATGGGATCCATAGGATCCATGGGATGGGATGGGATGGGAATGGGGGTGGGATCGGATCCATGGCATGGGAATTAGGAATGGATTCTCTTATTCCCAGTGGGAATGGATTCCCATTCCCAGATTCTTCCAGGATGGAGCAGCATTGAGACATCACCTTATTTCAGTTATTTTGGGGTGAAAAGATTCGGTTCTTGGCTGAGTTGGGTTCCTGCAGCTGGGAGAGGCTGAGCATCCCTGGGGTTTGCTCAGGAGGCACAAATGGGATGGGATGGGATCCATGGGATCCATGGGATGGGATGGAAATGAAAATGGGGATGGGATCCGTGGGATGGGATGGGAATAGGGATGGGATCCATAGGATGGGATGGGATGGGATGGGATCCATGGGATTCATGGGATGGGATGGAAATTAAAATGGGGATGGGATCCATGGGATGGGATGGGATGGGAATGGGAATGGTGGGGAGCAGATGAGGATTCCCATTCCCAGATTCCTCCAAGGGGTGGAGCAGCATTGGGACATCACTTTATTTTCTTTTTTGGGGTGAAAAGATTCGGTTCTTGGCTGAGTTGGGTTCCTGCAGCTGGGAGAGGCTGAGCATCCCTGGGGTTTGCACAAATGTGGTGGGAATGGGATTCAGAATGGGACAGGAATAGGCTGGGAATGGGATGGGATGAGATGGGACTGGGAATGGTGAGGAGCAGACGTGGATTCCCGTTCCCAGATTCCTCTGGGATGGTGCTGAGGTGGCATTTCCTCATCCCTGAGGAGTCATTCCAGGTCCCCAGGCTGCTTGTGTAACTCTGCCTTTCATCTCTGACAGCCAGGGAGCAGTGGGAGGATTTAAATTTAAATTTGGGAGTGGAGCTGGCACAGCCTCAGCTCGTCAGCAGTGAAACTGGGATTCCTCAAGGAAAGCAGGAAAAGGACATTTTAACCCCCAAAAATCCAATGTTCTGGAATTGCATCAGCGAGCAGGAAAAATAAAATTTTAAACCCCCAAAAACCCAGGGATGGACTTGGGCATGGTGTGCCCTTGCAGGGTGGGAAATCAGGAGTTGATCAGGCCCTGAGGCGCAGAAAGAAAAATCCCTGAGCAGCAGGACCAGGTGTGTGGGAGGATTTGGGACTGAATTTTGGGATCTTTTTGCTTTCCACTTCAGCTTATCTCAGAGTTCCTCTCCCCAAGAGCCTCCTTGGGATATAAAAGTACCTGAAAATGACAAATAAATGTCATTTTCTGTGCTTCCTGGATCTCCTTTAGAGCCAAATAAATCCCTGGGATCTCTGCCCTTGCATTCAAACCCTTTGGAACCTTTTCCATCAGGCCCATACCCCAAATAAAATCTCCAATTTTTTGCCCCTCGTGTTCCCTAGCCCCAAAAACATCTCCCTCCTCCACAGAGCCCAAATTTATCCATGGGCTGAGATAAAAATGGGCAGTAAATTATAGATGAATAAATTACAGAATAGATGAATAAAGACGAATATAGATGAATAAATGACAGAATTATATTAAATTACAGATAGGAAATCTGCTGCCTTGATTGCAGATTCCACAATGTCCGCTCCTGCTTCCCTGGAAAGAAAATGACTCCCAGGAAATCCAGCTTTTCCCTCTTTTCCAGCTGCTTTTTGTGCCCAGCTATCAGCAGCACGAGGAAACCGAGTGGAAAAATTCAATGTGGCAGCACAATGCATGAAGGCACACGAGCCCCAAACCCGGGCACCAAAAATAGCTGGGAGAGGGGGAAAAAAAACCTGAAAAGAGTCTTTTTAATGATTCCTTTTCTTTCCAAAAGCTTTGCCCCCGGGCACAGCCACGCTGCTGTTTGTGTGTGGGAGGCAGAGCAGAGTGGGAGAGCTGCTAGTTCTTTATTTTATATTTCTTTATTTTGTTATTCCATGGAAAAACTCCTTTTTTTGTTGTTGTTTTTTGGCTGTGTTTTCCATGTTTTCCAAGGGCTGGTGGTGGCCAGAGCCCTGGGCACTGAGCTCCAGCCTGGATTTCATTTTCCAGGGGGTTGAAGGGGAATTTAGGGCTCTGCTGGGATGCTGGAGGAAAAAAAAGGCACAACCCAGCACTTCTTTCACTGGAGAATATTCCTGGGATGAAGACAGCCAGAGCCTCAGACACAAATCCTGATGGTTCCTGCAGGAATTTTGAGGATTGAGGGTGTCCTGTCCTTTTCCTGAGAGCAGGACCAGTTCATGTCCCTCCAAATCTGATCCCTGCAGCTCAGGGCTGGGATTTTTCCAACTTTGGGTGGAATATTTAATGAACCAGCCTTTAAAATCATGATCCCACAAACCTAAGAAGTTCCCTGAATAAAATTAGAATTCCAGATCCTTGGTGCCTGATGGTTCCTGCAGGAATTTTGCTGTTCCCTTTGGATTGTCCTGTCCTTTTCCTGACAACAGGACCAGTTCCTGTCCCTCCAAACCCCATCCCTGCAGCTCAGGGCTGGGATTTTTCCAACTTTGGGTGGAATATTTCGTGAACCAGCTTTTTAAATCCTGATCCCACAAACCTAAGAAGTTTCCTGAATAAAATTAGGATTCCAAACCCTTGGTGCCTGATGGTTCATGTCTCTCCAAACCCCATCCCTGCAGCTCAGGGCTGGAATTTTTCCAGCTTTAGGTGGAATATTTCAGGAACCAACCTTTAAAATCATGATCCCACAAACCTAAGAAGCTCCCTGACTAAAATTAGGATTCCAAACCCTTGGTGGTGAGAGGTTTGACCACATTCCCAGGTGTGTGGTTAAATAAATCAGCCTCCCGGTGCTCTGCCAGGGAACACCCTCAGGTCTGCAGGGTTTGCTGCTCTCTGCCCTCCCAAAAATCATTCCAGGACCACATTCCTGAGGGTGGGAACGCCTCCTGCAAGTGGCTGATGTCATGTTTGCCTCAAGAGAGGTGTGGGAATCCCTAAAATCAGAGGGTTTTGACAGGGAGGCCTGGTGACCTTTGCAGCTCCTGGCTGTCACATCTGCCTGCTGACGTGGAAAGGAAGCAGATCCCAAAATCCTGGAGTGGATTTATCCCTATCCAAGCAAAGCCCCACGTGTGTGGAGGAGCTTTTTGGTGTTCTGAGGCCAAAGGGCTGCTCTGTGTGGGTTTGAGTGAGGTTTTAAGGTCGTAATTCAGCACTTCAGACAGCCTGGCAATGGGGTTTGGTGGTGCTGGAAAAAGGAATTTGTGCCTGGTGGAGCTGGATGGAACTTTGGTTATCCCTGTGTCAATTAGCACTGCTGTTAATTAACAGAACAGTGCCACTAAATGAATTTGCTGGGGGTGTCTTGCCAGCCCACCTGATTTTCTCTGTGCTGGAATCATCTCCATCTCTTTTTCCAGCCCTGGGATCCATTCCTGAGGGATTCAGCGCCGAGGTTTTGACATCCAAGAGGGAATAACGAGACCCTCAGCCCCTCTGATCCTCACTCACCCCTTCCTGGCCTCCTACCCAATCATCACAAGCCACCAATTAACGATCCCTTGCTGCTAATTAACGATTCCTCCTTGCTGTTCCGTTGCAGGGCAACCATCGATGAGGTGGAGACGGATGTGGTGGAGATCGAGGCCAAGCTGGACAAGGTGAGGGCAGTTTGTGGTCTGAGGGGCACTGCTGGAGCCCATGCTGAGAAATGGGGTCCCTCCAAGTGTCCCCTAAAATCTGAGCCCGTTTCCAGGTGTTAAGTTCATGTTTAGCACCCCAAGCTTGTCCCCAGGCCTGGGGCCTGGCAGGTGTGGTGGAGATGGAGGCCAAGCTCGACAAGGTGAGGGCAGTTTTGATCTCACAAGAGGGGGACCGGGCTCTATTTCTGGTCCCTGCTCAGGAATGGGGTCCCTCCAAGTGTCCCCTAAAATCTGAGCCCATTTGCAGATGTTAAATTGATGTTTGGCACCCCAGGCTTGTCCCTAGAGCTCCTCTGAGCTGAGCTAAGAGCTCCAGGCTGGCTCTCATGGTGAATGTTGACCTCCTCCTCCTGCTCCTGGATCTGCTGGAGCCCCTGCTCAGAAATGGGGTCTCTCCAAGTGTCCCCTAAAATCCAAGTCTGTTTCCAGATGTTAAATTGATGTTTGGCACCCCAGGCTTGTCCCCAGGGCTCCTCTGAGCTGGGACAGGAGCTCCAGGCTGGCTGTCCTGTCCCAGGGTGGGATTTTATCCCTGTCCTGGACTGGGATTTATCCCTGTCCTTTCCTGGGCTGGGATTTATCCCTGTCCTTTCCTGGGCTGGGATTTTACCCAGGGTGTGGGACAAAGCCAGGCTGGTCCAAACCCGGTGCTGAGCCCGCATCCGTGTCCCCATGTCCCTGTGTCCTTGTCCCTGTGCTCATGTCCCTGTGTCCTTGTCCCTGTGCCCATGTCCCCACGTGTGTCCCCCTGTCCCCATGCGTGTCCCCAGCTGGTGAAGCTGTGCAGTGGCATGCTGGAGGCGGGCAAGGTGTACATCACCACCAACAAACACTTCGTCAGCGGCGTGCGGGACCTGTCCCAGCAGTGCAGGAAGGACGAGATGATCTCGGTGAGCCTGGGGGCTGGGGCTGCTCAAAATCCTGCTCAGGGGACTGGGGATGCTCAAAATCCTGCTTGTGGGGGCTGGGAGTGATCAAAATCCTGCTCAGGGGGGCTGGGGGTGCTCAAAATCCTGCTCATGGGGGCTGGGGATGATCAAAATCCTGCTCAGGGGGGCTGGGGGTGCTCAAAATCCTGCTCGTGGGGGCTGGGAGTGATCAAAATCCTGCTCAGGGGGGCTGGGGATGATCAAAATGCTGCTCATGGGGCTGGGGGTGCTCAAAATCCTGCTCAGGGGGGCTGGGGGATGCTCAGGGGGCTGGGGGCTGCTCAGATCCCTGTTCCTGGCTCAGTGTGGGCTGGGGGATGATTGGGTCTCTGCTGCTGGGAATGGATCACAAATCCCAGCCACTGAAAATGAGATTTGGTGGGAAGTCAGAGCGAGATCCATTTAAAAGGAGATTTGTGTTTGGAGGGATGCAGAGAATCTGATAACACCGGGCTGGAAGGTCAGAGTGAGATCCATTTAAAAGGAGATTTGGAGGGAGGTCAGAGTGAGATCCATTTAAAAGGAGATTTGGAGAGAGGTCAGGGTGAGATCCATTTAAAAGGAGATTTGGAGAGAGGTCAGGGTGAGATCCATTTAAAAGGAGATTTGGAGGGAGGTCAGAGTGAGATCCATTTAAAAGGAGATTTGGAGGGAGGTCAGGCTGAGATCCATTTAAAAGGAGATTTGGAGAGAGGTCAGGCTGAGATCCATTTAAAAGGAGATTTTATGAGAGGTCAGAGTGAGATCCACTCAAAATGAGATTTGGTATTTGGAGAGATGCAGAGTCTGATAACACCAGGCTGGAAGGTCACAATGAGATTGACTCAAAATGAGATTTGGAGGGAAATCAGAGTGAGATCCACTCAAAATGAGATTTGGAGGGTGGGATCCAGGCTCAGCAGGCAGTGCTGGAGGCTGTGCAATGTAGGTCAGTGAGCAGCAGGGATTTGGGAGCTGAGCAGCCCACCAGGCTTATTTTAGTTTATATTTTATTTTATTTTTTATTGTATTTTATTTCAGTTTTATTGTATTGTATTTTACTGGGTTTTTTTGGTTTTTTTTCCAGGAGTGCCTGGATAAATTTGGGGACAGCCTGCAGGAAATGATCAATTATCACATGGTAAGGAGCTGCTTCCTCCTGTCCCCTTGGCTGCTGGTGGCATTGCTGATGTCCCCTGTGTCTCTCACAAAGAGAGGTCCTGCAAGGGTGAGAAAAAAAAGAGGAGAATTCACCAAAATCTTGCACTCCAGAATTTTTTTTTCTTCCTTTTGGGCAGCAGAGGGAGGAAACACAGAGCCCTGAGGAGGATTTTGGCTGGTAAAAAACATTTTTGGGATAGATTTGGGAGCCTGGCATCCAAAATTAATGACATCAAGGGTCAGCCCTGCTCTGTGCTGATGGATTTTAACACCCAGGCTTTGTTAATCCTGCCCTGAGAATGAAATCCCCACAAACAGCTCCCCAGGAGGTCAAATCTGCCCTTTGTGCACCCCAAAAAAAGTCAGGGCCTCCCCCTGGGTGCTCCAGAGCTGCACTTTGGGGTCAGGCTGGGATGGGAAGCTGCAGCAAAAATAATTTGGCTGGCAAAAAACCTTTCTGGAGAAGATTTGGGATAGATTTTGGAACCTGGCATCCAAAATTAATGACATCAGGCCATGGGTGATGGTGTGGAGGGTTCCAGTCCTGCTCTGTGCTGCAGGATTTTAACATCCAGGACTGCCCCAAGATTAAATCCCCACAAACAGAACACCAGGAGGTCAAATCTACCCCAAACCTCCCAAAAAAAAGGCAGTGCCTCCCCCTGAGTGCTCCAGAGCTGCCCTTTGGTGTCAGGCTGGGATGGGAAGCTGCAGCACAGGTGATTCTGGCTGGTAAAAAAACCTTTCTGGGGTAGATTTGGGATAGATTTTGGAACCTGGCATCCAAAATTAATGACATCAGGCCATGGGTGATGATGTGGAGGGTTCCAGTCCTGCTCTGTGCTGCAGGATTGTAACACCCAGGACTGTTCTGAGAATTAAATCCCCAGGAGGTCAACTCTGCCCTTTTTGCACCCCAAACCTCCCCAAAAAAAGGCAGTGCCTGCCTCTGGATGCTCCCGAGCTGCACTTTGGGGTCAGGCTGGGATGGAAAGCTGCAGCAGAGGTGATTCTGGCTGGTAAAAAAACCTTTCTGGGGCAGATTTGGGATAGATTTTGGAACCTGGCATCCAAAATTAATGACATCAGGCCATGGGTGATGATGTGGAGGGTTCCAGTCCTGCTCTGTGCTGCAGGATTGTAACACCCAGGACTGTTCTGAGAATTAAATCCCCAGGAGGTCAAATCTGCCCTTTTTGCACCCCAAAACCTCCCAAAAAAAGTCAGGGCCTCCCCCTGAGTGCTCCAGAGCTGCTCTTTGGGGTCAGGCTGGGATGAGAGGCTGCAGCAGAGGTGATTTGAAGTGCAGGAGCTGCAGGGGTGGCTCTGCCTGACCCACTTTGGGCCAGCAGGGCCCTGTCAGAGCCCATCAGGCTCTGAAATGCAACCCAGGCGCTGCAGCTGCAGGAGAAGCTGCAGCAAGTCCCTCCTGGCATCTCGTGATGGAGAGGTTTTTTTTCTCAGGGAAAAATCCTCAGGGGATTCTCAGGATTCATCTGAGCTCTGCACGTGCTGCTCTGCCAGGGCTGCGGGGTTGGGAGCGGATAAATCAGTGGAAAATCAGAGTTTTTGGGGCAAAGCAGAGAAAATCCTGATTTTCTTCCCCAAACTCTTCCTGCCTAGCAGCTGCAGGAGAAGCTGCACCTTCTGGTATTTCATGAGGCAGGTGGAAAGGTTTTTTTCCAGGAAAAAAAATCTTCAGGAGAAAGCTCCCCCCAGGACTGTGGGGTTTGGGAGTGGATAAATCAGAGGGAAATCAGTGGTTTTTGTGGCAAAGCTGAGAAAATCCTGATTTTCTTCCACAAAACTTTCATTTTTGAATGGAGTTCTGAGGAGCTCCCCCTCCATCCCAGGGATCCCATCCCAAATTTAGGTGCTAGAAGAGCACAACACAAATATAACATAAATACATATATAAATAAACATGACATAAATACAAATATAAATAAAATATAAACCTAAATACAGACACAAATAAATATAATTATAAATATAAGTGTAAATATAAATCCAAATAAAAATTAAATATAAACACAAACACAAATGAATATAACTATAAACATTTATAAATGTAAATATATGTAAATGAAGGGGCTTGGAACGATTTATTTTGCATTTTAAGAGGGTAAAATTTGGGGATTTGTAACCTCCCAAAAAAAGTCAGGGCCTCCCCCTGAGTGCTCCAGAGCTGCTCTTTGGGGTCAGGCTGGGATGAGAGGCTGCAGCAGAGGTGATTTGAAGTGCAGGAGCTGCAGGGGTGGCTCTGCCTGACCCACTTTGGGCCAGCAGGGCCCTGTCAGAGCCCATCAGGCTCTGAAATGCAACCCAGGCGCTGCAGCTGCAGGAGAAGCTGCAGCAAGTCCCTCCTGGCATCTCGTGATGGAGAGGTTTTTTTTCTCAGGGAAAAATCCTCAGGGGATTCTCAGGATTCATCTGAGCTCTGCACGTGCAGCTCTGCCAGGGCTGCGGGGTTGGGAGTGGATAAATCAGTGGAAAATCAGAGTTTTTGGGGCAAAGCAGAGAAAATCCTGATTTTCTTCCCCAAACTCTTCCTGCCTAGCAGCTGCAGGAGAAGCTGCACCTTCTGGTATTTCATGAGGCAGGTGGA
This sequence comes from Pyrgilauda ruficollis, assembly GCF_017590135.1. NCBI lineage: Eukaryota > Metazoa > Chordata > Aves > Passeriformes > Passeridae > Pyrgilauda > Pyrgilauda ruficollis. Next base: position 18,184 of record NW_024526522.1, on the reverse strand, counting down.
AAGGTTTTTTTCCAGGAAAAAAAATCTTCAGGAGAAAGCTCCCCCCAGGACTGTGGGGTTTGGGAGTGGATAAATCAGAGGGAAATCAGTGGTTTTTGTGGCAAAGCTGAGAAAATCCTGATTTTCTTCCACAAAACTTTCATTTTTGAATGGAGTTCTGAGGAGCTCCCCCTCCATCCCAGGGATCCCATCCCAAATTTAGGTGCTAGAAGAGCATAACACAAATATAACATAAATACATATATAAATAAACATGACATAAATACAAATATAAATAAAATATAAACCTAAATACAGACACAAATAAATATAATTATAAATATAAGTGTAAATATAAATCCAAATAAAAATTAAATATAAACACAAACACAAATGAATATAACTATAAACATTTATAAATGTAAATATATGTAAATGAAGGGGCTTGGAACGATTTATTTTGCATTTTAAGAGGGTAAAATTTGGGGATTTGTAAGAATCCAGCTCGGGAGCTCTCAGGAATTCCCAGCGAGGTTCGGGCTCTTCCCTCCCTCCTTCCCTGGATGCAGCGCTGAGGATCCAGTGCCCTCCTCCGGCAGCGCCGGGAATTTGGGAGGGATGGACCCGGGAAAACGGGAATTTGGGATGGGATAGACCCTGGAAAACCAGGAATTTGGGATGGGATGGACACAGAAAACTGGGAATTGGGATGGGATGGGATGGATTGGATTCCAGAAAACTGGGAATTCGGGATGGGATGGATACAGAAAACCAGGAATTTGGGATGGAATTTACACTGAAAAACCGGGAATTCAGGATGGGATGGACACAGAAAACTGGGAATTTGGGATGGGATGGACCCCGGAAAACGGGAATTTGGGATGGGGTGGACCCGGGAAAACGGGAATTTGGGATGTGATGGACACAGAAAACCAGGAATTCGGGATGGAATTTACACTGAAAAACCGGGAATTCAGGATGGGATGGACACAGAAAACTGGGAATTTGGGATGGGATGGATCCTGGAAAACTAGGAATTTGGGATGGGGTGGACACAGAAAACTGGGAATTTGGGATGGAATTTACACTGAAAAACCGGGAATTCGGGATGGGATGGACCCGGAAAACTGGGAATGTGGGATGGGATGGATCCTGGAAAACCAGGAATTTGGGATGGGATGGACACAGAAAACCAGGAATTGGGGATGGGATGGACACAGAAAACTGGGAATTCAGGGTGGGATGGACACAGAAAACTGGGAATTTGGGATGGGATGGATCCTGCAAAACCAGAAATTCGGGATTAACCCCTCACAGCAGGGATGCGAAGGGAACTGCTCCTGGATAAGGAATTCTGCAGGAATTCTGCACCTGGGAATTCTGCAGCTGTGGGGAAAGGTTGTTCTTTCTTCTGCCAGGCACCAAATAATGAACACCACAGAGCCCAGGAGGTTTTTGAGTCCCTCTCACTGAAGGTCTTCAGGAGTGCTCATGAATTTTCTGACTCCTCAACCTTCCCGTGCTGCAAAGGAATTTACGTTTTACCCCTTCTTCAAAATAATTTTTCCCCCTTTTTCAAAAGAATTGATTTTTTTCCTCCTTTTACAAAATAATTGATATTTTTTCCCCTTCTTCAAAATAATTGATTTTTTCCCCCTCTCCTCTCTTCCAGATCCTGTTTGACCAGGCCCAGAGGTCGGTCCGGCAGCAGTTGCACAATTTTGTCAAAGAGTAAGTATTTAGTATTTGTCCTTTCCTTTTGATTTTCAGCTTCCTGAGCTTCCCATTCCACCTGTCCTGGGAGTGCAGGGAGCAGAACCAGAAGCTCCCTGCAGGGCTGATCCTTCAGGATGGACATCCCAAAATCCATTTGCAGGGCTGATCCTCCTGGGCAAACCCATCCCAAAATTCATCTGCAGGGCTGATCCTCCTGGGCAAACCCATCCCAAAATCCATCTGCAGGGCTGATCCTGCAGGATAAACCCATCCCAAAATCCATCTGCAGGGCTGATCCTGCAGGACAAACCCATCCCAAAATCCATCTGCAGGGCTGATCCTGCAGGACAAACCCATCCCAAAATTCAGATCTTGCAGGGCTGATCCTGCAGGATAAACATCTCAAAGTTCAGATCCCAATAATAATAGTAAATAAAATAAAACCACAAATAATAAAATTAAACCAATAATAATAAAATAAAAAAATATCTTTCCCAGCTGTCTAAAGGAAGACTTGACTGAGGCTGGAATGGACACGCTGGGCTGAGCTGGGATCCTGCTGGCACCTGGAGCAGGGTCTTGGTGTGGCCACATCCTCACTGCTCCTCTCCACATTTCATTCTCACCTTCTAACCCAGATTTCTCCCCATTTCTCTCTGATTTCTCCCCATTTTTCCTTCCTTGGTCCCCAGCGACGTGAGGAAGTTCAAGGAGACCAAGAAGCAGTTCGACAAGGTGCGGGAGGACATGGAGATCTCACTGGTGAAGAACGCACCAAAATTACCAAATAAAACCAAAAATAACCATAAAACAACCATAAAATAAACCCAAAAATAGCCATTAAATAACCCCAAAATAATCATAAAAATAAAAATAAAATAAAATAAAAATCTTTCCCAACTCTCTCAAGAATGACTCAGCTGAGGCTGGAACGGACACGCTGGGCTGAGCTGGGATCCTGCTGGCACCCACAGTTTATTCTTATCTTCTAACCCAGATTTCTCCCCATTTCTCTCTGATTTCTCCCATTTGCGGTCCCCAGCGACGTGAGGAAGTTCAAGGAGACCAAGAAGCAGTTCAACAAGGTGCGGGAGGACATGGAGATCTCGCTGGTGAAGAACGCACCAAAATTATCAAATAAAACCAAAAATAACCATAAAATAATCATAAAATAAACCCACAAATAATAATAAAAATATAAATTTTAAAAAATATTTCCCAGCTCTCTAAAGACTGGACTGAAGCTGGAATGGACACGCTGGGCTGAGCTGGGATCCTGCTGGCACCTGGAGCAGGGTCTTGGTGTGGCCACATCCTCACTGCTCCTCTCCACATTTCATTCTCACCTTCTAACCCAGATTTCTCCCCATTTCTCTCTGATTTCTCCCCATTTTTCCTTCCTTGGTCCCCAGCGACGTGAGGAAGTTCAAGGAGACCAAGAAGCAGTTCGACAAGGTGCGGGAGGACATGGAGATCTCACTGGTGAAGAACGCACCAAAATTACCAAATAAAACCAAAAATAACCATAAAACAACCATAAAATAAACCCAAAAATAGCCATTAAATAACCCCAAAATAATCCTAAAAATAAAAATAAAATAAAAATCTTTCCCAACTCTCTCAAGAATGACTCGACTGAGGCTGGAATGGATCTTGGTGTGGCCACATCCTCACTGCTCCTCTCCACATTTCATTCTCACCTTCTAACCCAGATTTCTCCCCATTTCTCTCTGATTTCTCCCCATTTGTGGTCCCAGCGACGTGAGGAAGTTCAAGGAGACCAAGAAGCAGTTCGACAAGGTGCGGGAGGACATGGAGATCTCGCTGGTGAAGAACGCGCAGGCGCCGCGGCACAAGCCGCACGAGGTGGAGGAGGCCACGGGCACCCTGAGCATCACCAGGAAATGCTTCAGGCACCTGGCCCTGGACTACGTGCTGCAGGTGGGTGCTCTGACCCCTCAGCTTTTAGCTTTTCTATTTTTTAGGGTCTGGGTTTCATGTTAAGGGAGATGATCCTGCCCAAATTCAGGATTTTCCTGATTTTCCCGATTTTTCTGAGTCTCTCGTGGCTGTTGGGTAGCTCCAACTGCTCAAATTCAGGATTTTCCTGATTTTTTCTCTTTTTAAATTTCAATTTAAGTCCTACATTAAGCTCTCTTCACAGAGTGAGGGTGTTGGATTAGGGTTTTTTAAATTTATTTAGAGATGGGGTAACTGAGGTGTGTTTGAAAAACTTATTTTATTTTCAACCTCATGAGAAGAGTGAGACAATACAGATGTGATAATTCACACCATCACAATCAGAATTAACTATTTTCTTCATTTCTTAATTATACTAATTTCTAATTTATAATACACAGTGATTATATTACTAATTTCTTAATTATAAGTGTTTCTTGGCCTACCAGTGTTAGTTATACCATGCTGTAAATGCTCTAATCATCTAAAATTACTCTTTTAATAAATCATTTCAATAAGCTTTATAAAATTTTAAAATATACATAACTTATATTAAATTTTACCAAAATTTTATATAAATATTTAAAGAATATATTCTATATTTTTATATATAAATATATGTATTTTATATAGAAATTATATATATAAATAAATTATATTAATTATTATAACATCCTTTCAATCAATGATTTGATCTCAGTAAGAGAAAGGAATAAAAGTTTCCCCAGCAGTGATTTTAACCAGTCCAGGTGAGAAATGTGCATTTCTGGCACCTTTTTACCCCACCTGGAGCTCACCAAACCCCACCTTAGAGACACTTTGCACTGGAATTATTCAGGAATCCTTTGGGATTCATTTCCCAGTGGATTTGGAGATTCCCAGGCTGGCTTTGCTGCTGGTGCTGAGAGGAATATTTTGATTTTTTTCCCCCCAGATCAACGTGCTGCAGGCCAAGAAGAAATTCGAGATCCTGGACGCGGTAAGAGCTGCAGGAGAGGAGCCCTGGCTGCTCCTCAGGGGGAAAATCCAATTTTTTGGGATTTTTAGGGTGCTGCTTTCCCTTCTTTGTGCCCACAGCAAAGTGCAAGGAAGGAGAAGAGGGATAAATCGCTTTGGGAAAATAAAAAATAAAGAGTTAAAGCCTTTTTTTTTGTATTGCTGGGAAAAAAAAAAGTGAGGGTTTTTCACCCTGCCCTGATCCAGCTGTTGTTTCTCTCCCCAGATGTCGTCAAAAAATCTCCAAAAAAAATCTTCCATCTAATTCTAAACTTAATCTTACAAACCCAAAATTCTAAAACTTTCAAATCCCAACCCTGATGTCTTTAATTTAATTCAAAACTTCCACTCACAACCCCAAAACTCCAAGATTCCCAATCCCAACTGCAGCTGTTGTTTCTCTCCCCAGATGTTGTCAAGAAAAAAGTCTTAAATCAAATCTTCCATTTAATTCTAAACTTACAACCCCAAAATTCTAAAAATTCCAAATCCCAACACAGCTGTTGTTTCTCTCCCTAGCTGTTGTCCAAAAAAACCTTCAAATCTTGCATTTAATTCCAAACTTACAACCCCAAAATTCCTAAAACTCCCAGCATTTCCAACTCCAGCTGTTGTTTCTCTCCCCAGCTGTTATCCAAAAAAAGTCTCAAATCAAATCTTCCATTTAATTCTAAACTTACAACCCCAAAATTCTAAAAATTCCAATCCCAGCTCCAGCTGTTGTTTCCCCAGATGTCATCCAAAAAAAGTCTCAAACCAATTTTTCCATTTAATTCCAAACTTTAATTTATAACCCAAAAAATTCCAAATCCCAACTCCAGCTGTTGTTTCTCTCCCCAGCTGTTATCCAAAAAAGTCTCAAATAAAATCTAAGATTTAATTCTACTTTAACTTACAAACCCAAAATTCCAAAAATTCCCTGCATTTCCAACTCCAGCTGTTGTTTCTCTCCCCAGCTGTTATCCAAAAAAAGTCTCAAACTGAATCTTCCATTTCATTCTAAACCTAATCCTACAACCCCAAAATTCTAAAATGTCCAATCCCAACTCCAGCTGTTGTTTCTCTCCCCAGATGTTATCCAAAAAATGGTTTCAAATCAAATCTTCCATTTAATTCTAAACTTAATCTTACAACCCCAAAATTCTAAAATTCCCAATCCCAGCTCCAGCTGTTGTTTCTCTCCTCAGATGTTGTCCAAAAAAAAGTCTCACAATCTTAGATTTAATTCTAAACTTAATCTTACAACCTCAAAATTCTAAAATACAAGTGGAATTCTGTTGTTTCTCTCCCCAGATGTTGTCCTTCATGCACGCCCAGTTCACCTTCTTCCAGCAGGGCTACAGCCTCCTGCACGAGCTCGACCCCTACATGAAGAAATTGGCCACCGAGGTGAGGGGGCTGCCCTGAACCCCAAAAAGATTTGGGCTTTTTCCCCCTTTTCTTGCCAGCTGCCCCCCCTGGCCAGCAGGGAACAGCCAGAGCTGGTCCTGGGGGTGCTGCAGGGGAGGGTGCCCACCCAGACCTGGCTTTTTGCTCCTTTTTTGCCTCTTTTTTGCCCCTTTTTTACCCCCTTTTTACCTCCTTTTTGCCCCTTTTTTTACCCATTTTTTACCTCCTTTTGCCCCTTTTTTGCCTCTTTTTTGCCCCTTTTTTACCTCCTTTTTGCCTCTTTTTTGCCTCCTTTTTCCCTTCTTTTCCCCCTTTCCCCCCTCCTTTTTCCCCCTTTCCTCCCCTCCTTTTCATCTCTTTTTTGCCTTTTTTTTGCCTCCTTTTCCCCTCATTTTTGCTCCTCCTTTTTGCCTCTTTCTTGCCTCCTTTTTGCCCCTTTTTGCCGCATTTTGGCCCTGGGGCTGCCCTGAACCCCAAAAAGATTTGGGCTTTTTCCCCCTTTTCTTGCCAGCTGCCCCCCCTGGCCAGCAGGGAACAGCCAGAGCTGGTGCTGGGGGTGCTGCAGGGGAGGGTGCCCACCCAGACCTGGCTTTTTGCTCCTTTTTTGCCTCTTTTTTGCCCCTTTTTTACCCCTTTCTTACCTCCTTTTTGCCCCTTTTTTACCCATTTTTTACCTCCTTTTGCCCCTTTTTTGCCCCCTTTTTACCTCCTTTTTTCCTCTTTTTTGCCTCCTTTTTGCCTTTATCTTGCCTCCTTTTTCCCTTCTTTCCCCCTCTTTTTCCCCTCCTTTTTCCCCCTTCCTCCCCTCCTTTTCATCTCTTTTTTGCCTTTTTCTTGCCTCCTTTTCCCCTCATTTTTGCCTCTTTCTTGCCTCCTTTTTGCCCCTTTTTGCCTCATTTTGGCCCTTTTTTGCCATTTTCTTGCTTCCTTTTTCTCTCCTTTCCCCCTCCTTTTTTTCCTTTATTTTTTCCTTCTTTTTGCCTCCCTTTCACCTTTTTGCCTTTTTCTTGCCTCCTTTTGCTCTCCTTTTTCTGTCCTTTTCCCTCTTCTGTTCCCCTCCTTTTCCCCTCTTTTTTCCCTCCTTTCCCTTCCTCCTTTCCCCCTCCTTTTTCCCCCTTTCCTCCTCCTTTTTCCCCTTTTTCCCTCCCTTTTTCCCCTTTTTCTCCCCCTTTCCCCCCCATTTTTCCTCCTTTTCCCCCCATTTTTCCTCCTTTTCCCCCCATTTTTTCCTCCTTTTCCCCCCATTTTTTCCTTATTTTCCCCCCATTTTTCCCCCTTTTCCCCCATTTTTTCCTCCTTTTCCCCCCATTTTCTCTCTTTTTCCCCTTTTTTGGTTCTTTTTGGTCCAGGATGTCTCTGTCCCCACCCCATCCTCTCCAGCTCCATCCTGATTTTCCCTCTCTTGGTTTTTCCCAGCTGGACCAGCTGGTGATCGACTCAGCCGTGGAGAAGAGGGAGATGGAGCACAAGCACGCCCTGATCCAGCAGAGGGTGAGCCCCAAATTCCTGATTTTCCTGGAAATTCCAAATTTTCCTGACTTTTCTGGATGTCCCTCGTGGCTGTTGGGCGGCTCCAGGTGCCTCAAATTCAGGATTTTCCTGATTTTCCTGATTTTTCTGGATGTTCTTGAGTCCCTCGTGGCTGTTGGGCAGCTCACGCTGCTCAGATTCAGGATTTTCCTGATTTTCCTGACTTTTTCTTTTTTAAAATTTAAATTTAAATCCTACATTTAATATTGAAGTCAAAATAAAAATTTTTTTTAAAGCAGAATTTAAATGGAATCAATTTCTTTTTATTCTCACAAGAGAATCTGAGGCATCTCAGACTTCCCACCCTTGGCAACGATTCCCAACCTGAAGGCTGGGAATAAATAATGAATTATTATTATTAATAATGAAATTAATAAACTCATTTATTTTTCTTTCCCTCCTCTTCTGCCTGCTTTGCTGCCTGGCCCTGCAGACCCTCCTGCAGGTGAGTTCCCACCTGGATCTCCACCCTGATCCCAGGGATCCTGTCAGAATCCTGCCCAAAACTTTGGGATTTTGCAGATTTATCTCTTTTTCTTGCTTTATTAAAGCATTTCCACCCTGATTCTGGGGATCCTGTCAGAAATCCAGTCCAAAACTTTGGAATTTTGGCAGATCTGTCTCTTTTTTCTTGTTCTGTTAATCCATCTCCACAGTGATCCCAGAAATCCTATGCAAAACCTTGGGATTTTGGCAGATTTTTCTCTTCTTGATGTTTTATTAACCCCTCTCTACCCTGATTCTGGGGATCCTGTCAGAAATCCTGCCCAAAACTTTGGAATTATGGCAGATTTTTTCCTTTCCTTGTTTTATTAATCCCTCTCCAGCCTGATCTCAGAAATCCTGTCAGAATCCAGCCCAAAACTTTGGGATTTTGCAAAGTTGTCCCTTTTTCTTGCTTTATTAAACCATTTCCACCCTGGTTCTGGGGATCCTCTCAGAAATCCTGCCCAAAACTTTGGGATTTTTGGCACATTTGTCCCTTTTTCTTGTTTTATTAATCCCTCTCCACCCTGATCTCAGAAATCCTGTCCAAAACTTTGGGATTTTGCAGATTTATCTCTTTTTCTTGCTTTATTAAAGCATTTCCACCCTGATTCTGGGGATCCTGTCAGAAATCCAGTCCAAAACTTTGGAATTTTGGCAGATCTGTCTCTTTTTTCTTGTTCTGTTAATCCATCTCCACAGTGATCCCAGAAATCCTATGCAAAACCTTGGGATTTTGGCAGATTTTTCTCTTCTTGATGTTTTATTAACCCCTCTCTACCCTGATTCTGGGGATCCTGTCAGAAATCCTGCCCAAAACTTTGGGATTTTGCAGATTTATCCCTTTTTCTTGCTTTATTAAATCATTTCCACCCTGATGCTGGGGATCCTCTCAGAAATCCTGCCCAAAACTTTGGGATTTTGGCAGATTTGTCCCTTTCTCTTGTTTTATTAACCCCTTTCCACCCTGATCCCAGGGATCCTGCCATTCTGAGTCTCTTTCCTTCCCCCAGGACTTCTCCTACGACGACTCCAAGGTGGAGTTCAACGTGGATGCCCCCAACGGGGTGGTGATGGAAGGTTACCTCTTCAAGAGAGCCAGCAACGCCTTCAAAACCTGGAACAGGTGAGAAACAATTCCAAATCATCACTCCCAATTCATTGGAATAATTCCATTTCCACCTGATCTTGGGGCACACTTCCCTGCCAGTGAGATCTCAGCATCACTGCAGGGGTTTGGAGCTGAGGAGTTAAAAATGACTCATTAAAGTAATTTCAAATCATTAAAATCAGGTTGCTTTGAGAGGTTTTTTTTGTAGTTTTAGTGTTTTTTTACAATGGAATCGTGACCAGGATCCTCCCTGCTTATCCTGGAGGGAACATCAGCCTCTTCCTGCTTTTCCTGACCTCTAAATAACATCAGCCTCATCAGCTCCAAGGTTTTCCCTGCCCTCAAATCCCAGGTTTTGTCCCAAAATCCTCCCCCAGCCCAGTCCCAGGTGGGCAGCTCCATCCCTGTCTTCATTCCCATTTTTTTTCCTATTTTTTTCCCATTTTTTCCCTTTTTTTCCCCAGCTTTTTTCTCCCATTCCTGAATGTCCATTTCCACCTGGATCCACTGGGACCAGGAAGCCTGAGGGACAAGGAATGGCACCAAATTTCCCTGGAATTCCCTTCCCCTGCCTCCTCAGCACCAGGGGAAGCTTCAAAGAAAGAAATTCTTACGCAACACCTTCAAAAAACTCTAATTCCAATCCTTTTTGGAAAGGGAACACCCCAATCTTACGGGATTAATGAATTTTTAAATTAATTTAATTTTTTTCCATGCAGATAAAGGCAGTTTCTGTGCATAAACAGTCCATTAAAACATTGTATTTATTTTAAAATTTAATTTTATTTTATTTACTTAATTTATTTATTCCAAAGCCTGATGAAAATTGGAATTTTTTTAATGGGGAAATGCTGATGTCTGTCTGTGTGTCTGTCCCCCTCAGGAGGTGGTTTTCCATCCAGAACAGCCAGCTGGTCTACCAGAAGAAGCTAAAGGTCAGTGAGGCTGCCCCAGGTGACAGCAGGGGATCAACCAAGTGGTTAATTAATTAATTAATGAGTTCATTAACTAACTGCTTGGCTGGGGAGGAGTGGGGTGGCAGGAGCAGGGGTTTGGATCAGAGGGACAGCAAGGCCATGAGCTGCTCCAGGGTTGGAAAAAGGCAGCAAAGATTTATTAAATAATTGTTTAGTAAGTAATTCTTTATTAAATAATTATTAATTAAATGTTTATTTATTAAGTATTTATGTATTTATTAAATATTACTTATTAAGTAATTATTTGTTAACTATCTATTAAACAATAATTTATTAAGTAATTATTTATTAATTCTCTATTGAATAATAACTACTTATTTACTAAGCATTTATTTATTCAATTTTTTATGTACTAAATAATTACTTATTAAGTAATTAAGTCCCCAGTAAAACCTGATGCTTTGTGTGTGTGACCCCACACAAATTCCCACAAAATCCCTTCCTGTGGCCCTGGAGTTTTGGGGTTTGGGGAGGAGTTTTGGGGTGGAGTTTGAGGGGTTTAGGGAGGAGTTTGGGGGGGCTTGGGGAGGAGTTTGGAGGATTTGAGGCAGGAGGGACTTGGGAGGATCTGGGAAGAATTTTGGAGGTTTTGGGTAGGAAGGAGTTTGGAGATTTTGGGAAGTAATTTGGTGGATTTGGGAAGAATTTTGGAGGTTTTGGGTAGGAGGAACTTCAGAGGATTTGGAGCAGAAGGAGGTTTGGAGGGTTTGGGAAGAATTTTGCAGGGCTTGAGGCAGGGGGAACTTTGGAAGTTTTGGGAAGGAATTGGCAGAGTTTGGGCAGGGGGGACTTGGGAGGATTTGGGAAAGAGTTTGGAGGGTCTGGGCAGGAATTTCCCAGCTGTGCCCCAGCCCCAGGGATCCCCCCAAGCCCCTCCAGGCCCTGCTGTGTCCCCCAGGACGTGCTGACCGTGGTGGTGGAGGACCTGAGGCTCTGCACGGTCAAACCCTGCGAGGACATCGAGAGGAGGTTCTGCTTCGAGGTCGTCTCCCCCACCAAGTGAGTCTGGGGCTCCCCACGGCTCCCTGGGTTGGATTGGAAGCACCTCTGCCTCAATTAACCTTGTGGGGTTAATTTTTACCTGGAGGATTTGGGGTGGGAACACCTCAACCTTGTGGGGTTAATTTTGGCTGGAAAGGTTGGAGTGGGAACACCTTTGGCTATCCAACCTTATGGGGTAAATTTTTCCCTGGAAGGTTTGGAGTGAGAACACACCAAGCTCAAAGGGTTAAGTTTTAACGGGAGGTTTGGAGGGTTTGGGAAGAATTTTGGAGGTTTTGGGTAGGAGGAACTTCAGAGGATTTGGAGCAGAAGGAGGTTTGGAGGGTTTGGGAAGAATTTTGCAGGGCTTGAGGCTTTGGAAGTTTTGGGAAGGAATTGGCAGAGTTTGGGCAGGGGGGACTTGGGAGGATTTGGGAAAGAGTTTGGAGGGTCTGGGCAGGAATTTCCCAGCTGTGCCCCAGCCCCAGGGATCCCCCCAAGCCCCTCCAGGCCCTGCTGTGTCCCCCAGGACGTGCTGACCGTGGTGGTGGAGGACCTGAGGCTCTGCACGGTCAAACCCTGCGAGGACATCGAGAGGAGGTTCTGCTTCGAGGTCGTCTCCCCCACCAAGTGAGTCTGGGGCTCCCCACGGCTCCCTGGGTTGGATTGGAAGCACCTCTGCCTCAATTAACCTTGTGGGGTTAATTTTTACCTGGAGGATTTGGGGTGGGAACACCTCAACCTTGTGGGGTTAATTTTGGCTGGAAAGTTTGGAGTGGGAACATCTTTTGCTGTCCGACCTTGTGGGGTTAATTTTTGCCTGAAGGGTTTGGAGTGAGAATACCCCAAGCTGGTAGGGTTAAGTTTTACTTGGAAGTTTTGGAGGGGAGCAGCCCAACCTTGTGGAGTAAATTTTTACCTGGAAGCTTTGGGGTGGGAACACCCCAACCTTGTGGGGTTAATTCTTGTCTGGAAGCTTTCAAGAGGGAGCACCCCAACCTTATGGGGTAAATTTTTGCCTGGAAGCTTTGGAGAGGGAACAACCCCAACCTTATGGGGTAAATTTTTCCCTGAAAGGTTTGAAGTGAGAACACCCCAAGCTCGTAGGGTTAAGTTTTAACCAGAAGCTTTGGAATGGGAACAGCCCAACCTTGTGGGATAAATTTTTACCTGGAAGTTTTGGAGTGGGAACACCCCAACCTTGCAGGGTGAATTTTTACCTGGTAAGTTTGGAGTGGGAACATCCCAACGTTATGGGGTAAATTTTTGCCTGGACGGTTTGGAGAGGGAACACCCCAACTTTGTGGGGTTCATTTTTACCTGGAAGTTTTGGAGGGGAGCAGCCCCAGCCTTGTGGGGTAAATTTTTACCTGGAAGCTTTGGGGTGGGAACACCCCAACGTTATGGGGTAAATTTTTCCCTGAAAGGTTTGAACACCCCAAGCTCGTAGGGTTAAGTTTTAACCAGAAGCTTTGGAATGGGAACACCCCAACCTTGTGGGGTAAATTTTTACCTGGAAACTTTGGGGTGGGAACAGCCCAACCTTGTGGGGTTAATTCTTGCCTGGAAGCTTTGGAGAGGGAACAACCCCAACCTTATGGGGTAAATTTTTCCCTGAAAGGTTTGAACACCCCAAGCTCGTAGGGTTAAGTTTTAACCAGAAGCTTTGGAATGGGAACAGCCCAACCTTGTGGGGTAAATTTTTGCTTGGAAGAATTGGAGTGGGAACACCCCAACCTTGCAGGGTGAATTTTTACCTGGTAAGTTTGGAGTGGGAACATCCCAACGTTATGGGGTAAATTTTTGCCTGGAAGCTTTGGAGAGGGAACACCCCAACCTTGTGGGGTTCTTTTTTTCCTGGAAAGTTTGGAGTGAGAACAACCCCAACCTTATGGGGTAAATTTTTACCTGGAAGCTTTGGGGTGGGAACACCCCAACGTTATGGGGTAAATTTTTCCCTGAAAGGTTTGAACACCCCAAGCTCGTAGGGTTAAGTTGTAACCAGAAGCTTTGGAATGGGAACAGCCCAACCTTGTGGGGTAAATTTTTGCTTGGAAGAATTGGAGTGGGAACACCCCAACCTTGCAGGGTGAATTTTTACCTGGTAAGTTTGGAGAGGGAACACCCCAAGATTATGGGGTAAATTTTTGCCTGGAAGCTTTGGGGTGGGAACACCCCAACGTTATGGGGTAAATTTTTCCCTGAAAGGTTTGAACACCCCAAGCTCGTAGGGTTAAGTTTTAACCAGAAGCTTTGGAATGGGAACAGCCCAACCTTGTGGGGTAAATTTTTGCTTGGAAGAATTGGAGTGGGAACACCCCAACCTTGCAGGGTGAATTTTTACCTGGTAAGTTTGGAGAGGGAACACCCCAACATTATGGGGTAAATTTTTGTCTGGAAGCTTTGGAGAGGGAACACCCCAAACTTGTGGGGTTCTTTTTTTCCTGGAAAGTTTGGAGTGAGAACAACCCCAACCTTCTGGGGTAAATTTTTACCTGGAAGCTTTGGGGTGGGAACAACCCCAACCTCCTGGGGTAAATTTTTGCCCCGCTGCAATCCCCATGCTGAGGATGAAGAGGAACAGCCCCACCCCAAAGCCTGGTGGTGTTTTTGGCTCTCCCCACCCCGTTGCCACCCGTTCCCTGCTGCTGCAGGAGCTGCATGCTGCAGGCTGACTCGGAGAAGCTGCGCCAGGCCTGGATCCAGGCTGTGCAAGCCAGCATCGCCTCCGCCTACCGCGAGAGCCCCGACTGCTACTACCTCGAGGTGAGGGCTGCGGCAGAGTGCTTCAGCCTGCTCTTTCTGCAGACTTTTAAAAACTGCTGACAGCTCCAGGAAGAGCGGGAGATGTGAGAAATGGATTTGTAAAGAATTCTTAAAACTGTTATTTTTACAGTTCAGGAAAGAGGGGGAGATGTGGGAAATGGAGCTGTAAAGAATTCTTAAAATTGTTCTTTTTACAGTTCAAGAAAAACAGGGAGAAATTGAAATGGAGCTGTAAAGAATTCTTAAAACTGTTCTTTTTACAGTTCAGGAAAGAGGGGGAGATATTGGAATGGAGCTGTAAAGAATTCTTAAAACTGTTCTTTTTACAGTTCAAGAAAAACAGGGAGATATTGGAATGGAGCTGTAAAGAATTCTTAAAACTGTTCTTTTTACAGTTCAAGAAAAAGGTGGAGATGTGGGAAATGGATTTGTAAAGAATTCTCAAAACCTGGCAGAAAGCTCACACAGTCTTGTACATGTATATGCAAACACTGAGATAAAATTTATAACATAGTGTAACAAAAACTAATAAGCCAAAAAACACTTATAGTATATTGTAATTAAAAAACAGCTTCTAATTGTAATAACATAAATTACAACATCTGTATTGTCTCACCCTTCACATAAGACTAAAAATAAAAAATTTTTAAAACACCTCAGTTGCCCCATCTCTAAATCAAAAAAGAACTTAATCCAACACTGAGGTGTCATCCTCCTGCTTTAGAGCCACTCCAAGGCATCAAACCAAGCCGAGTTTGCCTTCCTCCAGGTGTGCTGGAGGCGTTCATCTCCTGATTTATTGCTTTTCCCTGCAGAGGCTGGACAGAACAGCCTCCCCCTCCACCAGCAGCATCGACTCGGCCACGGATTCGCGGGAGCGCAGCGGGAAGGGGGAGACGATCCTGCAGAGGGTGCAGAGCATCCCTGGGAACGAGCAGTGCTGCGACTGCGGGCAGGCAGACCCCCGCTGGGCCAGCATCAACCTGGGCATCCTGCTGTGCATCGAGTGCTCCGGCATCCACAGGTGTGCTGGGCTCTGGGATCTGCGGGAATTCGGGGGGAATGGGCAGGGATGGAGGGCGGGATCCCAGGGGAAAAGTCCTGGGGAAAATGGACAGGGATGGAGGGCGGGATTCCTGGGGAAATCGGGGGGGAATGGGGAGGGATGGAGGGTGGGATTCCTGGCGAAATCAGGGGGGAATGGGGAGGGATGGAGGGTGGGATTCATGGGGAAATCGGGGGGAATGGACAGGGATGGAGGGCGGGATTTCTGGGGAAAATCCTGGGGAAAATGGCTGGGGATGGATGGCAAGATTCTGGGAGAAAATTCCAGGGAAATGGGCAGGGATGGAGGGCAGGATCCCAGGGGAAAATCACAGGGAAATGGGCAGGGATGGAGGGCAGGATCCCAGGGGAAATCCTGGGGAAAATGGGTAGGGATGGAGGGCAGGATTCTGGGGGAAAGTCCTGGGGAAAACGGGTAGGGATGGAGGGCAGGATCCCAGGGAAAATGGCCAGGGAGGGAGGGCAGGATTTCAGGGAAAAATCCTGGGAAATGGGCAGGGATGCAGGGCAGGATCCCAGGGAAAATGTCAAGGGATGGACCAAAAGATTCCCAGGAGAAATGGCCAGGGATGGACTAAAATATTCCCAGGAAAAATGGGTAGGGATGGAGTGCAGGATTCCAGGGAAAAATTACAGGGAAAATGGCCAGAGATGGAGGGCAGGATTCTGGGGGAAACAACCAGGGATGGGTTAAAAGATTCCCAGGAGAAAAATGGCGAGGGATGGAGTGCAGGATTCTAGGAAAAGTGGTGGAGCTGGAATTGCAGAGGGATAATTCAGAGCTGGCCTAACCTCGTTTGGGAAATTGTGGGTTTGTGGAATTGTAATAATTTCTGGATTTTCTCCCTCTTGGCTGAACAGGAGCCTGGGTGTTCACTGCTCCAAGGTCCGATCCCTCACGCTGGACTCCTGGGAGCCAGAGCTGCTGAAAGTGAGTGCTGGATTCTCCCAGGGAGGAATTCTGGGAATCCAGGGATTCCCTGGAAAAGGGGGAATTCCTCCCCTGAGCCTTTTAATTCCCTCCCTGAATTTCACTTCCAGCTGATGTGTGAGCTGGGCAACAGCACCATGAACCAGATTTACGAGGCGCAGTGTGAGGAGCTGGGGCTGAAGAAACCAACAGCAGGGAGTTCCAGGTGAGCCCAAAATCTGTGGAAAAGCTTCAGGGATCCCCACGGCAACCCCAAACCCATGGAGAACCGGTTCAGAGGGCTCCAAATTCCTCAGGTCCCCCCATGCCATCCCACTCACCTGAGCTGGTCTCTCGTGGGGGTCAGCGGGGCTGGGAATTGCAGGATTTACCAGGAATTGCAGGATTTACCCTAAATTTGAGACCTCCCAAATACCTGAAGCACCTGGGGCTCATTCCACTCTCAACCCCCCCTGCACCTTTTGGTTGTTCTTTGAAACAGGAGAATTTTTTAGTTGGACAAATAGGAATTTCAGGTGGACAAAAAAACCCCAGAGCAGCAGCTCCATCCCCTCATGGTGGCTTTGGGCAAACCCAGTTCCTTCTTGAAAGATACGTCCAGAGACCTCAAAATGCCTCATTTTAAAGGTTGAGAAATAGCAATTTTAGAGCTCAGGTGGATGAAATACCTCAGAGCAGCAGCTCAAGCCCTCATGGCTGCTTTGGGCAAGCCCAGTTCCCTCTGGACAGGCAAGTCCAGCGACCTCAAAATGCCTCATTTTAAAGTCTGAGAAACAAAAATTTTAGGCTTCAGGTGGACAAAACACTGCAGAGCAGCAGCTCCATTTTCTCATGGTGGCTTTGGGCAAACCCAGTTCCCTCAGAGATCTGCAAATGCCTCATTTTAAAGTCTGAGAAACAGGAATTTTAGGCTTTAGGTGGACAAAACACCCCAGAGGAACAGCTCCATCTCCTCATGGCTGCTTTGGGCTAAACCCAGTTCCTTCTTGACAATCAGGTCCACAGACCTCAAAATCCCTCATTTTAAGTTTGAGAAACAGGAATTTTAGGCCTCAGGTGGACAAAACACCCCAGAGGAAGAGCTCAATCTCCTCATGGCGGCTTTGGGCTAAACCCAGTTCCCTCAGAAATCTGCAAATGCAAAACTCATTTTTGAGTTTGAGGAACAGGAATTTTAGGCTTCAGGTGGACAAAACCCCTTGGCCCAAATCCCCTAAATTTGCCTTTGCGTGCTGCCCCCTCTCAGGCAGGACAAGGAGGCTTGGATCAAGGAGAAGTACGTGGAGAAGAAGTTCCTGAAGAAGCTGCCGGGCGGGGAGGCGCTGGCCGAGGGCGAGCGCAAGCCGCGCCGCTGGTGCGTCAAGAAGTGCCAGAGGCACAGCAGCGGCTGCAGGGCGCCCACGGCGCGCAGGAAATACCGCCAGGAGCCCGGCGGCGCCTGCCCCGCCATGCTGGCCTCAGGTGGGTGCCGGCCGCGGCTGGGCTGGAAACCACCCGGCCATGGTGGGGATGGGGGGAATGCAGTCAGGAACTGGTGCAGGTGGTGCCTAGACATCACTAGTATCTATATATATATATATTTAAATTTATATATATATATATATAATATATATTTTATATATATGGACTATATATAATATATATATGTATATAAACTATATATCACATAATATATAGTAATAGATATTTAATAGATTAATGTATTCATATAATTATTAAGTAAGAAATTAATGAATACATAATTTATTAATGAAATTATTATATATATTTAGAAAATTAGTGGAGGTGGTGCCTAGATATCACTAATATATATATATATATTTAAATTTTTTATATATATATATATATAATATATATTATATATATGGACTATATAATATATATAATATATGTATATAAACTCTATATCACATAATATATAGTAATAGATATTTAATAATGTATTCATATAATTATTAAGTAAGAAATTAGTGAATACATAATTTATTAATGAAATTATTATATATATTTAGAAAATTAGTGGAGGTGGTGCCTAGATATCACTAATATATATATATTTAAATT
This sequence comes from Pyrgilauda ruficollis, assembly GCF_017590135.1. Classification (NCBI taxonomy): domain Eukaryota; kingdom Metazoa; phylum Chordata; class Aves; order Passeriformes; family Passeridae; genus Pyrgilauda; species Pyrgilauda ruficollis. The sequence goes on along the minus strand of NW_024526522.1, from coordinate 234 downwards.
TTTTATATATATATATATAATATATATTATATATATGGACTATATATAATATATATAATATATGTATATAAACTATATATCACATAATATATAGTAATAGATATTTAATAGATTAATGCATTCATATAATTATTAAGTAAGAAATTAGTGAATACATAATTTATTAATGAAATTATTATATATATTTAGAAAATTAGTGGAGGTGGTGCCTAGATATCACTAATATATATATAT
>NW_024526521.1:4370-5896 GCF_017590135.1 Pyrgilauda ruficollis | reverse complement strand
TTTTTTTTTTTTTTTTTCCCCAGAGAGTCCTTACCCCACAGGTTAAGGACTGGGAGTTCTTTATTCCAGCACAGCTTCAGCTAATTTATACAAAGGGACACAGGAATTAGGACGTGGAATGAGGGACTGTGGGACCAAGGATCCAGCTGGACATCCCAGGTGTTCTTAGAATTAAGGCTGTGCTGACAAATTAGGTTTTTACAAAGGGGAGGATCAGTGCAATACCTGGAACTCAGCCTTTCACCACCTTAAAAAATTGGGATATCCACTCCAGAGCCTGCAGAATTTTGTTGACATGGTCAACCATGAAGGAATAGCTAAATAAGGGAAATGTCTTCCTCAATTCCCTATGTCCTGCATGAAAGAAATTCACCTTTCAGGCATTTTTCTCACTAGTTTAGAGTTCCCATAAATTGGTTCACAAATATCCCTATGCTGGAAAGACTTTTACCAGAACTTTTCTTTTTTAAACCAAATTTTCCCCAATTTACTTCTCCTTTTCTCAGCATATTTTAGGCAGGTTTTTAACACTGCTGGCAAATGTCCAAGAGTTTAATTTGGAACCTGATACCTTTTACTTAAAAAGAAAAATTTTTAAAAAAGAGAGAGAGAGAGGGATAAAAAAAAAAATCCAGCTGAAAGATCAGAAAAATTTGGAGCTGCCTGAGGGAGAGATGAAATCCAGTGAACAGCTCCTGAGCGCTGGCTGGGTAAAGCAGCTTAATTCCCTCTTGTTCACCTTTAGTTTTGGGATAAAATTGCAGGGTTGGAGTGGAGAAGCCACTGAGCAGCTGGGGGACATCAGCCATGGAAGTCACCTTGGGATTTGGGGACAATGCCACTCTGCTCCCTGTGGGAAAGGGAATGAAGGACAAGAAACACCACCCAAAAAAGAGTAAAGGGACTTCAAACCAGGGAGGGCTCTTTCCATGGAATCTGTTGACCCCTGGCAGTGACTCCCATCCTCTGAAGGGTTTCCAGTCACCAGCAAAGCATTGGATTCTGCTGGATGTGGAAAACTGGACAGGAAAAGAAGTTTGTGCTTTTTTATCTTCTTTCTAGGATAATTTTTAGATTTTTTTTTTCCCCTCAATTTCTTGTCTCTCTATAGGAAAAACCTTCAGGATGTGTTTTCCCTCTACGGGTTTCACAGCCAGCAGATCCAGGGAGGGAATCCTGCCCCTGTGCTCAGGTGAGGCCCCACCTGCAGAGCTGCCCCAGCCCTGGATCCAGCATGGGAAGGAGCTGGAGCTGCTGGGAGAGCCCAGAGGAGGCACCAGGTGATCCCAGGGATGGAGTAGCTCTGCTGGGAGCCAGGCTGGGAGAGCTGGGAATGTTCAGCTGGAGAGGAGAAGCTTTGGGGTGAGCTCACTGTGACCTTCCAGGACCTGAAGGAATCTTACAAGAAATATGGAAAGTGATAATTTCCAAGGCATGGAAGGACAGGACACAGGGAATGGCTTCCCACTGCCAGAGGGCAGGGATGGATGGGATATTGGGAAGGAATTCCTGGCTGGGAGGGTGGG
>NW_024526521.1:0-1169 GCF_017590135.1 Pyrgilauda ruficollis | reverse complement strand
AGAAGAAGAAGAAGAAGAAGAAGAAGAAGGAGGAGGAGGAGGAGGAGGAGGAGGAGGGGAAGGGGAAGTGGGACAGGAAGAAAAGGAAAAGGAAAAGGAAAAGGAAAAGGAAAAAGTGAAAGTGAAATATTCATTGGTTTAACCCCAAAATAATTCAAGGGGAAATCGTGACAAGGAGCCATCATATCCAGGCAAAAAAATAATTGGATTTTAAATTATGACAGTGACATTTCTTTTTCCTTGTGTTCCACTTTAATTTTGTGTATTTAAACATTTTTACATGGTTTCATTCTCTTGTGTGTACAGTAAATTATGTGAGGGATTGTTTTCTTCCTTGGCAGGTGATTCCTGCCTTTGAGTTTGGAAAGCCAAGAGTGAGCCAGCAGGGGGATATCTCAATGGATATCCAATTCCTCCCTCTCTAAGAAGGAAAAAACTGAGGATGAAGGTGCTGAGCCGAATCCTGCTGAATTTTATGGAACTATTTCCATGGGTTCTGGAGAGAATTCTCCATCTTTAAGTGTTTTTGCCTGTTTCTACTTGGAGACAGGGATATTGGTTACTCCAGACAATGAAATCATCCTGTTCCATGAGCCATCTGATAAACACTGGGAATGATCCCACATCCTCGAATGAATTCCACCCTCTCCTTCCTAATTACAAACACTACAACACATAGCTCATTTCGTGTCTTGTAAAGGAAAAAATACCCCACACTCCGGAATAAATCTTGAGATTCCTGCAGACAGGGACTTGTTATTAATTCCCTCATCGCCCAATTAAGTGTGGCCTCAATATCCCGAAGGATTTTCCCACCATGGACATCAGAGGGAGCCTCTCCCTGTCTCTAAGCTCTGGATGGTTATTTAGGTCCACTGCTCACTCTTGGCTTGGGTTTGCCTCCTTTTGCACATCACTTATGGCCCCCCTGAGCCTGCAGTCTATAAATATTTAATATAAAACCAGGAATAAAACCCAACCCAGCCCAACTCCTTTGTCAGAGACGCTGAACTCACCAGGGCACGGTTTGGCTTCTCTTCCTCGCCTCCCTTTGTCACAACCCAGCAGCTGGAAGGGAGGAGAAAATATCCACTTCGGGTTTGGAAGAATCCCAAAATGAGTTGGGTCGGAAGGATCTGAAAGGGCAGGGACACCTTCCACTACCCAAG
>NW_024526520.1:0-1125 GCF_017590135.1 Pyrgilauda ruficollis | reverse complement strand
GGGGACAGAACACACACACATCTTACAGCCCAGGACACCAACTTATCCCAGCCTGGGGGAAATGGCTCTGAGAGCCATTGAGGGGCGGGAGAATAGGAAAATATTTGTTTCCTTGGGGAGGGGATTGTGGAATGCCTGTGCACATTTTCCTTCTGAACTCTCAGCTCACACCTGGAGAGAGGCAGGATGGGCACGGAGCTCCCCCATGGATGAGGAAGCAACAAAAGTTTTGCCCTGGGACCACCAACCCTTCCTGGCCACACCAAATCCCAACAATCCCAAGGCTCCCAGGACATCCAGGTGTGAACCAGGGCTGGCAGAAAATGCTTCCCGGAGCTCCCAAAATTCCACAACAACAGGAACTGCCCCTATCTACCTTCACCAGCAACCCTGAGTCTCCCAGGACATCCAGCAGCTCCAGTGAGGACCAGGATGGCTTCAAAGAGGGCAGGAACCACCCCTGGGCACCCTCCCAGCTCCAGGGCTGGGTCACAATCCTGTTTCCATCAATCTCTTGGCATCACTGAATCTTCAAATCTCTGAAGCAGAAGGGGCTGGGGCAGGAGCAGAGTTTGTCCTCTTCCCTATCTAACACTTTTCTCCAAGTTCTTCCATCTTACAGTGTTTCCTCAATTCCTTTTATCTGAATTAAAATCAGGGGGGAGGGAAAGACCTCACAAGCCTCAATCCATGGCTATAATGTATTTGTCCAAAGTGATCAAATTCCTGCTAAAAATTGGATAAAAATATCCCTGACAAACCCTCCAAAGTGAAGTTCCCCCCAAAGGAACGATTCCAACACGCTCTTCCCTCACAGTGGTAAAATCCTGGTTGTGCTTCACCCTCTGGGAGATTCCCTTCTCACTCCACATTAATCTTTTACAGGAATTTTTGTAGGAATAAACTCACTTAATTCCAGTGTTTAGTCTGGGACAGGGAAAAAAAATATTTCCCTCCCCAGCCCCTTTCCTTTAGCATGGAGCATTTTCCCTTGGAATAACCAACCTATTTTGGGGAAGGGAGAGACAGAGCATATTTGGGCTGGAATTTTATCTTCAACTCCCTATTTAAATTGGCCAAAAAATGCCTCGAAGTCCGAACAAGCTTTAAAAAAGGAAAAAAAAA
>NW_024526519.1:0-1138 GCF_017590135.1 Pyrgilauda ruficollis | reverse complement strand
CTGTGTGCCTACACCTGAGTACATCTTACTGTGAAAAACGGGGTACAGTGGGATTTGCAGCAGAGCAGGAAGCAGCACCAGCTGGTATCACAACCACCATCAGCAGTGTCATGGAAAGAGCAAGTTTTCCAAAGGCACAGCTGGCAGCTCTCAGTTGTGCTGAGTGCTGATTTAGCTCCCCACCATCTACAGAACAGCCAATTTTTGCTGAGTTGCTCAAATTTAACCAAAACAGCACCGTGTCTATGAGATCCTCCTCAGTACCAACTGAGCCACTAATAATACCCCAGGAAGAGACAAGGGAATAAAGGCCTTATGAAATCACAGATCATGGAATAACCTGAGTTGGAAGAAACCCACAAGGCTCATTGAGTTCAACTCCTGGCCCTGCACAGACAACCCAACAATTCCACCCTGTGCCTGAGAGCATTGTCCAAGTGCTCCTGGAGCTCTGGCAGCTCTGGCTGTGACCAAGCCCTTCTTGCCTTGGATTTGAGCCCTCCAGAATGGGTGACAGACCACAGTCTACCAGCCCCTTCCAGAAGGCTTCCCTTTGCCAGCTAGCTCTGGCAACCCTCCCAGTGTGATCCCTAGCAGGAGAAGTTGCACTGGGCATGCCGGTGAAGGAGGCTGTTGGGATATTTAGGGAGGTAGAAGTCGGAGAAGCCCTGGGAGCTCTTCCTGGCCCTCCCTGAACTGCTGCCTGCAAGCAGCCAAAGCCATTTGGTTCTGGCCAGGAGAGTATGAGGAAAAATATTTGATTCCAAATGCTGGCTGGGATCTGCAGGCATCAGGATCACCCCTGCATGCAAGGCTGGTGGAACATGAGGTCACTGGAGGTCACTGGAGGCTGAGGAAACACCATTTATCTCTGTGCAGGAGAAAGCCAAATCCATCTCCGCACTTGGCAGCTCATTACAGGAAAGATAAACTGAAGGGAGCTTGGGGAAGATGAGGCCAGTGAATGGAGACCAAGAGGCAGGAAGCAGATCAGCCTGCTGCTGACACAGGGCTTTGGCAGCATGGCTGCACAAAGGAGGGTGTAGCCCTGCCGTGTCCAGCAGCTCCATCCTCCAGCACATGCTCTGACCTGCAGAGCTGCCTCAGCCCTGGGTCCCAGCACAGGGAGGACGTGGAG
>NW_024526518.1:0-1124 GCF_017590135.1 Pyrgilauda ruficollis | reverse complement strand
AAAAAATTTGTAACACTTAAGTAACTTTGTAAATTAGGAGAACCTTAGTTTCTTACCATCTGTTGAATGAGTATATTCAGTGAAAAGAGTCATATTTAGATCAATTCTTATATGAAGTACAGGAAGTCCTCTAAAAACTTGAATTAGGAAAAACAGTAGGCAACTTGATAAGCTTAAAAATTATGAAGTCAATGGTAATTTTTTTTTGATCTCTAATATATGAAATCAATAGTAAAGGAAGCAAGCATCTTTATTATTTAAATGATGATACATTTTCATACAGTATCAAAATAATTGAAAGACCCTTCTCTGTAAGTTTACTGTTCTCCAACTCGTACCTTGGAGCCCAAAATAACTTTGCTGAAGAGCCAAATTAGACATCCTGTGATAGGTGGATCATTCTGCCATGTGTAAACACCTGCTTCATCCAAGGTTACCTACCAGCTTGTGCTTAACTTGTGAAGCTGTTGTTGTAATCTTTGCTTTCTGGACCACTTTATTAAAGTAGTTTTTACAGGGCACAAAGACTCTGTAGGCAGGATACATGCTACCTAAAACTATAAAATTATTTATTGCCCACTGGGCACAATATTTAGCTGGGGCTAATTTGCTGTTAGACTGTAGTGACGATGTTCAGTGGGTGTTTGCAGGCCAGACAGTTCAAGTATAACATTGACTTACATGGTTGACTTACATGGCTCATTGAAATGGACTGATCCTCAGTGTTGTTTAAACTTCTGTCTCTGTTTTTGCTTTTATGATTTTATAACTTTTCATATTTGTGGCTTGTTTTCTCTCCACTCCTGACTGACCTTGTCCAACAATCTTAGTTCTGTCTGCAGTTTTACCTTTCTTACATTGCATGGTTCCACACTACTTAATTTCTGATACTTTTTCCTCACAATTTAGTAGTTTCCTCAGTAGTGTGTGCCAAGGTTATTCATCCGCACCATATTAAACCCTCAGTCCTTAGGAGGAAGGAAGGCTAACTCACTCAGCTGTGAGTTAACCTGCAAATACATGCCGTTCTTCCCTATTCTCCTGGTCTGAGCTACAGGTACTTGTGGGCTGATGGAGTGTGCTTTGCTGCTTCATTGACCAGCATGCCTAGATTTCTTAGAGAC
>NW_024526517.1:0-1124 GCF_017590135.1 Pyrgilauda ruficollis | reverse complement strand
CACAATGCCAGCTTTGGAGATGCCTCCGGCTCCTGTGCACCAGCCTGGGCACTTTTCCAGCCTCATGCACAGCTCTGGGCTCAGCAACAGGACTTTGCACCCTGTTTTACTGTGCCACAGCCCAGAGAGGTGCAGAGGCACCCTCGTGGCAGAAGCAGGGGGACCCACTCACGTACAGGAGAGGAAGTGCTGGGAGCCTGGTCCGAAGTCCCGGTGGGCGTCTTGGAGCTGCTTCAGGCGTTCGTTTATGGAGGCCTGGAGAATTGAAAGATAATTCACTGCCAGTCCAACAGGCATTTTGGATTGATGACCCATTCAGGAAGGCTTGTGGTGGACTCAGACATGCTCCAGCACACAGATACCCCTCCTTCCTCTCCTGTTTTGGTGTTTGTGTCCTCCTCCAGCCTGCTAAACCCTCTACACCTCCTCCTCCTGGGGCAGCACAGCCACATCTCCAGCTCACCTGCATCCATACTCTCACAGACATCAAAGCAGTCACAGCTGGTACTGACCCCCTCCAACACATCCTGATTCTCCCTTTGTTCCTCACATTGCCTTCTCCTGACCAAGATCTCTGCAGATTTACCAGACTCTTTTTCCTCACACTGAACTGATGCTCTTCTCTGCCAGGAACATCAGCTATAACATCCTGCTGAGCCAAACCTTACTTTATCATCCTTGAAGGTCAGCAGTGACAGCCCCTCCCAGCATCCTCCAGCCCAGGGTTTATTTGCAGTGCTTGCTCCTGACTCCTTCCCACCTGCAGCTGTTTCCAGCGGGTGTTGATCTGCTCCAGGGTACGGGAGTTCTCCATGCACAGGTGGACATCTGAGATGGCGAGCTGGTGTGCAAGATCATTGACCACTTTCACCCCATCCTTCATGGGGGAGAGCTCCTCTTTGAACAGCTGGAGTCCAGTGGGAATGGGGACACAGGCACAGAGCAGGGGAAGAAGGAAAGGAAGCAGGTGAGTAGCCAGGACTTGGATCTGATTCCTTTGCTACAAACTAGGGTGGGTTAGTGACTACCAAGCCACTGCTGACTAACCCTCCCACAGGGCACCTTAGCAGGGGAAAAAATACCCAACCAAATGAACTGGGCTGCAGATTACTCCTGATAAATGA
>NW_024526516.1:0-1124 GCF_017590135.1 Pyrgilauda ruficollis | reverse complement strand
GTGATACTGGAATTCAGTTTTAGGAAGATTTTGCTGCATCACTCCTATTAAACATTAGTCACAGCCAAAAAATCTAGTGCAATTATTCACATAAAGTTGTAAATATAGCATGCCATTGTTACCATATTGGTTCCTTTTATACTGACATACAGGGCTCGTGCTTATCTCTGTGCCCAGCATGCAAAGGGATTAAATTTAGAAAGTGCTCAGCTATTTTCTCCCACTAAAGATAAAACACATGAAAATTTTGTTTACTGGTTTGTGAATAGTGATAATGAAAGGGATGTTTTCAACTGGAAATGTTGAAACTGACAAACGTTGCAAACTTTTAAGGTGGAGTCACAAGTGCTTCCAGCAGCAGTCAGGCAGCGGGCTTTGACTGGGAGACAGGGAATGAGATCACTGGCCACCAGAATTCCCTCTCTATCAAACTACCTCCATCACAGCTTGGAAAGCTTTGTGGGAAAGCAGGAATCCGACTAAAATGATTTTCTTAATGCCAGGTGTACTGAGAAAAGGATTAATCTGGATTTGAAATGAGTTCATGCTCTCCATCAGAACAATGACACAAGCTGGCAGAATGAAAATAGCTAGAAGTAGTTGATGTTTGTCAACAGATAAAATTGTTGCTAAGCAAATGTTACAGGCTTGGGATTTGTGGTTACAGCTTCATGAAGCCCTCCCCAGAGCACAACAGTCTCAAAGCCACACTAACAATCCCTCATTTTCCCTTAAACCATCTGTTATAGGTGAAGTGATAAAAAAATCTATGAAATGCACAGGGTAGTATTTACTTAATGAAAATTGACAAGATGCTGCAGTTTTCATTTTAGAAGCCTTTTTTCCCTTGCTTATAACTTTACATGACCCTGGGTAGAGTTTTTTATCCCACCTGTCTTTCTTTGATGCTGCTACTTTAGAAACTTCTAATAAAACTTGATCCAGTCACTTTCTACAAATGCTGCAAAGAAATACTAACTGTAACAGTTAAAATGTTATGGTTGTTTTCATGTAAATTGTTGGTTCTTAATGCTTTGAAGCAAAGACTTTAAACTGGGTAAGGATTCAGTGGTGGCTGAATTGTGATAACAACGGACTTCACTACTGCGATAAAAATAATTTCT
>NW_024526515.1:0-1124 GCF_017590135.1 Pyrgilauda ruficollis | reverse complement strand
ACAAAGAGGGGACATGGGGGGGACAAGGGGGCACACGGGGGGGACACGGAGGGACAAGGGGGGACAAGGGAGGGGACAGGGGAGGGACAAGGGGGGGAAATAAAGGGGACAGGGAAGGGGACATGGAGGGAGGTGGAGACAGTTCAGGGACAGTTCGGGGACTTTTTGGGGACTATTTGGGGACAGTTCGGGGCTGGTTCGGGAACACTTTGGGGACAGTGCAGGGACAGATCAGGAACACTTTGGGGACACTTCAGAGACACGCACCAGGATGAAGATGGGGTCGTGCCTGTGGTGACCAGAAGGGGTTTGGGGACAGTTTGGGGACAGGAACAAGAGCAGAGATGGGGACCCCCCAGCGCCGCTACTGCACCGGTACGGGGACATGGGGACAGACACGGGGACATGGGGACATGGGGACACACATGGGTACACACACTGGGACACGGGGACACGGGGACAGACATGGGGACATGGGGGAAACCATGGACACCAGGGGGGTCAGAGGGTCACACACACGGTGACACCCCTGGTGACACACCTGTGACTTACCTGTCCAGACATGAACCAGTGTGGGGCTGGGGGAGGGGGGTCACAGGGTCACAGACACAGTGACACACCTGTGGCACACCTGTCACACACCTGGTGACACACCTGGTGACACACCCGTGCCACACCTGTGCCACCTGCCCAGACGTGAACGAGTGCGAGGCGGAGCTGTGCGGGGCTGGGGGGGTCACAGGGTCACAGACACGGTGACAAGTGTGTGACACACCTGATGACACACGTGTGCCACACCTGTGCCACCTGCCCAGACGTGAACGAGTGCGAGGCGGAGCCGTGCGGGGCCGGGCGCGGCGTGTGCATGAACACCGGTGGCTCCTACACGTGTCATTGTCACCGCGGCTTCCAGCTGCGCCTGCACAAGGGACTGCGCACCTGCGCAGGTACGGGGACACCACGGGGACATGGGGACACCATGGCAGGGATGGGGACACGGGGACACCACGGGGACACGGGGACACCATGGGGACACGGACACATGGGGACACCATGTCAAGGACGGGGTGGGGACAAGGGGCATGGCACAGGGTGGGGGACACGGAATGGGAGGCTGGGGCAGT
>NW_024526514.1:0-1125 GCF_017590135.1 Pyrgilauda ruficollis | reverse complement strand
GCAGGAAGGTGCTATCTGGTGGAATATGATAAAGTTGGTGAAACTTGGAAATCGGGGAATAATCAGAAAGGAATAGTGAAGCCACGAGCTGGAGGAAGTGCTGGTATCTGAGCTGGGGGTGGGTTTGCTGATAAAGGAGGAAGTATCTGGATATCAAACTCAGCATCAGAGGCCTCGTAGAGCAACTTGGTGTTTTATCAGGAGTGTGGAAGGCACCGTGTGGGAAACATCCAACATGGATACAGGCTCTGAGTAACCAGGAGGATACTGGGAATTACTGGGAAGTCATGCAGCACAAATTCAAGTGACAATTATACTCGAAGAAAACTTTCTCATCCTGCTACACCATCTTCATTGCCCTCTGGATAGGATTTCCCCTGCACTCAGGAAAATCCCTCAGGAGAGCTCTGTTGCTCTGTTGAGGATCTTTTCTCCTCCTAGTCACAACATCTATCTGAAGATCACATCAATCATGACATCTTTTAATGCAATCCCCACAGTTTTTTAGTGCAATTCCCAACATCATGAGTCCCAAAATATGACTTTCTGCAGGTGAGGGAGATGACTGGTGCAGAGGAGCTGATTCCCAGCTCGTTTCCAGCTCCTTGCTCTGCTGCTCTAATTAGCAGACACGTCCACGCCTCATTTCAGCCTTCATGCTACGCTTGTTCTTCATGAGATCCTAAAGCATATGCTCAGCTGCACATTATGGATTGAAACGAGAGCTGGAGGCATTCCAAAAGCCAGGCCTGACCAAGTTGTCTGGGGGAGAAAGGCACTGCATGTGAAGCTACAAAGATAATTAAGTCGAGTGTCAACAGGAGTAGCTCCTTCCCCCAGAGCTGAAGCTCAGCCAGGATCTGCTGCAGGAGGACACTGGCACCTCCCTGAAATCAAGGAGAGAAATGGGATCAACTCCAACAGGGGTAAATTGTCTCAGGAATTGCTGGGATTTGCACTGGTGGTGTCAAAGGAAAGTACATCCCATAGATGTGGGGTTAAATCATTCTGATCTACTCTGAAATGGGAAGTATTTTTCTTGGATTCCAAATTCTGTCACTGTTCATGCCAGACCTGTGTAAAACTTCCCAGACTATTCCCATTTCACAGCTCTCAGGCACAGGG
>NW_024526513.1:0-1125 GCF_017590135.1 Pyrgilauda ruficollis | reverse complement strand
TTTTGGGGATTTTTTGGGTATTTTTTGAGGATTTTTTCGTGATTTTTTCCGAATTTTCTCCAATTTTTTTTTTATTTTTCCCAATTTTTTTCAAATTTTTTTTTCTTTCCAATTTTCCCCTTTCTGGCCGGATTTTTTTGAGAATTTGGCTATTCCTGGGTGGATTTTCACGGGAATTTTTGCATTCTTGGCTGGATTTTTTTCCAATTCTTCCATTTCTGGCCAGATTTTTTTTCACTTTTCCCCTTTCTGGCTGGATTTTTTTTGGCACTTTTTCCCTTTCTGACCAGATTTTTTTGCTTTTTTTCCTTTCTGCCCGGATTTTTTTGTGATTTTTCCCCTTTCTGGCTGGATCTTTTTTCACTTTTTCCTTTTCTGCCTGGATTTTTTTTCACTTTTTCCTTTTCTGACCAGATTTTTTTTCACTTTTTCCTTTTCTGCCCGGATTTTTTTTCACTTTTTCCTTTTCTGACCAGATTTTTTTGGCACTTTTTCGATTTCTGACCAGATTTTTTTTCTCTCTGTCCCTTTCTGCCCAGATTTTTTTTCTCTTTTTCCTTTTCTGACCAGATTTTTTTGCTCTTTTCCCCTTTCTGCCCGGATTTTTTTGCTCTTTTCCCCTTTCTGCCCGGATTTTTTTGCTCTTTTCCCCTTTCTGCCCGGATTTTTTTGCTCTTTTCCCCTTTCTGGCCAGATTTTCACAGGGATTTTCCCCTTTCTGGCCGGATTTTTTTTCACTTTTCCCCTTTCTGGTGGGATTTTTGTTCTCTTTTCCCCTTTCTGACGGGATTTTTTTTCTCTCTGTCCCTTTCTGCCCGGATTTTTTTCCAATTTTCCCCTTTCTGGCCGGATTTTTCTGCACTTTTTCCCTTTCTGGCGGGATTTTTTTTCACTTTTCCCCTTTCTGGCGGGATTTTTTGGCACTTTTTCCTTTTCTGACCAGATTTTTTTTCTCTCTGTCCCTTTCTGGCCGGATTTTTTTTCACTTTTCCCCTTTCTGGCCGGATTTTTTTGCTCTTTTTCCCTTTCTGACGGGATTTTTTTTCACTTTTCCCCTTTCTGCCCGGATTTTTTTTCACTTTTTCCCCTTTCTGACCAGATTTGTTTTCTCTCTGTCCCTTTCTG
>NW_024526512.1:0-1125 GCF_017590135.1 Pyrgilauda ruficollis | reverse complement strand
GGACCCAAAAATCCCGATTTTTAACCCAAAAATTCCCGATTTTTTTTCCACCCCTTCCAGGACCTAAAAGTAACGATTTTTAACCCCAAAATTCCCGATTTTTTCCCCAAAATTCCCCAATTTTAACCCGAAAATTCCCCAAATTTTCCCCTTCTCAGACGCCCGAAATTCAGATTTTTAACCCCAAAAATCCAGGATTTTAACCCAAAAATCCCGATTTTTTTCCCCTTCCAGGACCTAAAAGTCCCGATATTTAACCCCAAAAATCCCGGGATTTTCTCCAAAAAATTCCCAATTTTAACCCGAAAATTCCCCATTTTTTCCCCTTTTCAGACCTCCCAAAATTCCGATTTTTAACCCTAAAAATTCCGGATTTTTACCCCAAAAATCCCGATTTTTTTTTTCCCCTTCCAGGACCTAAAAGTCCCTATTTTTAACCCCAAAATTCCCGATTTTTAACCCCAAAATTCCCGAATTTTTTTCCCCAAATTCCCCAATTTTAACCCCAAAATTCCCCATATTTTCCCCTTCCAGGACCTCAAAATTCCGATTTTTAACCCCAAAAATTTCCAATTTTTACCCCAAAAATCCCGATATTTTTTCCCCTTCCAGGACCTAAAAAAATCCCGATTTTTAACCCCAAAAATTCAGGGATTCATCCCCCAAAATTTCAGGGTTTGAACCCCAAAAATTCAGATTTTTAACCCCTAAAATTCCGGATTTTTACCCCAAAAATCCCTGGTTTTTTCCCCTTCCAGGACCTAAAAAAAAATCCCGATTTTTAACCCTAAAAATCCCGGGATTTTCTCCCAAAAATTCCCAATTTTTAACCCAAAAATTCCCAAATTTCCCCCTTCTCAGACCCCCAAAATTCCGATTTTTAACCCCAAAAATTTCGGATTTTTACCCCAAAAATCCCGATTTTTTTCTCCTTCCAGGACCCAAAAATCCCGATTTTTAACCCCAAAATTCCCGGGATTTTCTCCCAAAAATTCCCAATTTTTAACCCAAAAATTCCCAAATTTTCCCCTTCTCAGACCCCCAAAATCCCGATTTTTAACCCTAAAAATTCCCAATTTTTAACCCAAAAATCTCGAATTTTTTCCCCTTCCAGGACCCAAAAAT
>NW_024526511.1:36102-39668 GCF_017590135.1 Pyrgilauda ruficollis | reverse complement strand
GGGAACATTCAGCACTGGGAATGGGAACCGGGACACCGGGAACGCTCAGAACCGGGGAACCGGGGAAACCGGGAACAGGAATGCTCAGAACCGGGGGGAACCGGCACTGGGAGAACCGGGAATGGGAACGGGGGCACCGGGAGTGCTCAGAACCGGGGGGAACCGGGGGGAACCGGGACCGGGGCACCGGGAACGCTCAGCACCGGGGGGCATCGGTTCCCCCCGATCGGGGGTGCAGCTCCCGGTGCCAGTCCCGTTCCCGGTCCCGTTCTCCCCTTCCAGGCGCGGCTCCCGGTCCCGTTCTCCCCTCCCCGACCCCGTTCCCGGTCCGGTTCCCCCCGTTCCCGGTGTCTCCCGGCGCTGCAGCTCCTCCCGCCCGCTCCCAGCCCCGTTCCCGGCCCGCTCCCGGAGCCTCACGGCGCTGCAGCTCCTCCCGCCGCCGGTACCGCCCGTAGCGCTCGGCGAACGCCGCGTTCACGCGGAGCTCGGGCTCCGCCATGGCCGCCCACGTGACCGCCCGCCACTTCCGGTGCATCCGCCACGTGACGAGAGCGCCCCGCCCCTCCCTCCGCCGGGAGGCCCCGCCCCTTCTATTTCTTAAAAGGGCAACGGCGCCCAAAGTAGCGGGTGGGGTCCACCGCGGGACTCTGCGCCCCCCGCCCCACATCGCCCCTCTCAGCCGGGACCCCCAGACTGGGACCAGGGTCCCCCCGCTCTGCTCCCACTGGAGACCCCCCAGAGCAGCGGGACAGGGTCTCAGCTCCATCTTTATTGAGGCAGAGGAGGGGGGTGGGCGTGAGGGGGGAACTGGAGATGAGTGGGGGGTCCCAGGGGGTCGGGGGGTCCCATGGGAGACCCCTCCTCAGCTGGTGCGGATCTGGTAATCTGCAAGACAGAGAGAGGAGGTGAGCTGGGGGGCCGGGTCTGGGGGTCTCAGGGGGATTTGGGGGGGGGTCTCAGGGGGATTTGGGGCCCCCAGGACGGGAGGGGGGGGGCGGGGGGGACACTCTGGGACAGGGATTGGGGTCACAGAGGGGACACCCCAGGACAGGGGTTGGGGGATGGGGGGATCACCCCGGGACAGGGATTGGGGGATCCCTGGGATGGGGGGACAGGTGTTGGGGGACAGCAGCTGGAGGACAGGGGGGACACACTGGGACTTGGGGTCACAGAGGGGACACCCCAGGCCAGGGATTGGGGTCACAGAGGGGACACCCCAGGCCAGGGATTGGGGTCACAGAGGGGACACCCCAGGCCAGGGATTGGGGTCACAGAGGGGACACCCCAGGCCAGGGATTGGGGTCACAGAGGGGACACCCCAGGCCAGGGATTGGGGTCACAGAGGGGACACCCCAGGCCAGGGATTGGGGTCACAGAGGGGACACCCCAGGCCAGGGATTGGGGGACAGAGGGGCCACCCCAGGACAAGGGCTGGGGGACAGAAGTTGGGGGACTGGGGGGACACCCCAGGACAGGGATTGGGAGACAGAGGGGACACCCTGGGACAGGGATTGGGGTCACAGGGGGGACACCCCAGGCCAGGGATTGGGGTCACAGGGGGGACACCCCAGGACAGGGATTGGGGTCACAGGGGGGACACCCCAGGCCAGGCCCGGGCCAGGCGCTCACGGGGAAGGATTTGATGCTCCAGACCACCACGTTCCTCTCGGGCAGGTACCGAGCCGAGCCCACCGTGGTCTTGAACTTGGGCGAGTCGGCGTCGCTGGGCACCGGCACCGAGATCTCCACGCCGTTGGCCACCGACTGCTTCTTGAACTGGCCCTTGGCCTGCAGGGACACGCACGGGGAGGAGGGGGCTCCCTGGGGGTCCCCGAGGGGCTGGGGGGACGCCCGGGCTCACCTTGACCATGATCTCCACCCGGCTGTGGGAGAACTTCTCGATGATGGACTCGATCCAGATGAGCGGCTTCACCTGGGGGGGGGGGCACAGGGGTCACGCCTGGAGGGCCCCCAGGGTCCCCCGGGTGTCCCCAAAACCCCAGGAGGGGTCCTGGCCACCGGACAGAGGTGCTGGACACATGGGGAGGGGTCACACCCCCACGGGGAGGGGTCACAACCCCAGGGGGAGGGGTCACGACCCCACGGGGAGGGGTCTCAGCCCCTCAGAGTGTGGCCCTGAACGCTCAGACTGGGTTTGCAGCCCCCATCACAGGGGTCCCAACCCCCAGACAGGGGTCCCAGCCCCCAGAAGGGTTTTGCAGCCCCCAGACTGAGTTTGCAGCCCCCCGACGGGGGTCCCAGCCCCATGACGGGGGTCCCAGCCCCCCGAGGGGGGTTTCAGCCTCATGACGGGGTCCCAGCCCCCCGAGGGGGATCCCAGCACCCAGACAGGGGTCCCAGCCCCCCGGCGGGGGTTCCAGCCCCATGACGGGGGTCCCAGCCCCCCGAGGGGGGTCCCAGCCCCATCACAGGGGTCCCAGCCCCACGACAGGGGTCCCAGCCCCCCGGGGGGGGTCCCAGCCCCCCGGTGCCCCCACCTGGGTGTGCAGGCGGTAGGACATGAGCTCGAAGTCGCCGTCGGGGGGGATGAAGGAGATGGTGCGGTCGTTGTCGAAGCGGGACAGACGGACGCACTGGTGGAACTTCACGTCCTCCAGCTCCACCGACTTGTTCTTCCCCCCTGGCAGGGAGCGGGGGGCTCAGGAGGGGTGGGGGGCGCGGGGCTGAGCCCCCCCCCCCCCCCCGCCCGGCACCCACTGGGGGGGGCGGGGCTGAGCCCCCCCCCCCGCCCAGCCCGGCACTCACGGCCCGTCAGCTCGAAGAGGACGCGGTCGTTGAGGCCCAGGCGCAGCTCCGGCATTCCCGAGAGGAAAACCTTCAGCTTGATGGTGCCCACCACCTCGCTGAGCACCACGCTGCCGTTGGCGCTCACCTGCGGGCACAGCCCGGCTGGCACCACCGGCTCCGTGCTTGGCATCAGCGCCCTGCCCGCCCCGGCAGCGCCGCCGCCCCGGCACCGTCACCTTCCTCGTGCGCGGCACGGCCTGTCCCAAATCCCAGCACATCCCAAATCCCAGCACATCCCAACCCAAATCCCAGCACATCCCAAATCCCAGCACATCCCAAATCCCAGCACATCCCAACCCCCAGCACAGCCCATCCCAAATCCCAGCCTGTCCCAAATCCCAGCACATCCCAACCCAAATCCCAGCACATCCCAAATCCCAGCACAGCCCGTCCCAGCTCCCAGCACATCCCAAATCCCAGCACATCCCAAATCCCAGCACATCCCAACCCAAATCCCAGCCCGTCCCAAATCCCAGCCCGTCCCAAATCCCAGCACATCCCAAATCCCAGCCCATCCCAAATCCCAGCACATCCCAAATCCCACCACATCCCAAATCCCAGCACATCCCATCCCAAATCCCAGCACATCCCAAATCCCAGCCCATCCCAGCTCCCATCACAGCCCACCCCAATCCCAATCCCAATCCCAATCTTCATCCCCTTCCCACCCCAATCCCCATCTTCATCCCCTTCCCACCCCAATTCCCATCCCAATCCCAATCTTCATCCCTTTCCCACCCCAATCCCCCTTCCCACCC
>NW_024526511.1:19949-34986 GCF_017590135.1 Pyrgilauda ruficollis | reverse complement strand
CCAGCCCCCCGCGCCCCCAGCCCCTCACCAGCAGGTTCACGGCCTCGATGACGTCGATGAACACCTCGTTCTTCTTGTAGCGGATTCCCTCGGAGCGCCAGGACACCGCGTTGGTCACCGTGGTGGGCACGCGCGACTTCCCCGTCTCCAGCTTGTTCCCCTCCTGGGTGATGTACCTGCGGAGGGGTCAGGGGTCTCAGGGGGCTCTGGGGGGGGGTCTCGGTGCCCCCCAGACCCCTCCCCACGCTCACTCCTGCAGGATCTTGCTGTCGGTGGTCTGCGGGAAGCCGAAGTCCATCAGCTCGTCCAGCAGCTCGTAGACGATGACGAAGTTGTCGCGGATGCTCTCCTCCTCCAGCTCCTTGAAGTACTCACAGAACACCTTGGGGAGGGGGACACCAAACACCTCTGTCACCCCCTCCCCATGAGGAGACACCCAGAATTAGGGTCTCGCCCTCTGAGACCCCCCCCACAACTCACCTCCACCACCTTGTAGAGGAAGGAGAAGACCAAGGAGGCGTTCCCGTTCTTCTTGGTGGTGGCCACCACTGCGGGGGTTAAGGAAAAGGGGGGGGCACCGGTGGGTCCCCGAGGTTGGGGAGGGGGTCCCGGGGAGGGGAGGGGTCCCCTGGAAGGATACGGTACAGGTTGGCGTGTTTGATCCACAGGAAGTGGACGTGGCCGTGGGTCAGGACGGGCGTCAGCGTGCCCTCCTCCTCCCGCTGCAGCAGGACCCCCATGAAGTTCTCGATCTCCCCCAGCCCCACGTCCCCTTTGTAGTTGCGGCTGATCAGCGGCTGTGGGGTGACGGGGAGGGGGCGTCAGAAATGGCGACGCCCCCTCCCCAAAAAAAAAAAAAACGCTCACCCCACCTCGGGGTCACGGGGGTCACCGCCACTGACCTTGGGTGACCTTCAAGGACAGAGGGGACACGGGGGTGTCCCCCCACCCCGGTGACCCCCGGCAGGGTTTGGGGTGGCCGTGGCAGGGTGTGGGGGTGGGTGTCACACCTGGAACACCCCCTCCCCAAAAATCCTGGGGGTCACGGGGGTCACCGTCACTGACCTTGGGTGACCTTCAAGGACAGAGGGGACACGGGGGTGTCCCTCGGGAGGGGGGGGTGGCGGGGGTCTCACCTTCCCCTTGAGGTCCAGGATGAAGAGGGCGGAGGCGGCCATGGCGCCCGCGCGGCACCGTCACCTCCGGCACCGTCACCTGCCCAGGTGAGCGGCTGCGCCCGCGGCCGCGCGGGGCCTTAAAGGGGACGGCCCAGCCCCACCGTCCCCCCCCCACCCCGGGGGTCCCACCCCGGAGCTCGGGGGGACCCCCCAGGCTCGGCCGCTCCACGGGGGTTTCGGTCACCTCCAGCGCGACCCCACAGTTTTGGGGTGGGGGGCGTGGGTGGGACGCCGAGGTGGTTCAAAAGAGGGGTGGGTTTGGGACCCCTGGATATCAGGGTGCCCCAGGCTGGGGGGGGTCTCTGCACCCCCAAAATCTCCCTCTCGGGGGGTCCCCGCAGCCCCTGACTCTGGTATTGCCCGCCTTGGGGGTCGCTGAGCCCCCCGATCCCCTGTGGCCCCCCATGAGGGGTCTCCACATCCCCCCAACCATCAGATTCCTCACCCTGGGTGGTCCCTGCACCCCCAGAACCCCGCAGCCCCCACGGGAGGGTCCCCGAACCCCCACATCCTCCCCTCTGGGGGGTCCCCGCACCCCCAGAGCCCTCCGGGGGTCTCTGTACGCCAACATCCCTCACTCTGCATGGCCCCCCAAAGCCCCCAGACCCCCGCATTCCCCTCGGGGGGGTCCCTGCCCCCTCAAACTCCCACCCTGGGGGATTCCCGCACCCCCAGACCCGCCCCCCCCTCGCATCCTCCGGTCCCGCCGGAGCCCCGGGCGGGGCGGGACGGCCCCGGGACCGGCCCCGGGGGCGGATCGGTGCTGAGGGCCGGGCCCGGGGCCGCCCCGCCCGCAGCCACAGCCCGGGGGTACCGGCAGCTACCGGGGGGGTCCGGGGGTACCGGGGGAACCGCCCAGAACCGCCATGGACCGGGCCGCGGGCAGGAGGCACCGGAACGGCGATTACGGTACCGAGCATCCCCCCGACCCCGCCCGGGGCTCCCCGGCAGCCCCCGGGTTTGGGACCCCCGGGTTTGGGAACCCCGGGTTTGGGATCCCCGGGTTTGGGATCCCCGGGTTTGGGACCCCCAGTTTTGGGAACCCCCAGACCACGCTCCCCGTCAGCCCCCGGCTTTGGGACCCCCGGCTTTGGGACCCCCGGTTTTGGGAACCCCCAGACCACGCTCCTCGTCAGCCCCCGGCTTTGGGACCCCCGGCTTTGGGACCCCCAGTTTTGGGAACCCCCAGACCATGCTCCCCGGCAGCCCCCGGCTTTGGGACCCCCAGCTTTGGGACCCCTGGTTTCGGGACCCCTCAGGTTTAGGGTCCGCAGTTTGGGGGCCCGCAGGGGGTCCAGACCCTTCAGGCTCGGGGATCCCCCCTGGTTTTGGGGGGTTTGAGACCCCCCCCCCAAATCTGAGCACACGCAGGTTCAGGGACCCCCGCATTGGGGACCCCCGAGGAGGCGGCAGGGGCGGGGACCCCGCACGCTTTGGGGGCTGTGCCGGGGGGCTCGGGGGTCCCGGGGGTGTCCGGGATGGGGGGAGGCAGCACCGGGACCCCTCCCCGTGTCCCCCACCCCGTTTTTCCCGGGCGGGGGCTCCCCCCGGGCCGGCCTTTGTTCCGTGAGCGCGGGGGGGCCCCCGCAGCCCTGACATCACCGGCGGCCTATGGGCGCCGGGATTCCGCCGCCGCCGCTGCCGGTGATTTATTTACCCCGATATAACCGGGGCGGGGATGGAACCGGCGTCACCGGGAGGGCGGGGGGAGCTGGCACCGCCCGCCAGCCCTTTCCCGGCACCGACCGGACGCTTCCCGCCCGTTCCCGACCTCTGGACTGGGTGCGCACCGCGCCCCGGTGCTTCCCGGTACCGCTACCGGAGCTCCTCGGTTCTCCCCGGTGCCGGAATTGCCCGGTAACCGCGGGACCGGAGCTCCCCCGGTTCCCCCCCACCCCCGGTGCAGGAGTCGGTTCTCCGCGGAGCCCCCCGCTGCCGGTGCCGCTCCCCCCGGTGTCCCCCCGGTGTCACCCCGGTGTCCCCCCGGTGCACCGCGCGGCCGGTGCTCTCCGGGGCGGGGTTTGGGCCACGTTCGTGCCCCGGAGGGCGGATTTTGGGGGGGCCGTGACGGAGGCGGGGTCGCCTGAGCCCGGCCCAGCCCAGCCCAGCCCGGCCCAGCCCAGCCCGGCCCAGCCCGGCCCGGCGCGGACGGGAACGGGAACGGGAACGGGAACGGGAACGGCGGCGGCGGCTCCGGGGGCTCGGGGCGCTCGCCGGGATGGGGGGACACGGGGACAACTACTACGGCAAGCACGGTAACGGCACCGGGGGGGCTCGGGGGGCATCTTTGGGGGGGCTTCGTGGCGGGGCTGCTGTGACCCCCCCCAAAAAAAACCCGCACATTCCTGTGACCCCCCCCCAAAAATCCAGCCTAAATCCCCGGCCCCCCTGTCCCGGGCTGCTCCCAGGCTGGCTCCGTGCCCACCCTAAAAATAAAGCGGAGCAGCGGCGCCGGGGGGGCTGCGGCGGGGCCGGGGGGGCTCGGTGGGACCCCCGGTGACGCCCCCAGCCCCGCAGATCTTTGGTGCTTGCGGGGAATTTGGTGTTTTTGGTGTTTTCGTGGGATTTTGGGTGTTTTTTTGGGCAGAGCCACCTGTGGAAGTTTTTCCTCCTGGTTGCGTTTATCCCGAGGTTTTTGGGGTTTTTTTTGGGAGGGTTTTTTTTTTTTTGGTTCCCTCGCTGCGGGCTGGGGGGTGAGGAGGGTGAGGAGAGCCTTCCTCCCACCCCAGCCCTTCCTCACTGCCCTTCCTCTTCCTCCCCATAGGAACGCCACAGAAGTATGACCCCACTTTCAAAGGTCCCATCTATGACAGGTCAGCAGAGCCCCACAAAGTCCCCAAATCCGGGGTCCCCAAACCCAGGGTCCCCCAGTGTCCCCAAACCCAGAGTCCCCAAGTCCAGGGTCCCCAAATCCGGGCTCCTAAAATCCAGCGTCCCCAAATCCAGGGTCCCCAGACCCAGGGTCCCCAAGTCCAAGGTCCCAAGTCCAGGGTCCCCAAATCCAGGGTCCCCAGATCGAGTCCCCAGACTCAGTGTCCCCAGAATCCAGGGTCCTCAAGTCCAGGGTCCCCAAATCTGGGGTCCCCAACCTTGCTGTCCCTGCTGGCAGGGGCTGCAGTCCAGGGTCCCCAAACCCAGTGTCCCCAAGTCCAGGATCCCCAAACCCAGAGTCCCCAAACCCAGCGCCCCCAGACCCAGGGTCCCCAAACCCAGTGTCCCCAAGTCCAGGATCCCCAAACCCAGTGTCCCAAAACCCAGTGTCCCCAGGTCCAGGATTCCCAAACCCAGTGTCCCCCAATGTCCCCAAACCCAGTGTCCCAGACCCAGGGTCCCCAGACCCAGTGTCCCCAAGTCCAGGATCCCCAAACGCAGTGTCCCAAAATCCAGAGTCCCCAGACCCAGGGTCCCCAAACCCAGTGTCCCCCAATGTCCCCAAACCCAGTGTCCCCCAATGTCCCCAAACCCAGTGTCCCAAACCCAGTGTCCTAAACCCAGAGTCCCCAGACCCAGTGTCCCCCAGTGTCCCCAAACCCAGCATCCCCAAACTCAGTGTCCCCAGGTCCAGGATCCCCAAACCCAGTGTCCCCCAATGTCCCCAAACCCAGTGTCCCCAGACCCAGTGTCCCCAGACCCAGTGTCCCCAGCCTTGCTGTCCCCGCCGCAGGGGCTGCACTGACATCGTCTGCTGCGTGCTGCTGGTGGTGGCCATCGTGGGCTACGTGGTGGTCGGCGTCGTGGGTATGTCCTGGGGGCTCAGGGCGGGGGTCTGGGGGCTGCAGGGGGGCGGTGACCACGGCCTCATCGTCCTGTGCCCCCCAGCCTGGACCCACGGGGACCCCCGGAAGGTGATCCACCCCACGGACAGCCGCGGGCAGTTCTGCGGGCAGCAGGGGACCCCCAACGAGTGAGTGCCGGGCCGGGGGGTGAGGAGGGCGAGGAGGGAGAGACCCCGAATTCCTCGTGGGAGCGTGGCGGGGGTTTTCCCCAAACCGGGCGGTTTTTGGTTTGTTTTGCAGGAAAAAACCTTTCCTTTTTTACTTTGACATCGTCAAGTGCGCGAGCCCGCTGGTGCTGCTGGAGTTCCAGTGCCCGACCACGCAGGTAGGGCCCCGAGCCCCCTCGGCGTTCCCCCGAATTCCCCGCGGAATCCTGAGCCTGCAGCCCCCTCCTTGTGTCCCGTTCCCGCGCAGATCTGCGTCAGCAAATGTCCAGACCGGTACATGACGTACCTGACGGCCTACGGGAGCCCCGCGTCGCTGGAATATTACCGGAATTTCTGCACCCCCGAGTTCAAGAGCTCGCAGAAGGTGGGCTCTGGGCTCGGGGTTCCCGTGCTGTGCGGTGATTCCTGCCCCGAGTGCTGATGTCTGGCTCGTTGTCCCCACCCAGGCTCCCCTCGAGGTGCTGAGGGACAAGGAGTGTCCGGCCATGCTCATTCCCAGCACCCCACGTACGTCTGGAATTAGCAAGGAGTTCGTTAACGATTCGCTGGGATTTTTTTTTGGAGGCTGTTTGGGGGTTCTGGGGGTGCTGTAGGGGTTTGGGGTTCCTGATTTCTTGGCTGAGCCACTCTTTCTGTCTCGCCAGTGGCGCGGAGATGCTTCCCAGCCATCCAGGCCAAGAAGGGCGTCATCATGGTGGGCAACGAGACCACCTACGACGACGGCCACGGGCGCCGCAGGAACGTCACCGAGCTGCTGGAAGGGGCCAAGTGAGTCCCAGGCCCCTCGTTAAGAGCTGCTTCGTTAGCGCTGCTTCGCCCGTTTGGGGCGTCGGGTGCTTGCCAGAAATCCCGCACCAAAATCAAAATCCTACGTGGGAAAAGCGGAGGGCGGCAAAGGAGGCGCAGCGCGGGCAGCTCCGCGGAATTGGCTGTGCAGAATTGTGGAATTTTTGTGGTTTTGGGGTCCCCCCCCGGGCTCCCGTTCCATCGGCGTTTCCCGTTTCCTTGCAGAAAAGCCAACGTGGTGCTGGAGACCCGGCAGCTGGCCATGAAGATCTTCGAGGATTACACGGTGTCCTGGTACTGGATCATCATGTGAGCATGGGGCAAAACTCGGGGATTTTCAGCGTTTTACCATTCCCCCGGCTTTCCCGCAATTTCCGTCGAGCAAACCGCGAGCGGTGACATCCCTGCCGTGGTTCTCACGTCTGGGGGACGCTGGGGCGCAGTGGGAGGGAGGGAGGGAGGGTGGTGACACGTGGCCTTCCTCCCGCAGAGGCCTCGTCATTGCCATGGTGGCCAGCCTCATCTTCATCGTCCTGCTGCGCTTCCTGGCCGGGATCATGGTGTGGGTGATGATCGTGATGGTGATCCTGGTGCTGGGATACGGTGAGCAGGGGGTTGGGAGCCTCTCCCTGGCTTTTCCTTTCCCTATTTCCAGTGGGATTTGCGCTGCAGGAGTTCACACGCCGCGTCCTTCCGGGTGTCTCCTCTCTGTCCGGCGTCTGGCTCTGCCTCTCCCGTGCAAAAGGGACAATTTTTTTGCTTTTTGCTGCAGGAATCTTCCACTGTTACATGGAATATGCCAAGTTAAAAGGGGAAGCGGGGTCGGATGTGTCCCTGACTGACCTGGGCTTCCAGACCGACCTCCGTGTCTACCTCCACCTGCGGCAGACGTGGCTGGCGTTCCGTAAGCATTGGGAATTGGGATGGGACCCAGGACAGGGCGTGGGAAGGGCGGGTTTTTGGGCTGTTCCCATGAGAAAGAGGGACTTTGCTGGGTGCCCAGCCACGGGGCAGTGCTGGATGTTCCTGGGAGGAGATTTTCGTGCCGTGGGGGGAAGGTGAAGGTGGCCCTCACGCTCCCTTCCTCTTCCAGTGATCATCCTGTGCGTGCTGGAGCTGGTGATCATCCTGCTGCTCATCTTCCTGCGCAAGAGGATCCTCATCGCCATCGCGCTCATCAAGGAGGCCAGCAGGTCTGGCTGTCCCTGTCCCCACGGCCGCTGGCACCCGTCGCTGCGGGGTTTAACTGGGGCTTAACCAGGATTTAACCAGGGTTTAAGTGAGGTTTAACCGTCTTCTCGCAGGGCCGTCGGTCACGTCATGTCGTCGCTGCTGTTCCCCTTGTGCACCTTCTTCTTGTTGTGCCTCTGCATCGCCTACTGGGCCAGTACGGCCGTGTATCCTTTACTCTTCCTCATCCTCTTCCTCATCCTCTTCCTGTTCCTTGCATCCCCATTCCCAGAAGTCCAGTGTCTCCCCAGGCATGGAGCAGGATCTGATGGCGCATCCACCTTAAACCTCTGAGGTTTAACCCAAAACAAACCCTGGGGTGGAAGAGCTGCAGTGGGAGCTTGGGGAGAGTGAAGTGGAGCCTGGTTTGGATTTAGGGTTGGGTTTGGAAAACGGCCTTTCCTTAATGGTGACCTGCAGCTTCCTGTCCACCTCCAACGAGGCCGTTTACAAGGTGTTCAACGAGTCCGCGTGCCCGTTCTCTGGGCACACCTGCCAGCCCGAGGTGAGGACCTCAGGAAACTCAGAACCTGCCAGAGATGAGACCATGGGGGTCACTCTGGGTTGACCAGCGGTGTCCTGTGTCCTCTCCAGACCTTCAACACCAGCAACGTCACCAAGCTGTGCCCCGATGCCCAGTGCCTCTTCGCGTTCTACGGCGGTGAGACCGCCTATCACAAGTACCTCATCGTGCTGCAGTTCTTCAACGTCTTCATGTTCTTCTGGCTCGCCAACTTCGTCATCGCGCTGGGCCAGGTGACGCTGGCAGGTGCCTTCGCCTCCTACTACTGGGCCTTCAAGAAGCCCGACGACATGCCGGCCTTCCCGCTCTTCTCCGCCTTCGGCCGCGCGCTCCGGTGCGTCCGTCCCCGCGAGGGTGGCCGGGAGCTCTGGGAGGTTGTGCCTTCATAACCGGGGTGGTCCATCCCTAGGTACCACACCGGCTCGCTGGCCTTCGGCTCGCTGGTGCTGGCCATCGTCCAGGTCATCAGGGTCATCCTGGAGTACCTGGACCACCGGCTGAAAGGTACCAGGGTTGGGATGGGAATGGGGAGATGAGCGGGGTTGGCACGTGGTGGGGGGTGGAATGGGATGAGCTGCAAGGCCCCTTTTAACCCAAACCATTCCATGATGCTGTGAAGTGTTTCCCAGGGCAGGAGCCAAGGGGCTCAGCCAGCCCTCCCCGGTGCCAGGGAATTCTGTGCCATGCCACCGTTCATTGGGAAACGTCAACAGCGAGTGGGGGCGTGGGAAGAGCAGTCTGGGCCCCAAGGGAGGCTGAGAACACGGCTTGGGTGGGGGAACTGTGGCAACAAGGTCTCACCAGGGACCTTAGAGTGGCTGCTGGAAGGTCCAGCCCCTCTGGCTTTGGTGCTGACCCCTCTCCCTGCGCCCTCCAGCTGCCGAGAACAAGTTTGCCAAGTTCCTCCTGGGCTGCCTCAAGTGCTGCTTCTGGTGCCTGGAAAAATTCATCAAGTTCCTCAACAGGAACGCCTATATCATGGTGAGAGTCGCCCAAAACCGACGCCCTCCAAAGGCTGGGGCTGCCGTGGGGGCAGCTCGGAGATTTCCCTGGGAATTGTGTCTCCGATGCTGTGGGAACACGGAGCTTTGCGGCATTTTTTGGCTGAAAAACCTTGACCTCAGCCATATCCCGTTGGCTTTAGGGAGGAACTTCTGTGGGTGGGGGTATTGAGCTCCGGGTCTCTGCGACGCCTGACCCGGCAGTGGATGAGAAAGCCCTCCCAGGGTGGGATTTGCACCCTCCCCTGGGTGGTGGACTCAGTGCAGCCCCGTTTCTCTCTCCTCTGCGCGGTTTTTCCGCCTCAGATCGCCATCTACGGCACCAACTTCTGCACCTCGGCCCGGAACGCTTTCTTCCTGCTGATGAGGAACATCATCAGGTGAGATCTGGGGGAATCACCCCACACCGTTTGCCACACGTGCCTCGGCTGCTTCTGTGGGAATTCAGGGCGGGGAGCAGATGCAGAGGCTCATCCCTCTCTTGTCTCCAGGGTGGCTGTGTTAGATAAAGTCACGGATTTCCTCTTCTTCCTCGGGAAGCTCCTCATCGTGGGAAGCGTGGGTAAGTGATGGGTTCTGGAAGTTTCTCCTCAGTGCCTCCAGCTGCTGTCACCCCCCAAAAGCTCCACTCAAGTCACCCCTCCCGTGAAGCTGCTCCTTTCCATCCTGTTTTCCATCTTGCTTTCCCAGGAATCCTCGCCTTCTTCTTCTTCACCCAGCGGATAAAGCTGGTCCAGGACACGGCGCCGCCGCTGAATTACTACTGGGTCCCAATTCTGGTGAGCTGACCTTTCTCTTTGGGGTGACTGCAGAAAGAGAGGACAGCGATGCCCCACACCAACCCCTCCCCACACCCGCTGCCTCAAGGAGTTCCTTTGTTGGAGGTGTTTTCCCGGTCGCTGGTGCAATGAGCCCTTTGTTGGTTGCTGTTGGCGCCGCGCCCGCCTGCGCTGCCCACTTTGGCCTCCGTCCAGTGGTGGCTGAGGCCTTTTGTCCCCACTCGGGCCGCTCCAAACAGTCCTGCCCTGTTCACTTCTCCTCCTTCCTCTGGGGAATGTGGGATTCAGCACTTTCCTCCTCCCCCTGCTGCTCCTGGCCGGGGCTCCGGGCTCTCCGCTGGCCGCGGCATCAGCGTGCGGCGTCTCTTGCAGACGGTGATCGTGGGCTCCTACCTCATTGCCCACGGGTTCTTCAGCGTGTACGGCATGTGCGTGGACACCCTCTTCCTCTGCTTCTGTGAGTATCAGCAAAAAAACCCCCCTCTGCCATCAGGCTCACTCCCAGAGCGTCCAGTTTGGGGGTTTGCTCCCAGTCCCCGGCTCCCTCTGTGTGGTTTTCTCCTGCTTTTTCCTTTCCTGACTTCTCACCTGCATTCTCACCCTGCCTGCTCCAGCAGAGACCCCCAGCCTGTCCGTGGGTTCCTGCATCTCTCCCTCGGTTTTGGTGCTTTGGGCTCGGTGGAATTAATTACAACTAACCTCAATTTCCCTTTTTTTCCTCCCGATTTGCCTTCTTTTCCACCCCTCCCGTGTCTCTGGTCACACGTTCTCCATCCTCTGCCCTGTCTCTCCCTGGCTCCTCCACTGCTTTTCGCTCTTCCCCTTCACGGCTGCTTCTTCCTGGGGCTGGAAAAGGTGAAGATCTGGAGAGAAACGATGGATCTCCGGAGAGGCCTTACTACATGTCCCCCGAGCTCAGCGAGATCCTGCTGAAGGGGCACCTAGAACCTTCCAAAAGCACCGATAGCCAAGGCTAGGGCCTGGCGCCGGGCGGAGGCCACGGGACCCTCCCGTCCCCCTGACCCCAGCAGCGACTCCCACGGTGCCACTGTGTCCCCTGGAAGTCCTTCGAGGGTGGCGGGTGCCGACCCTCAGCGCCCGATGGTGTCCAATCTACCTTCCTGCCCAAAAATTCGTGTTCCTGCGTCGAGAGAACCCACCCGGAGTTGGTTGGGGGTCCCGGAAGCGCCCAGCGAGGAGCGCGGTGCCTGGAGATCATCGTGGTTTTGGGGCAGAGGTCTTTGCTCCTGAGGGAGGGCCGGCGTGGCTGGCACGAGGGATCCGGCGTGGAGGGATTGGTGGGATGGGCCGAGTGGGTTCTGCCACCCCAAACTGGTCTCTGGGCGTTTCCTCTGTGTCTGCTTCAGCCAAGAGCAGTGAAACTTTCTTTTGCCCTTTCCTCACCCCTTTCTTTCTGATTTTCTCACCCTTTTCCTCCCCCCCGTCTCTATGCAAACCACAGAATTTTTTGAAGGATTTCGGGAGAGGTTGCAGAGCTTTGGCTTCACTTGTCCCTGTCCCCTGTCCCAGCCATCACAGGAGCTGTCACCGGTGGCCTTTGGGACTTGGTGGCCGCTGGGACTTGGAGGGTTTCACTCCAGGCATGGGGGGAGTCAGGATTTCTCCTCCAGAAAGCCCAGAAATGATCAAGATTTAAAAAAAACAGCTTTTGTGCCTCAGCCACAGCTCCCAGCCAGACCCTGCCAGGACAAAGCCCTGGTGTTGATGCTCCCATTTCCATCCCAGAAGGATCCAAGTCCCTCTCAAAACACCCCCTGGGCATTGTGAGCCCCGAGCTTTGTGGCTTTGTTTGATTTTGGGGTGTTGTTTTTCCACGGCTGGGATTTTCCGACCTCACCGGCACGTCAGGAACGAGGGGAATCGCTTTGCGTTGGCTCCAGAGCTGTTGGGAAGAGCTAAGGCGTCCCTCCTGCCCTTGGCTCTGTTCAACTTTCCCCCCCTGAGAAACAAAACACCCAAATTCCCTCTTTCTTCCCAATCCCTGCGGGCCATTCCCAGGTTTGCTGTGTCAGAGAGAGAAAAACCCTGTTCGGCGATGAGCCCGGGGACCCAGGGACTTTGGGACCCAGGGACTTTGGGACTTGTTTAACCTGGGAATCGTGGGCAGAGCATCCCAGGAGCCTCCATCACGCCAACCCCATGGCTGCCCCCGCCGCGGGGCCGGCGATTTCTCTTTGCAGTGGAAGACCTGGAGCGCAACGACGGCTCGGCGGAAAAGCCTTACTTCATGTCCCAGGACCTGAGGAAGCTGCTCAAGAAGACCAACAAAGGCCAGCCCGGCGCGTAGCGCCTGTCCCACGTGGAATTCGCCTCTGTGGACCTTGGACCACCCCTGCCAGTGTGGGTGGATGGGTAAAATGCAGATTTTTTTTTGATGACTCGGCCTTAAATCCTTGCGCTGGTAACGACGACGAGCTTGTCACCGCTAACGAGACGCAGGGCCCTGTGCCAGTGCCACTCCTGGGGCAAAATCCCAATTTCCTGGGGGGGTCAGCGACTCCAGAGCGAGTTTAGTTGTGTTTGATCCCATTTTGGTAAAACCTTCCCAGTCAGCTCGGGGGGATCCACACGGATCTGGGCGCGGAGGTGACGGAACGAGCCGGGAGGTTCAGGCAGCTCCTCGTGGGGTGTTTTCCTTCTGGCCCCCCCTAAATATTGAATTATGGTTGTGCATTCCTGCCCGGAGAGCTGGGACGGGCTGGAATCACTTCCCATGCCTCGCTGCCCTTTGCTGACACCCCAGGGCCCTGATTTGGGCCCTAATTTATTAATTATTTTAGGAATAAGCTAAGTAGTGCTTTTGTAGCCACTGCAAGGGGTGAAGGTGGAGGGGAACGAGGGGGCCATGAGCAGAATTTGGGGCTTGAGGCTCTGTCCAGCTCTTGCACCTCTTGAGGACCTGCAGCTTCCACAGATTCCTCCCCAAAATGTGCATCTGGTCCCCCAAAATTGTCATTTTAGGGTAAATCTTTCCCCAGCTTCCCAAAGGCTTCACCTGCATGAGGGGTTTTGGGACACCCCCGCTGGGGTATGGGGAGGGGGTGTGGATGGAGCCAGGGGGATTTTGGTTTCATTCCAGGTGATTTTAGCAAAGCCAGTGGCAGCCAACACCTCAGCAGGAGGGGGAAAAAGGGATTTTTTTTTGGGTGTGGAAGTCAGTTAACTCTAAAATGTAACAGAATTAACCCTCAGACCCGGCACAGCCACACAAGCAGAGCCACCACCAGCAACTGGGCTTTTTTGGGGCTCATTTGTTTAAAAAAAAAAAAAAAAAAGATTAAAGAAATGCTCTGAGGCTTTGGGGGACAATTCCCAGCTCCCAGAGGCTGGGGGGTCCCACCTTCCCCCCTCCAGTGCTCACCTGGCTCCAGGAATTGGTGCTGAGGGATCCCTTTGGCTTCTTTTTATCCCAATTCCCCTGCCACCTTTAGGTTTTGTATTGTCCAGGGGACGTTTCTATGGAATTATCCAATCCTTTTGAGGGCTTTTGTATATTTTGCTTTTCCAGGATGTTTTCAGTTACGGTTGTTTGGAGCTTTTCCAGTGAATTTTTGGGGGCACGTTTTTAGTTTCTCTGACGCCGCCGGGCAGAGCTTCCCTAGCTGGAATCAAACACTCTAATTTCTCTTTTTAAAATTCCCTAAATTTTCCCTTTTTCCCCTCGGTTTTTAGTGCAGCTGATCAGTGGACAGAGGAGTGGAAGGGAAAAACTGAAGCCAAAAAAATGCAGGAAAATGTAAAACTAGAAAGGTGAAGGGAAAGACAGAAAAACGAAGGGAAAGGTAAAAACAAAGCTAAAAAAGTAACAGTAAAGCTCAACAGAAAAGATCAAATTCAGCTAAAAAGAGGCAAATCCTCCCTGTTTGGGATAAGTGAGAATAATTCAGAGAATAATCACCAGACCTTGTTCCACTTCCAGCCATCCCAGCACCTCCAGCACGTG
Source organism: Pyrgilauda ruficollis (assembly GCF_017590135.1). Taxonomy (NCBI): domain Eukaryota; kingdom Metazoa; phylum Chordata; class Aves; order Passeriformes; family Passeridae; genus Pyrgilauda; species Pyrgilauda ruficollis. The sequence goes on along the minus strand of NW_024526511.1, from coordinate 21,582 downwards.
TCCTGCAGCTCCTGATGCTCTTTCTGGATTAATTCAGTTTTTTCCCTCCCTGTGCAGGTTTCAGGGTGGATTTGGTTTTACTTCTGCCCAGAATGTTCGTGTTGGGGGGCGAATTCTCTCTCACTCCTCGATTTTCAGCAGTTTTCCTCCTAAATCCTGACCCTTTGGGTGTGGGAACCCTGTGGGAAGCGGCTGAGGAGTGGCAGGAACTGGGTTTATTTGCTTAAAAAGGCAGAGAGCAGCAGGAATTTGGAAGGCTGGAAGGAAAAGTAGTGAAGGAGAGAAAAGAAATTTGGGAAAATGTGTTCCTGGGGAAGCCGGGCTGGCTCGGCTGCCTCCCAGCTGCACAGGATTTGAGGAGAACTAAGGATTTTTATTCCCAATAAACCCAAGTGGCTTTTTTAGAGGTGACGGGGAAATATTCCTGTAAATTAGGGGTTTTTTTTGGAAAACTCAGAGCGAGGGCAGCTGTCCGGGGGAATTCGGTGTCCGGAAAAGCTTCACTTCAAGACTGGGTTCCTGCTTCCAGGCAAAGCTCCGTGTTCAAGGCATTAAATGGTGGAATTTAGGAATAACGGCGCTTTTTTCCCTCCCGTCTAGAAATGTGGCTTCTGTCCCTAAAAACCTGATTGTTCTGCGGGCAAAGAGAACAACCCCAAATCCTAAAAAAAAAATGTTAAACCCACAGGGCTGATGTTTTACAGGAAAAGGCTCGTTTTTCATGTGTTTTTGAGGCATTAAGGGTGCTGTGACACTCCGGAGTCTCCGCGCGGTTCCGTCAGCGTCGCGACCGACAATAAAAAAAAGTGCCTGTTTGGACCTCGTTCTGTTGTGTGACATCACAGGGCTCTAATGCCACCAATTCTGCCATTCACCCCAAAATGGTTATTTCAGCATTTGTTCAGCTGATTTCAGTGGGGGGGGTCACTGATTTTGGGGAGTTTTGGCTGAATCTGAGTAATTTTCCAACAATCCTTGAGCTGCAGGGTCTATGAGAGGGGATTTTAAAGAGCAAAGTGCTCCTTCAGACACTTACTTCATGTTGTTTCCCTGGTCATCAAAAGCAGAAGGTGTTTTTGTGGTCAAATGCCTCCAAAAAGGCATCGTTGAGATTGTTCCCCTCAAAAATTCAATGGTTTTGAGGTCAAGTCACTGAAAAATCTGCGTTTTTGAGGTCAAGCCCCTTCAGGAAAGGTGGTTTTTGAGGCCAAACCCCCTCCAAATAAGGTGGTTTTGAGGTCAACCCCCTCCAAATAAGCTGATTTTGAGGTTGTTGCCCTCGTAAAAAGGCGACTTGGACATCAAACCCCTCCAAAAAAAGGCACTTTGAGGTCAAACCTTTTCATTCCGTGTTAGAGAAGGATCTTCCGGGTGGAACCCTGCCTGCGCTCAGGTGCTTTGGGGGGTCGCGCGGAAATGTCCCCTCAGGGGGATCCTCTGGGGCCATCGCTCCCCTCACGGCGTCCCCTCAGCCGGCGCCCCCCCCGGGGCCCGTTCCCGCCACCGCTCTCGGCCCCGCCCCTCCTGCACCACCCTCCCTCCTCCCTCTCCCATTGGTCTTTCCCTTTGTCCATCGGCTCGTGCCGGGCCATCCCATTGGCTCGCGCCCGCCCCCACGCCGTTTATCCCCGCC
>NW_024526511.1:2146-19938 GCF_017590135.1 Pyrgilauda ruficollis | reverse complement strand
GGGCCCCGCGCCCCCTCCTCGGTTCCGCCCCGCGGCCCTGCACTGGAGTGGGGACGGGGATGGGGGGGGGTCTGAGGGGGGCCGGTCTTTTCCCGACCCCCTCAGCAGCCCTTGGGTGGGATGTTCTGGGGGGGCATCATGGAGGAGGTGGGATCACCCCCTTGGAGGGGCTTAAAGCCCCTCTTCCCTCCCCATCCCACCTCATCCCAGCCTGGGAATTGCAGTGGGATCATCCCCTTCGGGGGGGATTTTAGCCCTTTTCCCTGTTCAGAACCAGGATTCTCCTTTCCTCAGCTTTTCGCGGCCCCTGTCCCTGCTCCCTCACGGTTCCCGCTGCTCCAGCCCCGTTATCCGTGGCCGCTCCGTTTCTGGAGGGTTTAGAGGAACAGAAATCCAGCACCCCCTTCCCGGCGCGGCGGGGACTGAGGGCTTTGTGCCCCCCTGGCTCCGGGATTCCCGCTGGGATCCGCGCTCCCGGGGTTCCTGGGCTGCTCCCCGTGAGGGCCGTGGTGTTCTGGCTCCTCATCCATCCCGGGCAGGTGTCAAAACTCAGATAAAAGCCACCAATTCTTTCTTAAAACACGGCCTTGAGCCCAAGCGTGGCTTCGCCTGTGACACGCTTTCCCACGTTTAGGGCAGAAATTCCAGCCTTTTATGTCCTTTGGTTGTTTTTCCCTCTGTCCTCCTCGGGAGAGTCACTCCTTCCCTTGGGAGCGTGGGAAGTTTGGTGAATTCCTTCTGGGGGTGGGAGCGGAGGTGGGGACGAGGCCAAAACCAGGTGATATTCCAGAGTTTGTCCCGTTTCCAGGGGCAGGGATTGTTTTTGTCATGATTGGGCTCCTGGTTTAACTGAATCTGTGGTTCTTCTCCTCAAGAGACACGGGTCTGGTGGTGCTGCAGTATCAGCTCCCAGATTTCTCCCTCCAAAAATCCCAGAAGAGGGATAATGGGAACAAAGCTCTCTGGTTGTTGTGATTTTGACTGTAGGAACAACTGGGTGGGATTTCAACCCTTTCCTTATCTAGCCTGAAGGAAACTGAGGGAATTTTAAGGAAAATAACAGGACCCAGCCCAGAGCAGAAGGCACCGGGAGATGCCATGTGGCTCCTTGGGAATGATTCTCCCTGCTCAGCCAGCTCCGGTCGGGGCTTAATTACAATTAAATGCAGATTTATGGCGCTATTAAGTCATCCTGTGAATGAACTGGCAGGATTGGAATCGGAGGGGTTTCCTTGGATGGAATTGTGTGTCCGTACAGAGGCTCAAGGGAATGAGTTTTCCTGGTTTTTGTCCTAAAATTGTGAGCCCCAGCTCTGGGTGAGCTTGGAAGAAATTGGAACAAAAACGAATTGGAACAAAAGGCTCTGCTGCCCCAGCTGGGGGCGGTTGCCACAAAAAGGGAGGAATTTGGTGTCACTTGGGCTGAATCTGTTGAATTCCAGGACTTCTGAGCGCTGGGTTCCCACCTGGATTTCCCAGGGCAGCTGCTCCAGTGTGGAGAGGGGAGTTCTGTCTGCTTTGGAGACGGGAGCAGGAGCTTTGGAAAAGTCCCATTTCATGGGAAAACCTCTTGGGAATAAACAGGAATAAGGATTAGATGCTCTGTGGTCCTCCATTGTCAGTCTGCAAGTCTCGGGGATATAAATCCTCGGGAGGAGAAAGCTGGGCATTGGCTAACGAGTTGGGATCTGTCTAATTGCTGTTCCTGCTTCCAGCTCCAGCGTGTGCCCCAGGCTCTGGCTGCTCCGGCTGCCCCGGCTCACCCGCTCTCTGTCGCTTTCAGATCCCAGAACGCCGCGGTGCTGCGACACTTTGCCCGCCGGAAAAATCCAAATAAACGCCTCTGAAACGTTCAGGCAGGCAGCAGAAAACAAAAATGGTGAGGGACTGGTGCATGGGGGTGAATATCCGTGTCCCGGCGCTCCCTAAATATTCCTAAATATTCCCGCCCTGGCAGCGCCCGATGCGGATCTTTGTGAACGACGACCGGCACGTGATGGCCAAGCACTCGGCCGTGTACCCCACGCAGGAGGAGCTGGAGGCCGTGCAGAACATGGTGTCCCACACGGAGCGAGCGCTCAAAGCCGTCTCCGACTGGATCGACGAGCAGGAGAAAGTCAGTGGGGAGCAGCCAGAGACGGAGTCCATGGAGACGGCGGCCGAGGAGGAGAGCAAGGAAGGAGGGTGAGCAGGGACCGTCCTGCTTTAGATCCCTAAAATGCGCTTAGCTCCCTAAAAACCCGCTCGTGCTGGTGGAATAGATGTCTTCCCTGGTTGGGGATTTGAGGATTAACCAAGGCAGGGTTGAGGCGAGTGCTCCGGGCGGATCCTCGTGGATCCATCCCTCCGGTTGGGTGAGGCATCACCGGGCTGTGAATTCCGCCATCGTGACCCTCTCTGGTGTTTTTTCCAGGGATCAGAAAGCCACGGAGCAGCTGACGAGGACCCTGCGGGGGGTGATGCGCGTGGGGCTCGTGGCCAAAGGCCTCCTGCTGAAGGGGGACCTGGACCTGGAGCTGGTCCTGCTGTGCAAAGACAAGCCCACAGCCAAGCTCCTGGAGAAAGTCGCCGATAATCTGGGGGTGCAGCTGGCGGTGAGTGGAGCCCACAGGGAAATTCCCTTTGGGATGGTTCTGGTCCCCGTGTTGGAAGAGCCATTTCCAGAGGCGCGCGGTGGCATTCTTTGGGATTGCTAAATGAACTTGTTAATTGTGGAATGGTTGGGGTTGGAAGGGATCTTTGAGCTCATCCTCTTCATGGACAATGACACCTTCCACAGGCCCCAAACCCTGTCCAGCCTGGCCTTGGGCACTTCCAGGGATCCAGGGGCAGTCACAGCTTCTCTGGGAATTCTGTCCCAGCCCCTTCCTGCCACCACAGGCAGGAATTCCTTCCCAAAATCCATCTAAATCCCCCCTTTTCCAGGGTGAAGCCATTCTCTCTTGTCCTGTCCCTCCATGCCTTGTGCCAAGTCCCTCTCCAGCTCTCCTGGAGCCCCTTTAGGCACTGGAAGAGGCTCAAAGTCTCCCCAGAGCCTTCCCTGCTCCAGGAGAACATTCCCACAGCAGAGGGGCTCCGGGATTACGGAATCATGGAACGGTTTGGGTTGGAAGGGACTTTAAAACCCATCTCACTCCAAGCCATCTCCACCCCAACGTTGCAGGCGATCACCGAGGACAAGTACGAGATCATCCAGTCTGTGGGAGACGCCGCCATCATCATCAAGAACACCAAGGAGCCCCCGCTGACCCTGACCATCCACCTGACGTCGCCCGTGGTCAGGGAGGAGCTGGAGAAGCAGCTGGCCGGAGGTACGGCCGGCCGGCGCCCGGCATCCCGCGGCTAACGACCGGGAAAGTGCTCTTCAGCTTCAGCCGGAGCCGTGGCAGCTCTTCCTGGCCAAATCCTATCCAAATTCCTTCACTGCCAACCTCGCTGAGATCCCGGTTGTGGTTTACCCGGACCGAGCTTCCGAAGCTGAGGAGCACCTTTCACACGGGATTTTGCTCTATTTTGGTTTTTTGGTTTTTTTTTTGTTTTGTTTTTTAAAGTATTACTATTTTATTTTTTTCTTTTGGTTCCACTTGGGCCTTTAGTTCACTAATTCATCATCTCGTTGTATTACTCGTGGTTTGTCCCCCGGCCATGTCAGTGCAGTGACATGAAAATAGAAACCAGATTTGTTTAAGAAACCCAAAAAAAAAAAAAAAACCCTCTTGAAGGCTTCTTGTCCGAGGAGTTGCATGTCCATGAACCGGGATGTTCCGGGATGTTCCCCCGGTGTGTGTTGCAGCAGAACACCGGGTGCTCGGGGCTCCTCCCGTGGCTCTTGCAGCACCTCAGGTTCAGAATTCCGGAAAGCGATGCAGAGTTTTGGATAAAGTTAGCTTCTCCAAATTCCCTTTGGAATCAGAATTCCAGCAGCTGCTGGTTGTCTGCTCCAATTCCGATGGGCTCCGTAGGGCCGGCGGTTCCCCCGCTCCGCACTAGCCTTATCTAAAACCCTGATCTCGAGCAATTTTGGGCGACTTCAGGCCCTTCCTCAGTTTTGCTGCAGCACAAACCGGGACCTCTTTGTGCTCTTGATTGTTGATCTCTGGTGTTGATCTCTGACCTCGTCTCCGAGCCTTCTAGTTTGTCGATTTTAGGGACGCTGGACCTTTGACCAACAGGACGTTCTCTGTCGCGGGCCGGGGCCGGGGCAGCCATCCTTCCGGGCGGAGGGTTCCCTGGATCCTCTCCAAGCCTCGCCCTTCCCTCCTCCCCACCCGCTGCGCTCCCGCTGCGGAGCCGGCGTTTCACCCCCTCAAATTTCCCCATCGCCGGCCTCGCCGCCGCCTCTCCATCCATCCAGGATTTATTTCTGTGCCCTCCACCGAGCCTCATGCCCGGTCTCCTCCTCCTCCTCCTGCTCCTCTTCCTCCTCCTCCTTCTCCCAGCGCACATTCCAGTCCATCCCTCCCTGGGAGTTGAGCTTCCCCAGTGCCCAGGCGAGGCCGCGCGGCGGCAGCGCCGCAGCCCCTTCCCTCCCGCTCCCAGCATCCCAGCAGGATTTTTTGGGAGCCTCAGCTGCCCGTTAGGATGCTGCCTCATCCCCCTCGGCCCGACAGAAGCCCCTTGGTCAAACCGTGCCTTGTCTTCTTATTCCATCCACGACTAGAAACGCTCTCAGTCACCGACTCCCCGGACGTTCTGGACAGGCAGAAATGCCTTGCTGCCTTGGCGTCTCTGCGCCACGCCAAGTGGTTCCAGGTTTGCATTTTGTTCTTATATTTATCTTTAAGTAGAAGCGTTGGTAAACTCTTTTAAGGGGCTGAGTGTTTTTTTGGAGTTGGAGTTTCAAGTGGCCGCTGGCCGCTCGGAGGTGCCGGACTGTGGGCGCTGGAGTGACTTAGGAGCCTTTGTGCGGAGCAGCCGCGGAGCTGCCACTTTGTGTGAGGAGTAACGTCCCCTTGGCCAAGACCTTGGTTAAGACCTTGGCCAACCCCTTGGCCAACACCTTAGCTAAGACCTTGGCCAACCCCTTAGCCAACACCTTAGCTAAGACCTTGGCCGACCCCTTGGTCAACCCCTTGGCTAAGACCTTGGCCAACCCCTTGGCTAAGCCCTTAGCTAAGACCTTGGCCAACTCCTTGGCTAAGGCCTTGGCCAACCCCTTGGCTAAGCCCTTAGCTAAGACCTTGGCCAACTCCTTGGCTAAGGCCTTGGCCAACCCCTTGGTTAGGACCTTGGCTAAGACTTTGGCCAAGCCTCGGCTGTCGCGGCGCGGCTCCGGGCGCGGGCCCAGGCTCCGGCTTTCCCCTCGGCAAAGCAGCACCTGGAGGGAGCGTCGGCGGCGCGGGCGGGCGCTCGGTGAACCCCTGTCTGGTTTGGTTCCGCTTCCAGGCCAGGGCCAACGGGCTGAAGTCGTGCGTCATCGTCATCCGGGTGCTGCGGGACCTGTGCACGCGCGTTCCCACCTGGGCCCCGCTCAGAGGATGGGTAATTCCCCTTTTCCCCTTCCGGGGGGGTTGGTGGTCTTTCTCCCAATGCAGCTCTGCTCTTTCCCAAGGTTCCAGGCACGTCCCCTTTCCCAGGTTGGGGATTTCTGTGGATGGACGGCTTCTCTGCACTTAGAGACACAAATCAAATGTCTGTGTGCGAGTGGGTTTATCAATTGTCAGCTAATTATGAGCTCACGTTGTTATCAAATTGGTAATGAATTATCAGCTCGCCTTGATGCTGAATTGCTTTATCAGTTATCAGCTCAGGTTGTTACTGAGTTGCTTTATCAGTTATCAACTCACCTTACTATCGAGTTGTTTTATCAATTATTAAATCACATTATTATCAAAACATTTTCTCAGCTACCAAATCACGTTATCCAGGTCCCTCTCTGGGATCCCTTTCCCAGGGGTCCATTTCCTCGGATCCCTTTTCCAGGTCCTTCTCTGGGATCCCTTTCCAGGTCCTTCTCTGGGATCCCTTTCCAGGTCCTTCTCTGGGATCCCTTTCCCAGTCCCCCTCTAGGATCCCTTTCCCAGGTCCCTCTCTGAGACCCCTTTCCCAGGTCCCTCTCTAGGATCCCTTTTCCAGGCCCCTCTCCGGGCTCCCTCTCCCCTCTCCCTTCCCTCACTTCCCTCCTTCCCTTGCAGCCTCTGGAGCTGCTGTGTGAGAAGTCCATCGGCACGGCCAACCGGCCCATGGGCGCGGGCGAGGCGCTGCGCCGGGTGCTGGAGTGCCTGGCCTCGGGCATCGTCATGCCAGGTGAGCTCCGGCCAGGTGAGCTCCGGCCAGGTGAGCTCCGGCCAGGTGAGCTCCGGCCGCGGCGTTCCCGCGGGAGCGGAGCCGGGAGGAGCGCGGGGGGTGCCGGCGGTCGGGAGCCCCCCTCCATCCCCACGGGCACGGGGAGATTCCCGGCCCTGCCGTGCTCTGGAGCCGCCTCAGCCCCGTAGAGAGAGTTTGGCTCCCGGGGAGTGCCATTCCCACGGCCAATCCCACAGAAATCCCGGCGAGCCGCGCCTTCGGAGCTGCCCCAGGGAATTTAGGGTAGAGACCCGGGATAATTCTCTGCATATCTTCCTTGTTTCCTGCCTTCAGATGGTTCTGGTATTTATGACCCTTGTGAAAAAGAAGCCACTGATGCTATTGGGCATCTAGACAGACAACAAAGGGAAGATATCACACAGAGTGCTCAGGTATAGTGTGACCTCCATCCGGCCCTTCCCAATCCCCGGCTCGCTCCGCTCCCAGCTCCCTTGGCCACCATAGATTAGACCTGTGGTCACTCAGCACTGTGGTCACTCAGCACCGTGGTCACTCAGCACTATGGCCGCACGGTGCTGTGGTCACTCGGTGCCACGGTCACCCCACCAGGCCACCCGCGTGGGCCCCATAGTTTGGCCACCCAGAGCAAAGAATCAGGTGTTGAGTAGCGAATTGTCCCGACGCCCCTTTTTGGGTGAAAGTCCCCAAAAGACTCAGTGGGAGAGCCCCGCTGAGGATGGATCGGTGCAGGGGGGCTGTGTGGGGCTGAGAGCAGGGGGGGTCTCCGGCAGCTCCCGGTGACCCCCGCTCCTGTCCCCAGCACGCGCTGCGGCTCGCCGCCTTCGGCCAGCTCCACAAGGTCCTGGGCATGGATCCCCTGCCCTCCAAAATGCCCAAGAAACCAAAGAACGAGAACCCAGTCGATTATACTGGTACGTACCGGGAGGGGGACGGCCCCGCATCCCATCCTGAGGATTTGGGTGGAAACCAGGGGATTTAGGGAGTGCTTGTGCTCGTTGCTGCAGTTCAGATCCCGCCCAGCACCACGTACGCCGTGACCCCCATGAAACGGCCGATGGAGGAGGATGGGGAGGAGAAATCTCCCAGCAAAAAGAAAAAGAAGATTCAGAAAAAAGGTATTGAGTTAACGAGAGGTAGGTACGGCCTGGGGGGAAATGGGGTGGAAATTGGGGGTACAGTGCGGGGGTGGGGGCTTGGGGGGGCTGTAGATAGGGGGTACAGGGGTGTGGGGATGGATAAAACAACTTAAAAGTGGGAGATTTGTGCTGAGCAGAATTGAAACCAAGGAGGAAAAGGTCAGGACTTGTCTGGGAGGTGGAAAAGACTGAGGGGAACTTATCTGAAATAGGAAAAGACCAGTCAGAAGTGGTGTGGAATTGGAAAAGATCAATGGGGACTGCTCTGGAATTGGGAAAGGTCAATGGGAAGTGGTCTGGGATGAGAAAAGACCAGTGGGAACTGGTCTAAAACGAGAAAAGACCAGTTGGAACTGGTCTGAGATCAGAAAGTGCTGGTCAGGACTGGTGTAAAATGGGAAAAGACTGGTCAGGACTGGTCTAAAGTGGGAAAAGACTGGTCAGGACTGATTTGCAATTGGAAAAGATTGGTGGGAACTGGTCTGGAATGGCAACAGACCCATGGGAACTGGTCTGGAATTAGCAAACACCTATCAGGACTGGTCTGAAATTAAAAAACACCAATTAAAACTGGCCCCAAACTGGAAAATACTGGCCTGGAATCAGTTTTGCTTCTTCAAAGGAGCCGCCAAACACCCACAAACTCTCGGTGTTGTTTTTCCCCCCGTGCAGAGGAAAAGCTGGAGCCTCCACAGGCCATGAACGCGCTGATGAAGCTGAACCAGCTCAAACCAGGGCTCCAGTACAAACTGGTGTCCCAGACCGGCCCCGTGCACGCTCCCATCTTCACCATGTCCGTGGAGATCGACGGCAGCACCTTCGAGGCCTCGGGGCCGTCCAAGAAAACGGCGAAGCTTCACGTGGCTGTGAAGGTGAGTGTGGGAATGGGAGTGGGAATGGGAATGGGAATGGGAATGGGAAAAGCAGCAGAACCTCCAGGATGGGGTGGGAGCAGCACCAGGAGCTCCCAGCCTCAAGTGTCCCCTTGAGTGCCCGCAGGATTCGGGAATGCTGAGCACCAGAGGAGTCAATAAAAAGCCTGGAGCAGCTTCCTGGAGTGTTTTCCCAAGTGGGTGGTGCTGGAGCATGGCTCCTGACCTCCCTGCTGCCCTCCAGGTGCTGCAGGACATGGGTTTGCCCACCGGGGTGGAAGGCAAGGACTCCAGCAAGGGCGACGAGTCGGCGGAGGAGACGGAGACGAAGCCGGTGGTGGTGGCTCCTCCGCCTGTGGTGGAAACGGTGTCAACGCCCACAGCAGCCTCACCCCCCTCGGATCAGACCCCTGAGGTGGGTGGGGGGACGTGGCACGGGACACGTGGCACCGTGGCAGCTGTGCTGGTGCTGGTTTTGGGTCACTCCTGGCGAAAGCAGGAGGCGGAAGTGGCTCCTTGGGTGTCCTTCCCAAAAAAGTTGGGGAGCAGCTCCGTGTGAAGTGGGGATGGATGTTTTGGGGCTCAGCCAGCCTTTCTGTGCCTGCAGAACGTGAAGCAGCAGGGACCAATCCTGACAAAGCACGGGAAGAACCCGGTGATGGAGCTGAACGAGAAGCGACGCGGGCTCAAGTACGAGCTGATCTCAGAGACGGGCGGGAGCCACGACAAGCGCTTTGTCATGGAGGTGAGGGGACACAGCACCTCCTGCCCTTCCCAGCAGCTCCAATCCAGAGCTCCTCGGGTGGGAAAAGAGCCTGGAAAGCCACCTCATCCCCTCCCAAGAGTTTAAATCATCAAATCCAAGAGGTTTGGCTTCGGAGAAACCTTTTAAAGCTCGTTATTAGGCAGGGACAGCCTGTGACACTTCCAGCTCTGGGATTCCCTGTAGGTCTGCCATCTTTTCCTGCCCTTTCCCACTTCAATGTGTGGTTCCATCCCTTTCCAAGGTGGAGGTGGACGGGCAGAAGTTCCAAGGTGCTGGCTCAAACAAGAAGGTGGCCAAAGCCTACGCGGCGCTGGCCGCGCTGGAGAAGCTGTTCCCAGATGCTCCCGTTGCCATCGAGCAGAACAAGAAGAAAAGAGCCCCTGTTCCAGCCAGGGGTGGCCCCAAATTCCCAGTCAAAGTGAGTGAAATCCCCAATCCCGCAGCTCTGGAATGGGAAAAGAGTGGTGGGAACTGGTCTGGAATGGGAAAAGACCAATAGGAACCAGGCCAAGATCAGAAAATACGGATCAGAACTGGTCTAAAACAGGAAAAGACTGATGGGAACTGGTCTGGAGTGGGAAAAGACCGATGGGAACCAGGCCAAGATCAGAAAATACGGATCAGAACTGGTCTAAAACAGGAAAAGACTGATGGGAACTGGTCTGGAGTGGGAAAAAACTGATGGGAACCAGGCCAAGATGAGAAAATACGGATCAGAACTGGTCTAAAACAGGAAAAGACTGATGGGAACTGGTCTGGAATGGGAAACAACCTGGGATCTAACTCTGGGGTGTAACTCACCAGCCATTGGCTCTGGGGTTTGGTCCTTTTCTGGGAGCAAAGCAAACAGCTTGGAAGCACAAAACCCATCAGGTTTTGCAGCAGAAAACCTCTGGATTTGGAGGTGCCTGAATTTGGGTTCCACCTCAGTGGCTCTTGTTTCATCCTGGGGCTCTGCTTCAGATTTTGGGAAATCCCTCACCCCAGCTCCAAGTGACACCTCTGTCCCCTTCTCCTTGTCCCCACAGCAGCACAACCCGGGCTTCGGCATGGGGGGGGGGCCCATGCACAACGAGGCCCCCCCGCCCCCCAACATGCGGGGCCGCGGCCGGGGCGGCAACATCCGGGGCCGGGGGAGAGGCCGGGGCGGCTTCGGCGGCAACCACGGCGGCTACATGAACACAGGTGAGGGCCAGCAGCACACCTGGGGGGGCTCAGACCCCCCTAGCACCCCTGGGCATCATCCTTCCCCCCTGGTATGGCACCTGGAGGTTCCAGAACTCTCCGCAGGGGAATGACCCCTCTTCCTCCACTCTGGCGTTGTGGTGATGGCTCCTGGATGTTCAGAGCCCCCCAAATCCCTGGAGGGAACAAATCCCCCTCTGGTGTTGTGTCCATGGCTCCTGGATGTTCCAGAGCCCCCCAAATCCCTGTGAGGGAACAAATCCCCCTCTGGTGTTGTGTCCATGGCTCCTGGATGTTCCAGAACCCCCCAAATCCCTGGAGGGAACAAATCCCCCTCTGGTGTTGTGTCCATGGCTCCTGGATGTTCCAGAGCCCCCCAAATCCCTGGAGGGAACAAATCCCCCTCTGGTGTTGTGTCCATGGCTCCTGGATGTTCCAGAGCCCCCCAAATCCCTGTGAGGGAACAAATCCCCCTCTGGTGTTGTGTCCATGTCGGTTGGATTTCCTGGAGCCCTCCATGGGGAAATGGCCCCCCAAATTCAGGACATTTCACCCTTGGAATCTCTGTTTATTCCAACATTTCCTTCCTCTCCAGGGGCTGGGTACGGGAGCTACGGCTACGGAGGGAATTCCGCCACTGCTGGCTACAGTAAGTCCCTTTTTCCCCCCAAAATCCCAACAGGTGTCATCGTGATGGGGACTAAAATTTCCCAGGAAAATGGCTCAAGGGAGAGGAGCTTTTTTTTTTTATCGGTTCTTGGTTTTTAAGGAAACCAAAGCGTTTTCATCAATTCTGTCTTAGCTTACAGCAAGGTTTTTTTCTTACAAAATCCAAACCTTTTAATAAATCCCAGAGATTGGGTCAGACCCCTCTGGGTGTTGGGAAGATTTTTCCACATGGATCTGGTCCAGCCCAGCCTTTTAAAGACGTGAAATTTCCTGATTTGTTGGAATGCTTGGATTTGCCTGTGTGCTGAAGCAAATCCTTTGAACCACGCTGGGCTCTGGGAATTGTTCCTGTGCTCCCATCCCGATCCGATAAATATCCAGGCATTGGGGAATGTCTTGGATGCTTTGGGAAATCTGTGGTTGCCATGGAAATGGGCTCTTGGAGCAAAATCCTTCCTCAGAGTGCTGGAATCACCTGGAGAATGAAATATCCCCAAAATCAGGAACTGAGGGGAATTTTGGAATTGGCTTGAGTCTCAGAACCCGTCAAATTCCAAGTGTTTTGGTCTTTTATTCCTTGTGGTTTGAGTTTAAAAGTTGTCTTTGCTGGATTATGTGGCAACGTGGTTCCCATCTTTGAGGGCCTTGAGTTAATTCCATAATTTAACCAAAAAAAAGAAGGAAAAGGAAGCTCTGGGTTTAAACTGAGTGAATCCAAGGGGTTCAGTGGATCCTTAAAATATTTGTAATAATAATTATCCCCTTTTTTTGAAAAATAACAACCATTGTTGGAGGTCCTGACTCTTTATCCAGGGGACAGATCCCATCCTGGAGGATCCAGAAATAATCCTTAGGATCCCTCCCACCCCAGCCCCTCTCCCAGGTGGAAAAACTGCCCTTCCCAAGCCACCACGTGCTGCTGGATATTTCTGTCCCTGAGCTCTGATTTGGGGAAAATCACAGCTAATCCCGTGTCAAGCATGAAAGCTTTGGAATTCCGCTCGGAATGTTGGGATAAGGTGGAAAATCCGGGACTCTTGAGGTGGGAGAGCTCCACTTCCAGCTCTGCTGCCTGAATCCCCCCACTCCTGGATCCAAACCCCAGGATTTTCCCACTGGGATGGCCCAAGGGGACTCTGCTCCAGCAGAGACAAGTTTTGCTCCGACCCTGGAGATAAATTTATTCCAGAGCCTCGTTTCTGCCGAGTGAATCCGGAATTTTCTGTGGGAGAGGAATAAAATCTTCACGTGGAAAAGGGGACATGGAAGAGAATCCACTAAATGATCCCAGAATTAATGGATCCCAGAATTTAAATCTTCCAGAAGCTCTTGGCAGCACAGCCACGGGATTTGGGGACGGAGCTGGGATTCACCTGGGATCAGTCTGGGTGTTCCACATGGAGCTGTAGAAGTGAAGCACGTGGAATTTCACTCCTTGGATCCTTTTTAACCAAATTCTGCCCCGTTTTGCTGCTGGCAGATCCCTCCTGATCCCACGGGGTTTTAGATTCCGGTGGCTTTTTTTTCCCTCAAAAATAAGTTTCGTTTTGGATGCTCCCAGTTCTCCATGGAATGGCAGGAATTGGGCAGGAAAAGAAGCACTCAGAGTTCGGCTGTGGGACCTTGAAGAGATGAAATCGAACCCAGATGAACTCCCAGGTGGAATTACCCAAATCCCAGGAAGATAAACGGTGCAGTCATGTGGATTCCTCATTCCTGGAGCAGGATTCTCCCTCACTCCAGAGCATCTCACTCCGGGATGCTGTTTGGACTTCGTAGGGTTGAGGGAGGCCCAGGATGGATCCAGATGGGGGATCCTGCTGGAATCACAGGGATGGATCAGTCCAGATGGGAGATCCTGCTGGAACTACACGGCCCCCGCGCCGCCCAAGCACGGCGGCAAGAAGCAGCAGCACGGCGGCGGCCAGAAGGCCTCGTACGGCTCCGGCTACGGCACCCACCAGGGCCAGCAGCCCTACGGGCAGGGCCAGTACGGCGGCTACGGCCCCGGGCAGGGCAAGCAGAAAGGCTACGGCCACGGCCAGGGTGGCTACTCCTACTCCAACTCCTACAACTCGCCCGGCGGCGGCTCCGACTACAACTACGAGAGCAAATACAGTGAGTGGAGAGGGGGAGCGGTGGGTGGGAGAGGTTTGGAGTTAAGGGTTGAGGTTGGGTTTGATCCCAAAGTTGGGTCAAAGTTGTTTCAGGGTTGTCTCTGCAGTAGTGGGAGGGGACCCTGGTGACCCCTCTGGGCTGGGGCTGGGCTGGGGCAGGCAGAGAGAGCTCCAGGGGGGTCTTCCTGCCCCTCCCAGGAGCTGGAGCTGCAAATACGGGGAGGTTTGGGTTAAAAGAGGGATTTGGGGCTGGAGCTGTGAATAAGGGGAGGTTTGGGTTAAAAGGGATTTGGGGCTGGAGCTGCAAATAAGGGGAAGTTTGGGTTAAAAAAGGGATTTGGGGCTGGAGCTGTGAATAAGGGGAGGTTTGGGTTAAATGAGAGATTTGGGCTGGAGCTGCAAATAAGGGGAAGTTTGGGTTAAAAAAGGGATTTGGGGCTGGAGCTGGGATGAGTCTGACAGGGAGAGGGGACAGAGGGGGTGGGTGCCCAGCCCAGGGCACATTCCTAGGGGATAATCCAAGGCTCAGAATGCCCCTGCCAGGGTCAGATAAAGATCCCTTCGCACCCAAATCCTCCTGGAATTCCAGGGTCTCGAGGGGGGCTTGGCTTAGTTGAACTGAGTGCCCTGAGGGTGCTGGGGGTCCCTGCCCACATCCTCATCCCCACTTTTTCCCCGTTCCCAGGTTACAGCGGCAACAGCGGCCGCGGCGGCGGCGGCAACAACTACTCCGGGGGCGGCTCCTACAACTCGGGCTCCCACGGGGGCTACGGGGGCTCCGGGGGCGGGGGCTCCTCGTACCAAGGTAAGGCAGGTCAGTATTGACACCCCCACGCCGCCGGGTTTGGGGCCCTGCTCCAGCTCCACGGCCACCCTAATTCCTTCCTCCTCCTCCTCCTCCTCCCGGCGCTCTCCGCAGGTGGATACTCCTCCCAGTCCAACTACAACTCCCCAGGTTCCCAGAACTACAGCGGCCCCCCCAGCTCCTACCAGGCGTCCCAGGGTGGATACGGCAGGAACGAGCACAGCATGAGTTACCAGTACAGATAAACCCCCGTGTCCCGCCGCGCTGCCCCCGGGATCCTCCGGGTTTTATCCCCCTTTTTTCCCCCCGCCCCGTTGCTCTGTGTGACCCGTCACCGGCGGCCGCCCCGCGCCCGCCGCCCCTGGGCCTCTATTTAATGGGTCGTAGTTGCCACGACGACTTGGTCTAAATAGGATTATTATTATTATTTTTGGGGTTTTATTCGTTTTTGTTTTGTTTTGTTTTTTTTGGTTGTTTTTTTTTTTTTTTTCGGGGAAGTCAATCCAATTCTGGAGCCTTTTCCCAGGCCCCGGCTGGGGGACGGGCCCTCGTTGTTCTGCTTTTGTGAAGTGCGTTAAAAAGGAGCTTTTTTCGGTATTTTCTGGCTTTGGTGGTTTCAGTTTTTTTGGGGAAAGCGTCGGGGGTTGGGAGGGAGGGGGGTCAGGAGGTGAATAAACCCAAAATTTGGGATGGTTCGGGCTCCCAGTACGTTGTTCTGCATCTCCAAACCCCAACACTGGGAGGGTTCTCATAAAAAAAACAAAACTAAATTCCAAGTCTTTGTCCCTTAAACCCCTTAAGTTCAGAGTACTGGGGTTCAACTGGGGCCAAACTGGGGCTGAACTGGGGTTGAACTGGGACCAAACTGGGGCTGAACTGGGGTTGAACTGGGACCAAACTGGGGCTGAACTTGGGGGCACTCTGGGGTTGAACTGGGGCCTTGTGTCTCCTTTGGATGAATCTTGTGCCGGTGGTTCCGGACCCTGGAAAACACCAGGAATGATGCCTGGAGTGGGGCACTCAAACACCAGGAATGGCACCTGGAATGTGGCACATCCTGGAAAACACCGGGAACGGCACCTGGAGTGGGGCACGGCCTCTCAGTCACTGGGAACAGCCCCTCAGACATCGGGAACAATGCCTGGAATGTGGCACATCCTGGGAAGCGCCGGGAACGGCGCCTGGAGCGGGGCACGGCCTGGGAAACACCAGGAATGGCACCTGGAGCAGGGCACAGCCCCTCAAACACTGGGAACGGCACCTGGAGCAGGGCATGGCCTGGGAAACACCGGGAATGCTACCTGGAGCAGGGCACAGCCCCTCAAACACTGGGAACGGCACCTGGAGCAGGGCATGGCCTGGGAAACACCGGGAATGCTACCTGGAGCAGGGCACAGCCCCTCAAACACTGGGAACGGCACCTGGAGCAGGGCATGGCCTGGGAAACACCGGGAATGCTACCTGGAGCAGGGCACAGCCCCTCAAACACTGGGAACGGCACCTGGAGCAGGGCATGGCCTGGGAAACACCGGGAATGCTACCTGGAGCAGGGCACAGCCCCTCAAACACTGGGAACGGCACCTGGAGCAGAGCATAGCCCCTCAAACACTGGGAATGGCACCTGGAGCAGGGCACGGCCTGGGAAACACTGGGAATGGCACCTGGCAAACACCAGGAATGGCACCTGGAGCAGGGCACGGCCCCTCAAACACCAGGAACAATGCCTGGAATGTGGCACATCCTGGGAAGCACCATCGGGAATGGTGCCTGGAGCGGGGCACGGCCTGGCAAACACCGGGAATGCTGCCCAGAGCGAGGCACATTCCGGCGCCAGGGCCCTTTCCCGACCCGGATCCATCGGGACAGCGGCACCGGCACCGGCGCGGACGAGGCTCCAGCCCTTTTATTAAAAACTTTGGATATAAGTTAACGCGGCGCGGCGGATCCCAGATCCGGGCGGATCCCGGCCCTGATCGATCCTCGATAACCAAACAACAGCTCGGTGAAGGGATGGAGCAGCAGCTCCAGGCTCAGAGGGACAGGAACGGCCCGGGGGGACCCCGAGGTTCAGCGGCTGCTCCGCAGCCAGGACCAGGCACGGGCTGACGCCGGGAGATCCCAGTGGCTCCAGTGGATCCCAGTTACAGGAGAGATCCCAGCGACTCCAGTGGATCCCAGTTACAGGAGAGATCCCAGTGGCTCCAGTGCATCCCAGTGACACAGAGAGGTCCCAGTTACAGCCGGTGGGTCCCAGTGACACCAAGATATCCCGGTTACGGTCAGTGGATCCCAGTTACAGACAGTGGATCCCGGTAACACCGGTGGATCCCAGTGACATCAAGAGATCCCAGTTAGAGCCAGTGGAATCCCAGCAACACCGGGAGATCCCAGTTACAGCCAGTGGAATCCCAGTAACACCGGGAGATCCCAGTTACAATCAGTGGATCCCAGTGATACCGGGAGATCCCAGTTACAGTCAGTGGATCCCAGTTACAGCCAGTGGATCCCAGTGACACTGGGAGATCCCAGTTACAACCAGTGGATCCCAGTAACACTGGGAGATCCCAGTTACAATCAGTGGATCCCAGTGATACCGGGAGATCCCAGTTACAGTCAGTGGATCCCAGTGACACTGGGAGATCCCAGATACAGCCAGCAGCTCCCAGTGCCACCAATGGATCCCAGTGACACCGGGAGATCCCGGTAACACCAGTGGATCCCAGCAACACCGGCAGATCCCAGTTACAGTCAGTGGATCCCAGTGACACCAATGGATCCCAGTAACACCGGGAGATCCCAGATACAGCCAGCAGCTCCCAGTGCCACCAGCGGCTCCCAGTGACACTGGGAGATCCCAGTCACAGCCAGTGGATCCCAGCAACACCAGGAGATCCCAGTCACAGCCAGTGGATCCCAGCAACACCAGGAGATCCCAGTCACAGTCAGTGGATCCCAGCAACACCAGGAGATCCCAGTCACAGCCAGTGGATCCCAGCGACACCGGCAGATCCCAGTCACAGCCAGCAGCTCCCAGTGCCACCCGCAGCCAGCGGCACGGTTGGAGCCCGGCGCGTCCCCGCCCTAGGGACACCTGAGGGACGCGTTGCGGAAGTGCGGCCACAGCCGCAGCAGCTCCCGGGGCCCGTAGTGGTGCACCATGACCAGGCGCGAGAAGCGGCAGCGCTCGTAGTCCAGCCGGTACATGGTGAAGGCGCCGGGCGGCGGGTCGGTGACGCCCACGCCCAGCGCGTGCAGGCAGATGCCCACGAAGGCGTCCTCCATGTTGATGACGGGCAGCGTCTGCGCCACCCCGAAGACGCGCAGCGCCAGGTCCCCCGAGAGCACGTAGCCGGGCCCGCCGCAGTAGGGCGGGTACGTGTCGTTGGGGTACACCTCCCGCGGCACGAACCACTTGTAGGCGCGGTTCCGCAGCGGCCCGGTCCAGCGGTACACGTAACCCGTCAGGAAATCCGTCCTGGGCGGCCGCAGCAGCCCCGCCAGGTACTCCAGGTTGAGGAAGACGTCGTGGTCGGCCTTCATCACGTAGCTGGCGTTGGGACAGAAGCGGCTCACCCACTCCAAGCCCATCAGCGTCTTGAGCGTCAGGTTGTTGTAGGTGTCCAGGAAATCCTGCTGCAGCAGATCGCCGTGCAGCGCGTCCTCCTCCTGCAGCACGGGGCGCAGCTCGGCGCCGAACACGGGGTGCACGCCCAGCAGGAAGAGCCGCAGCACCGACAGCCCCGGCACGGCGCTCTCGTCGCCCCAGGTGCGGCGCACGGCGTCGCGCGCCTCCAGGTCGGCCGGGGACGTCACCACCAGCAGCACCAGGAACGGCGCCCGCTCCCGGCACTTGTCGGGGTGGTTCAGCAGGAAGCGGTAGGGGTAGGGGTACGGCGGCTGCAGGGGGTGCCGCCGCGGCCGTGGGGGCTCCGTGGCGTTGGCGGGGCGCGGCGTGGGGCTGGGGGGCGCGGGGGT
>NW_024526511.1:0-827 GCF_017590135.1 Pyrgilauda ruficollis | reverse complement strand
CCCTCCTCATTCCGGTTCCCCCCTCTCCCCCCCCATCCCGGCTCCTGATAAGGCTCCGGACGTGATAAGGGCAGGAGGCGCCGCCGGGGGCCCTCCAGTTCCACCAGTCAGACCAGTTTGGGGTCTCGGGGCAGCCCTGGCGGTCCTGGGGCTGAGTCCAGCTCTGCCCAGTTCATCCCAGTTCACCCCTAGGCCTTCCCAGTTCAGCCCTGGCTTTGCCACGCCGCCTTTCCCAGTTCCCCCCAGTTTGCCCAGGTGCCACCTCCAGCCCTTCCCAGTTCCCTCAGCCTTTCCCAGTTAACCCCAGTGCCTCCCAGTTAACCCCAGGGGCTGCTCCCAGTGCCTCCCAGTTAACCCCAGTGTGTCCCAGTGGCTCCCAGTGTGTCCCAGTGGCTCCCAGTTAAGCCCAGGGCTGCTCCCAGCCCTTCCCAGTTCCCCCACACTGGGTGGGGGGTGATTCCCTCACTATCAGCTGGCTGCACCCCAGGCAGGGTGGGACAAAGGGACAAAGGGACAAAGGGACAAAGGCCACCCCGCGTTGCCGGGAATGAGGAGCAGCATCACCGGGAAACCTCCTGCACTGGGACTGCCCAGTGCCTCCCAGTGCCTCCCAGTTAACCCCGGGGGCTGCTCCCAGTGCCTCCCAGTTAACCCCAGGAGCTGCTCCCAGTGCCTCCCAGTTAACCCCAGGAGCTGCTCCCAGTGCCTCCCAGTTAACCCCAGGGGGCTGCTCCCAGTGCCTCCCAGTTAACCCCGGGGGCTGCTCCCAGTGCCTCCCAGGGCCTCCCAGTGTGTTCCAATGCCTCCCAGTTAACCCTGGGGGCTGC
>NW_024526510.1:0-1124 GCF_017590135.1 Pyrgilauda ruficollis | reverse complement strand
GGGTTCCAATACCCCAGGATTTCATTTGGGGAAAAAATTGTGGCTAATGCTGGGAAGTTCCTGCAGCTCCCAGCAGAAGCTTGCTCATGGTGCTAGAGAGATATATTGCCCTTAACAAAAATGGTTGTTTTATCCCAATGAGTAGAAATGAGATAAGGCTGGGAGCAAGCCAGCTAATCTGGGTCACCAGCTGGGATGCTGCACAGCAAAAGGCACAGGAGCCTGGATTCTCTGAATGAGAGCAAAACAAAAGGGCAGAGCCATGAGCAGCAGCTCTAATGTTTCTTAACGAGTGGGGATGGCAGAGAAAAATCTGCAGTTGACTTATGTTGGTTTTTAAGCAACAGATGTTTAGGAGAACAACACTGCACACAACAGAAACAGTGTAGGCTGTTTATTGTCAAGGCAAGAGTAATAAGAACCTCTGCTGTGGAGACAGAGAGAGCTGCCACTGCTCAGCCTGGAGAAAAGAAGGATCCATGGAGCTCTCATTTTGGCTTTCCAGTAAATAAAAATGGCTTAGAAACAGGAGGAATGACTTTTTACATGGGCTGATAATCACAGGACAAAGGGGAATGGTTTTAAACTGCCCAGTTGTAATGTGTAGGGCACTTTTGGTGTTGTTCTAAAAACCTATCTGATGTTGCTTTGTGTCTTTCATTGAGATTTATTCTGCAGAACTGAAGAAATGCACATCTTCTTTTATGACAGCAGCAAAAAGCTGCTTGGTGGCACTTCACATGCTGGACTCGAGGTCTGTCAACATCTGGAGATAAAATAATTGTTGGCTCCTGTGAAAGAAGCATCAAAGCACTGAGGACAAATACTGCCTGGGGCTGAGGGGGAGATCAGCCCCTTCCCTGTCAGTAAGGGCTGACATGTGCATTAATTCTGCTTTCACATTCTACTTCTCAAAATCAAAGTGTAATTAGGATTATTTTGGAAAAAAAATTATAAATAATCCCTAATTATGAGCAGCCTGGGATAGTGGCAGGTGTCCTTGCTTATGGGGTGGAACAAGATGAGTTTTAAGGTCCCTTCAACCCAAACCATTCTGTGATCCTATATCAAAGAGTAAAAAGTATTACATCCCCATGAAAAATACCAGCTTTCTGAAAACACGA
>NW_024526509.1:0-1125 GCF_017590135.1 Pyrgilauda ruficollis | reverse complement strand
CCCAACCCGCTGAAGCCTGATTGGCTGTTGCCCCCTCCCCCTTTGATGGCCCCTCCCTTTTCCTCATAGCCCCGCCCCCACACAGACTTGCTGAACCCTGATTGGCTGTTGACTTCTTCCCCTGGCTCCACCCGCTCCCACAAGGCTCCTCCCCCTTTCCCGAGGCCCCGCCCCCAGACTTGCTGAACCCTCATTGGCTGTTGGTCCCTCCTCCTTTTCACAGCCACTCCCCTTTCCCATAGCCCCGCCCCTCACACACTCACTAAACTTTGGCTGTTGCCCCGGCCCCTCCCTCTGAGGCCCCGCCCCACTCAGGGGCTCGCTGAACCCTGATTGGCTGTTGGCCCCTCCTCCTTTTCACAGCCACTCCCCTTTCCCATAGCCCCGCCCCTCACACACTCACTAAACTTTGATTGGCTGTTGCCCCGGCCCCTCCCTCTGAGGCCCCGCCCCACTCAGGGGCTCGCTGAACCCTGGTTGGCTGTTAGCCCATCCCTCCCTGAGGCCCCGCCCCTTTGCCGAGGCCACGCCCCACTCACGGGCTCGCTGAACCCTGATTGGCTGTTAGCCCATCCCTCCCTGAGGCCCCGCCCCCTTTGCCGAGGCCCCGCCCCACTCACGGGCTCGCTGAACCCTGATTGGCTGTTGGCGTGCTCCAGCTGCTTCTGCAGCGGCAGCGACGAACTGGGGGGGAGGAACCCTGGGGGAGGGGAGGGGACACCTGAGCCAGGCACAGGTGAGCCAGGTGTGCCCAGGTGTGCCCAGGTGTGTCACAGTTGTGCCCAGGTGTATCCACAGATGAGCCCAGGTGTGTCCCAGGTGCCCCCAGGTGTGTCCCAGGTGCCCCCAGGTGCCCCAGGTGTGCCCCAGGTGTGTCCCAGATGCCCCCAGGTGTGCCCCAGGTGCCCCCAAGTGTGTCCCAGGTGTGCCCCAGGTGCCCCCAGGTGTGTCCCAGGTGCCCCCAGGTGTGTCACAGGTGTGTCCCAGGTGCCCCCCCTCACCTGGCTGTGCAGGTGGGAAGTGCCCGTGCAGGCCGAAGGCGCCCCCTGGTGGCTGCTGGGGCAGGAACGGCAACGCCGGGAACGCGGCGGGGGCTGGGAGAGACCAGTACGGACCAGTATGGAC
>NW_024526508.1:0-1125 GCF_017590135.1 Pyrgilauda ruficollis | reverse complement strand
GAAAATTAGGGGGAAAATTGGAGAAAATATGGGGGAAATTTGTGGGAAAATAAGAGGAAAAATGTGGAGAAAACAGCAGAAAATTGGGGGAAAATTGGGGGAAAATTTGGGGAAGAAATGGGAAAAATTGGGGGAGAATTAGGGAAAAATGGGTAAAAAATTGGAGAAAAAAGGGAAAAAATTGGGGGGAAAATGAAGAAAAATTGGGGAAAACTTGGAGAAAAATTCAGAATTTATGGGAAAAAATAGAGAGAATATGGATGAAAAAATGGGGGGAAATTGGGGAAAATTTGGGGGAAATTAGGGAAAAATTGGGGAGAAAATTGGAGAAAAATTGAGGAAAAATGCGGAAAAAATGGGGGGAAAATTGGGGAAAAATTGGTGAAAAAGTGGAGAAAAATTGGAGAAAAAGTGAGAATTTATAGGAAAAAAATAGGGAGAATATGGAAGAAAAATTGGGGGGAAAAATGGGAAAAAATTGGGAAAAATTAGGAAAAATTAAGGAAAAATTGGAGAAAATTTTGGAAAAAATTGGAGGAAAAATCAGGAAAATTTAGAAAAAAATTGGGAAAAAATCAGGAAAAAATTGGGAAAAAATCAGGAAAAATTTGGGGAAAATAGAGGAAAAAAAGGAGGAAAAAAATCAGATTTTTTTGGGTATTTTTGATGAAAATTCCCAAATTTTTGCAGCTTTTTTGGGAGAAGAGGCTGCAAGGTCTGAGCGCTTCGGACGTCAGCGAGCAAATCATCAAATCCATGGAGCTGCCCAAGGGACTGCAAGGTGGGAGTGGGGATGGGGAAATTTGGGGAAAATTGGGGAATTGGGGAATTGGGGGAATTGGGGGAATTGGGGAAATTGGGGGAATTGGGGGAAATGGGGAAATTGGGGAAATTGGGGAAAATTGGGGAAATTGGGGAAATTGGGGGACAAAAAGGGAGAAAATTGGGGAAAAAATGGGGAAAAAATGGGGAAAATTTGGAATAAAGTGGGAGAAAATTGGGGAAAAATTGGGGAAAAAATGGAGAAAATATGGAATAAAGTTCGAGAAAATTAGGGAAAAAATCGGAATAAAATGGAGGGAAAATTGGGGAAAATTGGGGAATAAAATGGGAAAAAATTGGGGA
>NW_024526507.1:0-1126 GCF_017590135.1 Pyrgilauda ruficollis | reverse complement strand
TAATTATTACCCAGCAGGGGCCCATTGCAATGATACTCTGCTACCCCAGTTCTAAGTGACTCCTCCAGCCTCATCCCACCCTGTTCCTCAGGACTGCAATCCAAGCCCTTGCCTTGCTGTCCCCCGCAGCTGCCTCCATGGTTCCTCACACTCCGGGAATTTTTGGGTTAGAGATGATGATGCACACAAAAGGTCCTGCCTCCCTGTTTTATGCAGCCCACGGGGGTGAAAATCAAATGGTTCCCTGCTTCTTCCAGGCTTTTGGCAGTCTGCTGGGGGTTATTCTTTGTGGGATGAGAGGTCAGTTCTATCGACAAAGGGAGGGGACTTTGGTGGGGTTTTTTTTCCTGCACTTATCTCAAGCTATTTTTATTCCTTTTTGCGCCCTGTGATGGGACAGGCAGTCAATAGGGTGCTTTCATGGCCTCATTTCGGAGAGGCCTTTGGAGGAATTGAAGAGATGGGTTATTATTAAGTCCTCATCATGCTAAAGATGCTTTGAAACCACACCTGGGCCTGCTCATGATCTAAGCCTAGACCACCAAAGAGCAGAGGGCAGGGCGGTAGCCTAGGATGGTGAACAAAAAAATGAAAAAAATGAAAAGCTTTTTTTTGTGTGTTGATTCTCCGTTGGTTACTTGGGAAAAGCAAGTTGGAATCTTCTGTGCTGCCTAGAAAACTTGGGGCAATTCTGCTTCCTTTGGGAGCAGTATAATGATTTTATAAGGAATGATCACAATTTAAAGCTGGGTTAACTATGAAGATTTCATCATTCCTTAAAATTATCATCCAAATTCGGCCTTTGACATCTTTTGGGAAAGCACCAGCAAGGAATCAAAGTAAACAACTGGCTGAAACCTGAACTGAGCTTAGTGATGCCTTTTCTTGTATTAGAAATTTGCACAAAATCAAGTGAATTGATTTTAAATCAATTTATTTAAAGTGGTGCAAACTCCTAATACAGACAGAACTAGTTTAACCTTTGTTAAAATTGATTTTGCTTGCAACGGTAAATTACCAAGTGAGACTGAACTGATTTAATGGAGGGTTAAGCCTGTTTAAGTGTGTCCCTTTTCAGGGGTTTCATTGGTTTGGAGAGTGAGGATGGCCCAGTCCTGGGGGGGGG
>NW_024526506.1:0-5983 GCF_017590135.1 Pyrgilauda ruficollis | reverse complement strand
AAAAAAAAAAAAGGTAAAAAATAAAAAGCTCTGAAGGTCGCAGTGGGAAAGAAGATTGGATAAAGTGGAAACATTTTGATAAAAAAAAAAATCTAGAAGGGATATGAGCTATGAGACTTCTTTGAGAAGCAGGCAGTCCCCCTTGTTGTGCAGCTCACCTACAAGGCAAACAACTGGCAAAAAGAGTTCCCAGTGTCATTCTTTATTGAAGAATTGCATGCAAAACTACCTAGAACCAGAATGGAACTAGAGGTTAAGTTCTGTATCCTGTTACCACTGTCCTTCCTGGGAGCTGTGCCTGAGCTGAAGCACTGGGGATAGATGTGGTAGCTAAAATGACATAAACATCTGAAACAAACGAAAATTCCCTTATTCTAAAACACGAGAATGGTGTAGGTGCAGTTTTCTAATGAATACATCTCAGCAGTGAACAGTGGCTGGGTGAAAGGACAATAAGCCAGTTACATCTCAGATAATAAAAGCACAGTTTCCTCTGTGTCTCCACCTATCAGAGAATGGAGACTTAGAGCATTTTTAGCAATATTTAGAGCTCATTTCTCTTTTCTTTTACAGCACTGTAATTAGATTAAATGAAGTAATTCCTTATCTGCTCCCATGTAGGCAGGAGGCAGGTTTCTAGGGCTGGCATGGCACAGTTTTTAATTTAACAGCACTAATTCACCAGCAGGTAGTGTTATTAATTTCAAGTAATTCTGTGAACTATTGTGAGTTGTGATTTTAAAATTATTAAATGTTGAAGTGTTGTAGCACTAGTGGAAAAAAAATATTTCAAGAAGGTCTTATTATTTTACTCAACAGATAAGAATAAATATTATATGAATTCACCAGCAGGTAGTGTTATTAATTTCAAGTAATTCTGTGAACTATTGTGAGTTGTGATTTTAAAATTATTAAATGTTGAAGTGTTGTAGCACTAGTGGAAAAAAAATATTTCAAGAAGGTCTTATTATTTTACTCAACAGATAAGAATAAATATTATATGTAAGTGGCAATAGTTGATGAACTTAATAAAAAAAACCAAAAAAAACCCCAAAAAAAAACAAAACAAAACAAAAAAACCACAAACAAACAAAAAAAACCACCAATGAACCGTATTTTTGTTTTGACTTTATAGTCCTAAGGAATTATGAAAAAAATTTCTGGAGCCTATTTGTTATTTAATTTAAATTGAAAACATAAGGATAGCTTTCAAAGGAGAGCTTTCAATGAGCTCTTTCTGCAGCCTGTCAGTGCAGCAAACCAAGTATAAACACAAATTTCACTGCATTTGTGCTGCCCTTGCTGAGCACTGCTGGGGGACAGGGCCTTTCTCTCATGTGACCAACCTTCCAAGCAAAGTCTTCCCCTAAACTTTATATTTCATCTGATGAACTTCCTTGTTGTGCTTACAAGAGTCTTGTTGTCATGAGAATTAGACAGTTTTCTCACAATTATTCTTTGCTGTGGTAAAGGAGTTGCTGTGCTTTATCTCCTGCTCTCTGTGTCCTGGCTCACTGCTGAGCTGTTTGTTAGGAAACAGCACCAGAAAATGGCAAGGGGTTTTTCTTACAAAGCCAGAGAGATATGAATATATTTGTGACAACATCAACTTATGGAACATTATTTACATGAGCATTAGATTGGTGATGTTTTAATGTTATTCTTCAAGTCGTATTTTCTCAAGCACTAAAAACGTTAGAGAACAAATATACAAGCCCCCCCCACAAACATTTTCCTGTTATAAAAGCATTTATTCTGTAATGCAGAGCAACTGACAAGTAGATTAAGTTAATTTACTGTACAGAATAAATACCTGCACAGAAAAGGACTTTTATCTAGACAGTCTACACATACCTTTGATGACAATGTAAATTGCTAGTGTGTAATACAAAATATAGAATGTCATAAAAATATTTCTAGCTAAGAAAGGATCCATTTTTAAATGTTCCTTTCAATTTTATATCTTAAATGAGAAAGCTCCACTTCCTCAGGTGCTAATTAGATACTCCATTTGGCCTTGCTTATCACTAAATAGTTCAGCCACTTATTTAGCCTGAAATATGCATGTCTCTTCAAATGCACTGTAGAAACCAAATATGCCCACAAACACTATTAAAAGCAACAACAACTAAAAGGAAAATAGGCGGATGTGAATGAAATATTGCTTTCTCATGCTGAGACCTAGGGTACTGGAAATTTGTGTTGGTAAAATTTTGTTGGATGACATTATTACTTTAAAAAGTAGGTAGGAGTTGTGGAGCTGCAGTAGTTGGCACTGGGATGGGAGGAAAAAGTCCTTGCTGGGACTGAAGGTGAGGCTGTTCAGCTGCCATCCCTCCTGGAGGTCCGTGGGATCTCCTGATGCTTCTCCCAGCAGGTTCAAGTGCTCACGTTGAATTATCCTTAAATTGTTGCGTGCCGTGTCCTGGGGGATGGGAGCTCAACACATCAAACACACACATTGCTGCTCTAATCATTATGAGAACCTGTATTGTCCAGAAAAATCTAAAATACTGGTTCAATAGTCATTGAATCATTTTTCAGGTAGTGTGGTAACTGATGAGGAAAAGGCTCACAGAAGAATTCTTTGTTTTTCTGAGGGTTTAAACTCTTCTGCATTGCAGGAGAGCAGATCCACTTGTGTGACATTACACATGCAAAGACACTTTTCCATGGGAATATGAATCACCTCATTTGCTCGTGTCTAAAGGGTGTGCCAGCTTTTAAGTGAGCAGCTTAGGGAGGAAAAGAAGTTGCTAATTAGCAAATGCATTTGTATGCACGTTATTGCAGCTGATTTATATGGCAATGGCAGTATAAATCTGAGGACAAAATTCACATGTCAACTTTGGTCTTTTGAAGGCCTTTTTCAAATCTCTTTATGCACTTTTTTGTACAGCTTTGCATGAATGTAGACAAACCTTATAAACTATATGATTCTAGGTTTCAGTATAGAGAACTCCTTAGTTTTCTTTAAAAGTTTAAGTTACTGCGTACCTTGGCAAGGCATATTTGCGTGAGACAGCCTAGAAATTCTCATATATAACAATATATCATCAGATAGAGATCTGTCAAAACAAAACCTTCTTTAAAACATAACTTTACAGCTGCTTTCATACAGAAACATCCCCCTTAACAAGTGTTGATCTTAACTGGTAAACAAAAGTTCTCTGATTTTCATTAGTGATGACATTTAATAGCTTTATGCTGAGTCTCCAGGACAGAAGAAGCCCTCGTTGCCATCATACTCGGTATAAGCTGACAAAACATTGCTTGCACTGGTGAGTCTCATACCAAATATAAAAAAAAACAACCCCAATAATTCTATTTTTGAGGTTTTCTTCATTGTAGCTATGTACAGGGAAGGGAGAGAGCTATTCTGCCAGGGAGCGTAGCTACATTATTTTATCTCCAGTTGAGAACAGTGCAGGATTACTGAAAGTCTCCTGGGGCTGGGCTGCAGCACGCTGTGTGCTGTGTGGGACTGGGCAGAAAGCAGGTGTCCTTGCTGTCCTGGGGACAGCTTGGTGCCTCTGGCAGGAGCTGACCTGACAGGGCTGCTCCAGCTGCTGCTGCCCCTCGCCTGCAGGGAAGCTGTCCTGGGTTTTGCCAGGGATGGTGTCCTGCCAGCCCAGCCAGCTAAACTGAGATTATCCCATCCTCAGGCTCCATGGGAAAGGAGGGCTGGAAGGTGGAGGGGGAAGGTGCTGTTTTTGTTGCCTGCTTGCCCTGCAGCCTTTGAGGGTGGTTATGCCAAAGCCTGTGCTGTGTTTGCAGTGAAAGCACCTCCTGCAAAATAAGGATTTGGAGGTCCAGTCTCTCTGCTGCTGCTCAGGTATTTAAGAGCAGAATGAAACTGGCTCCCCATCCATTCTGTTTTGATTGCAGAGATTTTCTCATAGTAGTCATTTGCTTGGGGCTGTTATTTGTCATTTGGTAGCAAAGCAGAACAGAAATCAAGTGTTTTACTAGAATTATGGTAAATAGAAAATTATTTATGTGTTATTGAAGGAGGGGAGAAATCTCCTTTTCAAAAGAGGTGCCATTGCTTCCCACGAATTCTGAAATATAGTGTAAATAAAAACAAACCTGTTATGTCCCACCCAGCAGAATTCTTGCACTGAACAGACAGCAAAACTGAGGAAAGCAGCTGTTGGGAAGGTGTGCTGTGTTGACAAACAATGCATTTTTAGTAATGTAATTTACCCCTGTTCAGCTTTACTGACCTTTTGAAAGATGAAAATAAAAATATTATTCTCTGTGGTCTGAGTGATTTCAGCTGTTTCAGCTGCTGCACCTAACCACACAAAGGGCTCATATGAAAGAAGCCCCAAGGGGATACAGGGTTGAAGAAATTTCTAATGGATTGAGATGTGATTGTTATAACCCTGAGTTGCAATGGTATGTGAGGTGCAGAAGTAAGAGGGTTGTTTATTTTGTCCAAGTGGCAAATTTTTATTGTGGTTTTGTGAACAACAACAACAACAAAAGTTTCAAAGCCCTGTCCTGAGAAATGAAACCTGTGAATCAAAACTGGAAAGCAAAGTTGTTTTTACCCAAGATTTCAAGGGATTTTCCTGCAGGATCAGTACTGCAAGTGTGATGTGGAGGGAAACAATTTTTCCATGCTGTGAGCTGTCCCATGGGATGTGGTGTCACCTGCACCCGTGGAGCAGCAGGCCCTGTGCTGCTCCCACAGCTGGGGCTGCGATGAAAGGCAGTCAGAGGTGGGCAGGTATCTTTTGTCTGGCTTGGGGAAAGGATGGAAGGAAACTTTTGTTACCTATTTTTACCATTTTTTTTGTCAGTTTTTCCCCTGTTTTGGCCACAGTCTTTGGAGTTTTTCTGCTCTTCCTGGGACAATGTGCTGACCAGGCAGCATGTGGCACTGATAAATATGTTTTTTGCCTTCAATAGCAAATGTGTCTGGCTTTTCACATAGATATCTGTATCCATTTTAATAAACATGACCAAGAGACCTAAGTAATATGTGATCCCTGATCCAGCACCATGAAAAGCTGCTTTGGAAAGGCACAGTCCTGTCCTTCCCCTTTCCTAGCAGAGCGCTGCCACACCTGTGCCACATCCCCCTGCTGTCTGTGCATTCACATGGCCCAGGTGAGCAGGAAAAATCATCAGCAGCAGTAAACTCTGTGCCTCAGTCCAATTTATCAGGCTGCTGTGCAAACAGTTTTTAGAAATTCTGGGCTATGAAGGATAAAGTTTGAATTCCCAGAAAATAACACCAACAAATTGAGAATCTACATGAGCTGCTAATCACAAATCAGAAAATGAAAAATGTTATTAACTGCCCTCATATTTTTCATTCTTAATATAGATATCTTTAATATTATTTTTAATGTAATTTTCTTTGCAACTCAAAGTTTGTTAGTGTTCTTCCCTGACAAAATCATGCAATCCTTTAACTAGGAGTAGCAGGAACTTTGCTGCTTACCATTGTGAACAAGATGGTTTTTGAGTAAAATCTTCAGTACTGAAAAGGGTGAGGGAGATGAAATGAAGAAATTGCTGTGCTAAAGCAGAGCAGAAATCCATCTAATTTAATATCTTTCTCTGCCAGTTGCCAGTGCTGGTTACTTTAGCAGAAGATATGAGAAACACTGTGGTAATTGCTTTTACAGGAAATATTTCTTTCTACCACTTCACTTATACTTGTGGCTACCATATCTTGTGATACAATGCATTCAATCCTTCCCAAAACTTTACTTGTATCTTTTTATAGTATCTCTAGAAGTTCTTTTCAGTGAAATAAACATCTGTTCCCTTTTAAAGAATTGGGCTGATTTTTTTGTCTCAATGATACTCATTCCATAAGATCTCGTAGGCTTAATATTCTCTGAGTGATGACATATTTACCTTCATGGGTTTTTTAAATTACTGTCTTCCAGCTTCACAGATGACAAGAGAAGCAGAGAGAAGTTCCCATTATAACTTCTCTATTGCTTAGTGTTCTGTATAAATT
>NW_024526505.1:0-1126 GCF_017590135.1 Pyrgilauda ruficollis | reverse complement strand
AACAAAGATGCAGAAAATCCCATTTTTTACTGAAAAAACTCAGGACCAGCGTGTGTTTATCAGAACAACTTCCAGTTTTCCGTTGGGGAAGATTTTTCCTTGTTTCCTAGGGAAATTATTGGAATGGGAAGGAATCCTCATGGAGAAAAGATGGATTTTAGCAAATTTTGCTTTAATTTGGTGTTTTTTGCTTCTATATCCTTAATTTTACATCATCCAAAGCAGAGGAAAAAGCATCAACAAGGTTCTGTTTGTAGCTAATTTCTGGGAATTCCACAGTTTTTCCCTAAGGCTGAAGGATATTCCTGGGATTTATACTGGTGTCCCATAAACACAGGGAAAAGGTGGAGTTTGGGATGGAAAAAGGAATCAATCATTTTTTGGATCGATTTATTCATGAAAAGAATTCCTCCCTTTTCCTCAGTTTTGTATTTCTGTTTATATCCTTCCTCCTAAAGAAATTCCCAGGGATTCACGGTTCACATTCCAGTTTCTTCCATTGGATCTCCACAGGATCCACCCTCTTCCCACGGAGGAACAAGGCAAACTAAACAAAAATATCCAAATATTTTTAGGGATTTGGGCACATTTTGGAGCTCTGGAATGGGAATCTGGGCTGAAAAAACAAGGAAAAATTCCAGCACATGGGAATCCAAGGCCAGTATCCGGAATTCTCGGTGCTTATCTTGTCCTGAAAGATAAAGATATTTTTTAAGAATTAGAGGAAAAAAGAAGGAACAAACAATTCCATCAGGAATCATCCTCAGCTTATCAATAAGTGCTGCCAAAACACCAGGAATCATCCCAGTCCCACAATCCTGTGCTCAGTGATGGAGAAAACATGGGAAGCAGTCCCTAATGCCTGGAGCTGATCCAGGTAAGAAAATTCCATATAAAATGGTCCCAATTCCCTCAGGAAATCAGGACAAAATGAAAGGCCTGGTTTCATGCTGATACAGAGATGCAGCTTTAGCTTCCCTCCATCCCACAGGAATGGCCAAGAGATAGAGCTGTTCCTGAATTTTTGGGCTCAGCTCCAGATTCCCACTGAGTTCAGATCCTGTGGCAAAGGACCTTTGCTCCTTCCAGGGTGGACATTCTGATGCCTCAGGTTTAGCTTTTGTAT
>NW_024526504.1:0-1126 GCF_017590135.1 Pyrgilauda ruficollis | reverse complement strand
AAGTGGGATTCACAAGCCAAAATCCCACAGAAAAATGGGATTCCTGAACCAAAATCCCCAGGAAAAATGGGATTTCCAGCAAAGAATCCCCCGGAAAAACAGGATTCCCAAGCCAAAATCCCAAGGAAAAATGGGATTCCTGAACCAAAATCCCCAGGAAAAATGGGATTTCCAGCAAAGAATCCCCCGGAAAAACAGGATTCCCAAGCCAAAATCCCAAGGGAAAATGGGATTCCGAAGGAAAAGCAGGAGCCCTCCCCGGGGTGGTTTTGGGGCAGGATCCCGGCTCTTCCCGAGGTTTTTCCGGGCCGTACCTGACGAAATCCCCCTCGGCCATGCCGTAGGTGGTGGCCTGCTTGTTCAGGTCGGCCACTTGCTCCTGGTTCAGCTCATCCACGTCCACCTCCACGTCTGGAAAAACGCCCGGAAAATCCTGGAATTCCGCCCGGCAACGATCCCCGAATCCCGGCCGAAAGCCTCGGATGCTTTGTTACCGATGTCCGGGATCACTTCGTCCTCGTCGGTGTTGGAGTCTTCCTCGGAGTCCTCCTCGTCCCCGGCTCGTTTTTCCAGGGAGTTCTCCAGCTCCTCCACCGTGCTGTCCTCGTAGGTGTAGCCTATGGAAGCCTTTTTTTCCGCCAGCCTGGGGAGGTTTGGGACACAAATCCCTCCAGCCCGGGGCTTTTCCCCACGCGGAGATCCCCTCGGGAAGGCCGAGGCCCCGGAGAGGCCGGCCCGGGGATCGCCTCGGAGGGAGAAGGGGAATGGTGAGAGGGAATCGGGAGGGGGAATGGGAATTGTGAGGGGGAATGGGAATTGTGAGGGGAAATGGGAATTGTGAGGGGGAATGGGAATCATGAGGGGGAATCGTGAGGGGAAATGGGAATTCTGAGGGGAAACGGGAATTGTGAGGGGAAAGGGGAATTGTGAGGGGGAATTGTGAGGGGAAATGGGAATTGTGAGGGGAAATGGGAATTGTGAGGGGGAATCGTGAAGGGAAATGGGAATTGTGAGGGGGAACGGGAATTGTGAGGGGGAATCGTGAGGGGAAATGGGAATTGTGAGGGGAAATGGGAATTGTGAGGGGGAATGGGAATCATGAGGGGGAATCGTGAGGGGAAATGGG
>NW_024526503.1:0-1126 GCF_017590135.1 Pyrgilauda ruficollis | reverse complement strand
AGGATGGGATGGATGGGATGGGA
This sequence comes from Pyrgilauda ruficollis, assembly GCF_017590135.1. NCBI lineage: Eukaryota > Metazoa > Chordata > Aves > Passeriformes > Passeridae > Pyrgilauda > Pyrgilauda ruficollis. The sequence goes on along the minus strand of NW_024526503.1, from coordinate 1,103 downwards.
TGGACGGGGCGGGGCGGCTCCCGGGGCCGGTGGGGATTGCGGGATCCCGGCCGCGCTTCCCCCGACACCTTTTAAAGCGGAGCCCGCCGAGCTCCAGGAGCAGGAATAATTCTGGGCAGCGCCTAAAGGTTCTGCGCATTAACCCGACATTGCCCAGCTCCCGTGCAGGGGTGCAGCCTTTATTGGTTTCCAATTAACTTCAAGCAAATTTGCATTGTGTTTGCTGCAAGCAAAGCCCTTGTAAGCAACATTTTGGGGTAAGGTTTACTCTCTTTAATTTTGGTCGTGGTGGTGGAAGATGTGTTTCTTCCACCTTTAGGTTTCCTGAGCCTGACTTGCTGAAGCTCTGGATGTGTTCTGTGTTCAGTGTTCTTGTGAGCATTTGGCATAAAGTGCTGAACAGCTTGTTGCTACTGGTGCCTGTTTCCCCCTGAAGCACACAGCACCTTCTTTTATTTAAAGGAATAGCAATAAGTTAACTAGTTAACCCCTAACTAGTAGAAAGTATTTCCCTATTTAATTTTCCTTTCAGTTATGAAAGTGCAAAATAATATTAGGTGTGTAGTCTTCATTCTTGTTCTGTGAGAAGCTTAGAAGCTGTTACAGATTAAATGCTTGTCCATTTATTCAGTATTAGTAATGCTTGTGTTAGAGAAAATGCAGGCATAGAGTGGGTTATTCTGTGTACCCAGGTTATTTTGTTTTCCATTTTTGTGAGATTTATTTTTCAAGTAATAACATCCAGTTAGTCAGCTATTGGGTGGACAGGCTGAATAGATTCCAACTTTGTAAATGTTAATGCATGCTATGAGTGGCCTTGAGTAATAATGGATGACAGTGCAGCATTCAATCAGAGAGGACGCCTGAACCACTCCAGCGCAACTCTGCTGCGTGCTTTGGGGAGGGCATGTGTGTTTCTAGATAATAGGAGAGAATCTGGTAAGTGCAAAAAGCTCCTGGGGAAATGCACCTTTGTTTTTCCAAAGAACACAGCAGGCAAAGGCTTAGAATCACAGAATCATAGAAAGGGTTTGTTTAGAAGGGGTCTGAAAGATCATCTAGTCCCAACATCCCCAATAGGGACACCTTCCACTAGACCAGGT
>NW_024526502.1:0-1126 GCF_017590135.1 Pyrgilauda ruficollis | reverse complement strand
TCCCATTTTATTCCCCATTTATTCACTCTTTATTCCCCGTTTATTCCCAATTTATTCCAAAATTATTTCCCATTTATTCACCATTTATTCCTCATTTATTCCCCAATTTATTCCCAATTTATTCCCCATTTATTCCCAATTTATTCCTCGGATTTCCTCTTTTTTTCCCAATTTCTGCCTTTTTTTTCCCAAGTTTTTCCATTTAATTCCAGGTTTTTCCCACTTTAATTCCATTTTTTCCCTTTAATTCCATTTTTCCCCTTTAATTCCATTTTTCCCCTTTAATTCCATTTTTCCCCTTTAATTCCATTTTTCCCCCTTAATTCCAGTTTTCCCCTGGGTTTCCCCCCAGGAATTTTCTGGAATTTTCCCAATTCTTTCCCATTTTTTCACAATTTTTTTCCTGATTTCTTCCCAATTTTTTCCCATTTTTCCCAATTGTTTTCCCATTTTTCTCAATTCTTTCCCCTTTTTCTCCAATTTTTTCCTACTGGGAATAACTGGGAATGGCTGGGAATAACAACTGGGAATGACTGGAATAACGACTGGGAATAACTGGGAATAATAACTGGGAATAACGGGAATAACAGCTGGGAATAACTGGGAATGACAACTGGGAATAACGGGAATAATAACTGGGAATGGCTGGGGTGACTGGGGGGGGACTGGGAATAACGGGAATGACAACTGGGAATGACTGGGAATGGCTGGGAATGGCTGGGAACGCCGGGAATTCCCGCCGGGGTGGGGAGTTCTGTCCATGTTTGTGCCAAAGATTGGGAATTTTGTCCCTAATCCCCCCAAAATGGGGATTTCTGTCCAAAATCCCCCAAAACAAGGATTTCTGTCCCTAACCCCCCAAAATGATGATTTCTGTCCCTAACCCCCCAAAAACGAGGATTTCTGTCCATAACCCCCCAAAACGAGGATTTCTCTCCCTAACCCCCCCACCCCGCGGGGTTCCGTCGGCCGTTGCCCAAACCCGCGGTTTTTTCCCCCGTTTTCAGCCTCCTGGAGCAGCTGCACAAGCACCAGGGCGCGGTGCTGCACCCCGAGCTGCGCAGCCCCTTCCGCTCGCTGGGGGACGCGCTGCGCCGCCTGCTGCCCTACCACGTCTACCAGGGGG
>NW_024526501.1:0-1126 GCF_017590135.1 Pyrgilauda ruficollis | reverse complement strand
GGATCCCGGGGGCGGATCCCGGGAAGATTCCTGGGTGGATCCCGGGCAAATCTCGGGTGGATCCAGGGCGGTTCCTGGGTGGATCCCGGGTGGATCCCGGGCAAATCCCAGGTGGATCCTGGTCAGAATCCCGGGTGGATCCTGGGCAGAATCCCGGGTGGATCCCAGGTGGATCCCGGGCAGAATCAGGTCAAAACCCCGGGTGGATCCTGGTCAGAATCCCAGGCTGGATCCTGGGTGGATCTTGGGCAGAATCAGGTCAAAGTCCTGGGTGGATCCCGGGCAAATCCCAGGTGAATCCTGGTCAGAATCCTAAGTGGATCCCCGGTGGATCTTGGGCAGAATCAAGTCAAAATTCTGGGTGGATCCCAGGCAAATCCCGGGTGGATCCTGGTCAGAATCCCAGGCTGGATCCTGGGTGGATCTTGGGCAGAATCAGGTCAAAGTCCTGGGTGGATCCCGGGCAGATCCTGTTTGGACCCTGGTCAGAATCCTGGGTGGATCCCGGGTGGATCTTGGGCAGAATCAGGTCAAAGTCCTGGGTGGATCCCGGGCAGATCCTGTTTGGACCCTGGTCAGAATCCTGGGTGGATCCCGGGTGGATCTTGGGCAGAATCAGGCCAAAGTCCCGGGTGGATCCCGGGACAGATCCCAGGTGGATCCTGGTCAGAATCCCGAGTGGATCCCGGGCAGAATGAGGTCAAAGTCCCGGGTGGATCCCGGTCAGAATCCTAAGTGGATCCCCGGTGGATCTTGGGCAGAATCAGGTAGAAATCCCGGGTGGATCCCGGGTGGATCCCAGGTGGATTCCAGGGTGGATCCTGGTCAGAATCCCGGGTGGATCCCAGGGGTGGATCCCCAGCAGAATCAGGTCCAAGTCCCGGGTGGATCCCGGGCAGGCCCTGGAGTGGATCCCGGCGGTGGATCCCGGCGATGGATCCCGGCGGTGGATCCCGGCGGTGGATCCCGGGGGGGCGGGGCTCAGGCCTGCTGGGAGATCCCCTGGATCCGCTGCAGAACCTCCCCGGCCTGGAGCTGCTCCCAGGTCAGCAGCGACAGCCCCAGCTGGTCCTCCTGGAAAGGGATCCGCTGTCGGGATCCGGGGGGATCCGGGGGGATCCGGGGG
>NW_024526500.1:4239-42311 GCF_017590135.1 Pyrgilauda ruficollis | reverse complement strand
GAGAACCAGTTTCCAAGAGAAAAGTAGCAAGCGCCTAGCCCGAATTCTCTGTGCTGGAACTGACCCAGTCTCCCACAGGCAAGGTGAGCTGCAGCCAAACCAGCAGGGCAAAAATAATACTTTTCAAAAACTGTAATCTTAACTGGACACGATTTTGGTCAGTTGTTGGATGTTTGTGAACCCTTCACTCTTCCCCAAGCAGCTCAAAAATATCCTTAAATAAAATGCTGAACATGACTGCGATACATCAGATTTTCTAACTGAAAAGTAAAGGAGTAAGGTCAGCAATCCTTTCCAGGAAAGGCCATGAGTTACATTGATAGAGCTGGAAGAAACATCTGAAAGTACTTTTTTCCTATTTCCTATAAGCATTCCTGTTCTGCTTAAGGCTCTGGATACTCCATTATATACAAGTGAGTCCCAAGTGTGAGTTGTGTGATTTAGACTAAATTAAATTAAAATATTCAAATTAATGCAATTTAATGCCATTTTTAAAGGACTTATGGAAACTAAGTGGCTGCAGCATAAGATGGAAGGTCTGAGTATGGATAACTAAATAAAAGACATAGTAAGACAAATAGCTAGGCAAGAGCTCACCCGTGGAGTTCCAGAAGTTGAAAGGACTTGACTCATTCAGCTTTTCTTAAGGGACCTGGAAGAGGATGGTGGGGTACAAAGCCTGCTGACCATGCAGGCTTTGCAGAGATGCAATGGAAAGAGGGACCATGAAGAAAACTGCTCAAGGACCTTACGGCATTGAGCGACTCAACATGTACAAAGCACAAAAACGGAAAAGAATTACAATACAGAGTTGAAGAGACCATCAAGATGCTTCTGTCAGTAAACTGGATGAGCAATTTTATTGCCACTTTATTGCCACTTCCATCCCTTTTCCACATGCAGCAAATGACAAGAACATGTTTTGTTGCTTCCTTGATACAGGGGCTTGAGAGAGGAACAGCAAGGCACTGCCACCTGTGTAGGGACAAACAAAGCAGAGAATGAACACTTGGGGCGACTGGCATATCAAAACCAAGGGCAGAAAACAGAGGGGTTCGCACACCTCTATCGTCTGTGTTTTCCTTATCCAAGGGAGCAGAAAACGCCCTAAAAGCCACATTTCTTTATTCACGTCCGGTACGTCCTGTTAGCTGCAGGTCGAACATGGTTCTGCGAGGACAGGTTGGCGTGTAGACTGCAGCTCCTCTGCACCGCTCACCCACGGCCACCACAGGGTCACCAGCACAGGGACACCGGGAGCTAAGGGTGGGACAGCTGGGCGGAGCAGCTGGCACTGCGAACGGTGCGGGGGCGGATCCTGGGGAGCGGACGGGACGGGACGGCGCGCACTGAGGCGGCAGCGGGTAAATCAACAACCCGCGGGTCCCCTCAAAAGAGATTAAAGTTCAGTTTGATCCTCAAAACTCGAGGTCCCTTTGTTACTTAGACAATCTGGAGCTTCTCCTGTTCCTGGCCACGCTCCTCTACTCCTACCTGGAGGCTTTTGTGAAGCTGTTCGTGCCTGTGAGGAGAAAGTCTCTCAGCGGGGAGCTGGTGCTCATCACGGGCGCTGGCCATGGCGTCGGGAGAGCGACCGCCTTGGAGTTCGCCAAGCGCCAGAGCAGGCTGGTTCTGTGGGACATCAATAAGGTAATGGACACACTCATGTCCTCACTCCGTGTGACCTCCGAGTCCACGGGGGATTTAGGGGCGTGAGAAGGGCAGCACCACATTGCACCCCCATCGCCCAGCCCCTTCCAGCCCGCTCCCATCGGGTCCCGCTTGGCTCCTCCGGCTGGGATGCCGAGCGCCAGGAAAGGGTTTGGCCCCGCTTGCAGCAGAGGATGTGGGGCTCTGGTCCCACAGTCACTCGGTGCTACTCGGGAGGGAGCGGGTGGCACCCGGCAGAGCACCTGCGAGAGGGAAAGAAGTGCTCGGGAAGCTGCTGCTGGAGCTGCTGCCTGGGCTGGAGGAGAAAGCCCGCTGAGACCAGAAGGCTGTTTGCAAGGAGGAGCAGGTCTGCCTTCACTTGTTCTCTCTGTAGCCTCGGGTGTTTTGTGTGCATTGCTGGGAGATGTGTTTTCTCTGCACTCTAACTGCAATCACCCTGTGTAGATTAAAAACAGAATGGAACCTGTGTTTGTAACACATCCATACGTTAGTTCTGCCTGCTACAATCGCAGCAGTTTCATGGATGTCTGTGTTATCTGAGATATAATAGACGAGCTCCCTATTCACATAGTGACCAAATCTGCCCCCGGTATGAAAAATTTGTTTGTTTTGAAAAAGAAATAGAAGTCAGAAGAAGAAAAAAATTAAAAGAATTGAATGAGTTGTATAAACAGCTAAAGCAGCATTATAATGATTAGAGTTTGCCAGCCTCAAATAAGAATTTGTTTGTGAGATTAATGCAGGAGATTGCCACAGAACTAAAGCTGTCCAAATGCTAAATTTGTAGAAGCCTCAAAATAGCTGAAAGATAGCCTTAGAGAGGTGAGAGTTTAGCTCCAGAACAGTTTTTAAAATGGAACCGCACTGAAATTTCGGGAACATTGAAGAGACCTGAAAGGTGGGTTTTAAGCCATCAAGTAATTGGAACTATTTGTATAACCCAAGAAAGAAAGAAATTTAATAAAGCAGTGAAGTACACTCCTTGTAAATCCACATTAATAGTAAATGTAAACGATCATTCAAAAATTTAGCAACCTAAAATTCCTACCAGATATTGAAGACCAATAAAAGAATTAAATTGTGAATAAAATGATCAGCTTGATTTGTGCTAGTACAGAAATCCTGGAGCTAACCCATACCAATCCATAAACAGCCTGAGAAATTTTTGAGAGTGTTTAGTAGAAAAAGTTAAAGTTTATGTTGTTATGTTCAGCCTTAAGACTTTGTATCAAAGCACAACCTTTTAACAAAGCACGAATCAATGAACAAAAAGAAAAATAAGAAATTGTGATAAATAAGTGTGATTCGTGCTGATAAAATTGAAACAGTAATCAATATAGATATAGTAATCAATATTTAGAAATAACAAAATAGTTAAAAAAGTAAAAAACTAAGAAAGCGGAGGGGAAGGGACCACCCGAGGGAAAACTTGGGTGGAACTCAGAAATATGTTAATTTATAAAATTTATTCTATTAGCTTATATAATTTTAGTTTTAGCACATATGATATTAGCTTAGTGCGCATGTGTAACCCAAAAGTGAAATAAAAGACACCTGAGGAAGAGGAGCGGCCTTCATCTGGACGACCCCCAAAGAGTGGTGCGACCCCCTAAAAGATAGTGGTGCATGCGTAGTGAAGATGAAAATGAGAGTAAAGACACCAGTGTGATAAATCGAAAATAAGAAGAGATGCTGATAATAAACAGTATAAAAGGAAGAATTTTAGGCTTAGCAAGCTTGTACGTGAGGTGGCAGGGGTCCCACGGCCCTCGCACTCCGTACCCCGTGGTAATTTTGCTTATACGTCATTACCCGAACCAAACTATATTTTATTATAACCAAATTATACTGCCAATTTATTAAATGTATTCAATTTTATATATTTTAAACTATTTCATTTAAATTTCATTAAAATTATTATTACATTTAATTTTGTTTAGCCTTTTATTTGTGATTAGATAATTGAACAAACATAACAGATGGAATGGGGAGATTTAGGTATAAATTTAGTAGCGAGCGACACCTGGCTTTAGTGCTGGGAAGTAGATTGTAAGCGTGAGTGTCAGCAGGAACTGAAATACAGTATCAAGGGAGGCTGTGGATTGCAGAGGATTTAGGAGTATGCTCCTACAACACAAGTGCCCTGACAAGGCCTCTTATTGGGGGCTCTCAGCATTAAACAGCAGCTGGTGTTGAGGACAGCTGCCCAGTCACTCACTACAGGGACTGCTGAGTTGCCCCAGGCTATTTGTGACCTAGAGCTTTTCACTGCACAGATTCCACTGGCATGGCCTTCTAGCACCTGGGAACAGGGATACAACAAAGTCATTTCTACTCTGGCTTAACGAGTTGATGTAATGACTTCAGAGATCTGACCTGTGTGTATCAAAGTTCATTCTGAAATTAAAATCTTACTACATTATGAAGTGTGGAGGGCACCTTTCTTCTTACACCCAGCATGCAAATACAGAAACACATAGAGCCAGTTTTTCATATCTCAAGGTGTCAGCCAGGCCTGTATTTTCAAGCTGTTTACACTCACAGTGCTGCCTGCTGTGCTGTGATAGGCAGCGTGTGCCCCTTTCTGCAGCCTTGCTCTGTCTGCCTTACCAAGCCAAACTCACTCTTGTTGCCACCCTACCTTTCTGGCTGTCACTACATGCATAAGATTTTCAGCCTTAAATTTAAGGCTGAAAATGCCTGTCCTCTCAGCAAAACCATCTACAGCTCTTTCCTTGGGTAGCCATGAACTGTTCAGGGGCTGGGCAGTATTTGCTCAATCCAGGGACATCTTCAGCATCTGCTGCTCAGCTGTGGTGAGGGGACAGCTGTGCACGGTGTCTTTCTCTTTGCCTCTGCCAGCACGGCGTCGAGGAGACAGCAGCAGAATGCCAGAAGCTGGGAGCCACTGTTCAAAGCTTCGTGGTTGACTGCAGCAAACGGGAGGAGATCTACAGTGCTGCAGACAAGGTGGGGCAGTGTCGTCATGACAGGCCCCTAGCCGGGTAATAATTAGCATTGACTCCATGATTCACAGAAGGCTGATCAATCTGTTTATTATATTATTATAATTATTAAGAAACCCATTGTTTTTATAGACAGTTACGATACAGTTAGACCTCCAATCCAAACACCATGACCATTGACTAATTAAAAAAACACCCTCAATAACACATTCCACATGTTCACAACAACAGGTCCAGTAAGTGAAGATAAGAATTGTTTCTCATTCTTTTCTCTGATCTTCTCACAGCCTTCCTCAGAAAGGCCTGGGAAAGTTATGTGTTGCCCTCTGAGGCCAGAGAGTTGCTGCCACAGGGCAGCAGGGGCACAGCCAAAGGCTTTCCCAACCATGCTTGATTCCCAGAGAAGGCAGGAAAACTAGAGAAGACATGTTGTACACAAATCCTGCAAGCCCCTGGAAGTTCTCCACTCCTCACTGCTCTCTGGACACAGAGTGCTGTAGCATTTCCAAGATCACAGCCAGTCTCATCCTATTTGGGAGGCTGCAGCATATCACATCCTCTTGCCAAGTTTGCTCTCTAGGATTCCAGCCTCTGAAGGAACATAGCACTGAGAACATATGAAACATTTTATTGTAATGGCTGTGGTCGAGCTGCCTCAGAACAGTCTGTACCTCTGTGGTCCCAAGTGTGACTACACAGTCCAGTGGCATTAATGAATGGGGAAGAATCAGCCAGATTCCATGGCTCTACTGTAAGGTTCCTGCCACATCTGGAAATGTGGCATGATCTTCCTTACCCTTGGAGATAAAATGCTAAGAATTTAATTGTGGTACATCTTCCCCACCCTTACTTTTTTTTTTTCCTTTTCTTTTTTTTTTCTTTTTTTTTTTTTTTTTTCTCCTGAGTGACAGACACAATTTTGAGCTTTTGTTTTCTCTCCAAAAGGTGAAGAAGGATATTGGGGATGTGACTATCCTGGTGAACAATGCTGGTGTGATTACAGCTGCTGACTTTCTCTCGACTCAGGAACACCAGATAGAAAGGATGTTTGAAGTCAACATTCTCAGTCACATGTGGGTAAGAGCCATCACCATCTATAGATACAGATTTTTGGGAGTGTCAGCGAGGAGACATATTTAGACCAACCATTATTAGCAGTGAAATTACCAAATTAATTGTTACAGCCCAGGGGCACCCAAGCAGACTGTGTGCTGGGAAACTGGAATGGCTTCTTCCTGATGCGAGCTGGCTGGAGACAGCCTCATCTGCAGCACGCACAGAAGGCCTCTGTCAGAGGTGTCGTGGGGCTGACAGGGTGGGAGGGTTTCAGCAGTACTTGTTTGTGGCAGAAGAAAAGAGAAGCCATAGATTGACAAGTGGGTGGTTTATTGTACGTGCTGGGGGTGAGACCCTGCCAGCATTTCTGCTGACACCTGAAACCTTAAAAGCAGCAAAAGAAAGATGTGAAAACCATCTCCTGTTTATAGCCAACTGCTGGAGCCTTTGGAGAGCAGGTTGCCAGCTGCACCAAGGGTCAGAGAGCAGGTACCCCTGTGGCTCTGGGAATCTGAGGTGCTGTGCAGCTCATAGCTTTAGGGATAGCTTTGGCTGCCTAGTGAAAAACATTGAGGGTCAGTGCTGAGTACACCTAAGAAAACAATGTTCTTTTCCTCCTTCCTGTCCCCTGCATTTTGCCTCTTGGTTTAAATGACTTCCAAGACCACGAGAGCTTTCCTGCCAGTCATGATGAACAACAACTATGGGCACATTGTCACGGTGGCTTCAGCAGCAGGTCATTTTGTGACTCCTTTCATGGTGGTATATTGGTAAGTTATTTTGAAATCAGCTTGCTTAATTTTTAAAAATTTTAATTGCATCTTTTCCATCAGGAAGTACCAAGTGATTAGGTCTGACTGAATCGTGAGCAATGTTTGTATGAAAGAATGGTCATGTGATATCTGTTTTCTTTGGAATTCATTGAAACTTAAGGCCCACGTCTATTTCCATGGCAGGTCGTTCCTCCTCTACATTTTGCTTGCGTAATATCCCACTATTTCAAAGCACACACAGTTGAGATACTCCTGTGTGGTACTATAAGTAGTCAAAGGTTAATCTCCATTTCTACCCTGCCCATCCTTCCTAATTTCAGACATTCATGATGCATTCCTTCCAAGAATTGACTGAGAGGAGAGAGTTCATGTGATGCTACAATCCAGTGCCAGATCCAAATGCCTCTTAAACATCTGCAGGATGGTGACTGCCCCACCTGCCTGAGGAACCTATTCCAATGCCTGATCACCCTAACAGTGAAAAGATTTTTTTCTAATATCTCATCTGAATTTCTCCTGTCTCAGCTTAAGGCCATTTCTTCTATTCCTCTTACTGTAGGCATGGCAGAAGAGACTGACCCCACCGCCATCTAACCTTCTTTCAGGGAGTTGTAGACAGCCATGAGGCCTGAGCCTACTCTTCTCCTGACTAAACAAATCCAGCTCTCTCAGCCATTCCCCATAGGACATGTTTTACAGACCCTTCATGAGCCTTGTTTCCCTTTTCTGGACACACTGCAGCTCCTCAATGTCCTTTTTAAAGTGAGAGGCATAGAACTGGACACAGCACTCAAGGTGTGGCCTCACCAGTGCCCAGTACAGGGGAACAACCACTTCTCTGTCCTGCTGGCTGATCCAGGCCAGGGTGCCATCAGCTCTCTTGGCCACATGGGCACCCTGGCTCAGATTCAGCTGCTGTCAAGCAGCACCCCAGGTGTCCCTTTCTGTCCCAAGCCATTCCTCACCCAGCCTGTATCATTGCATGGCTCAGGTGCAGAACCTGACACTTCACCTGCTTGAGCCTCCTGCAGCCATGTGCTCAGCCCACTGATAGAATCTGTCCAGGTCTCCAGCAGAGCCTTTCGTCCCTTGAGCACATCAGATCAGTGTCTTCTGCACAATTACTGAGGGAGCACTTGATCCCCATGTCCAGATAATCCATAAAGACATTAAACAGGACCGGCCCAAGGTGGAGCCCTGGGGAACACCACTAGTGACCAACTGACAAATAGATTTATCTCCATTCACCACAACACTCTGGGCCTAGCCATCCAGACAGATTTTCACCCATTGAAGAGTCCACACACCCAAGCTGCAAGCAGACAGTTTTTCTAGGAGGACGCTGTGGCAGATGGTGTCAAACACTTTATTGAAGTCTAGACAGACCCTGGATAGACACAGCCTTCCCCTAATCTACTAGGTGGGCCACTTTGTCATACAAGGAGATCAGGTTGGTCAACTAGGGCCTTCCTTTCATAAATCCATGTTGGCTGGGCTTGATCCCCTGATTGTCCTGTATGTGCCTTGTAATGGTACTCAGGATGATCTCTTCCATAACCTTGCCCACAACCAAGGTTAAGCTTACAGGCCTGTAAATCTCTGGATAATCCTGCCAACCCTTCTTGTAGATGGGTGTTACGTTTGCTAATTGCCAGCAGGATGAAACTTGTCCAGTTAACCAGGACTGCTGATAGGTGATTGAAAGTGGTTTGGCAAGTTCTTTCAACAGTTCCCTCATTACTCTGGCATGGATCCCCTCAGAGGTCATAAATTTTTGAGTCAAATTGGCACAGCAGATCACTAACCATCTCCTCCTGGATTATGGGCCTTTCCCTCAGCTCTGTGTCCCTAACTTCCAGTTCTGGGAGCTGAAAATCCTGAGGGACACTGGATTAAAGACTGAGACAAAGAAGGTATTCAGTTCCTCTGCCTTTTCCTCATCCTCTGTCATTACACTACTTTCTGCATTCCACAAATGATGGAGACATTCCTTGACTCCCCTTCTGCTGTATTTATAGAAAACTTTTTTGTTGTCTCTAAGGCCAAGTTCTGGTTGGGCTTTGGTCCTTCTAATCTCCTCCCTACATGACCTCACAACATCTTTATAGTCTTACCAAGTTATCTGACCCTCCATCTGGAAAGAATATATTGGGGTTTTTTTCCCCAAAGTTCCAGCCTAAGTTCTCTTATTTAACCAGGCTGATCTTTTTCCTTGACCACTTGTCTTTCAACTACATGTGGATGGGCTGCTCTTGAATATTTCACAATTCCTTTTTAAAGTGTATCCAGCCTTCCTGGACTTCCCCTTTACCCTTCAGGACTGACTCTGTCAATCAGTATCCTAAACAAGGCGAAGATCTGCCCACCAGAGTCCAAGGTGGAAGTTCTGGTGCCCCTCTTTACTTCACCCACTATTGAAATCTGACATTTCATGGTCTCTTTGCCCAAGACTGTCACCCACACCACATCACCCACCAGTCCTCTGTTCACAAACAACAGGTTTACCAGGGCACCTCTTCCAGTAGGTTCTCTTACCAGCTGTGTTTGGAAGTTGTCTTCCAAACACTCCAGGAACCTCCTAGGCTGCTTCCTCTCTACTGTGTTGTATTTCCAGCAGACATTTGGCAAGTTGAAGAGTTGCATGAGGCTTCTGCCAGCTGCTTGTAGAACACCTCATCTGCCTGTTTATCTGGCTGGGTGTCCTATAACAGCCTCCCACCATGAGGTTCTCCCAGCTGACCTTCCCCCCTACCTGCCATCATGACAGAAAATACTTTTCTACTTGAAAGATGTCAGGAAAAAATGCAGGCACCAAAAACCTGTTAGACTGTGTGTTGCCATCCTGCATCACATCCAGCCTTCTATAAAGGCAGCTCCAGCTGCAGCAGTCTTCCCTGGGAACACTCCTTCGTAGAACAATCTTTTCCCCGGAGTACTCCTTCTTAGAGAGTCACTCACTGTCAGCAGTGTGAGAACTCTTCAGCCAGGGATTTTACTAGGATTACGCTGCCAAATCCATAGCAATCAATAAACTAATTCTGTGGTTTTCCTTTTTTGGAGTTGATTTAAACCTCAGGCCCACACCTATTTCCATGGCAGGTTGTTCCTCAGTTCTGCTTGCATAATGCTTCTCTATTTCAAAAGTCACACAAAACTGTTACAAGATGCTCCTGTATGATACAGTAAACAATAGCAGGTTAATCTCCATTCCTACCCTGCCCATCCGTCCTAATTTTAGAGATTCAGGCTGCATTCCTTCTAAGAATCTTCTCTCATGCAAAAGAACAGGATGTCCATTGATTGATGCGCTTCAGTTGCAATTTTCTAAGAATTCTTAACATTTGTCTGTCTGTTTGCAACTAAAGTGCCCTTTTTTGAGATACCTGCTATGCATTGCACAAGTAATCCACAAGTTTCAATATCTAATCCACCACTACATCCTGGCACAGGCAAAGTTAGAATAGTCCCTGCCCTATCTCTCAGATGGATTATATTATTTGGAGGGTTTTGTCTCCACATAGCCAGGAGCAGAAAGAGGGGTAAAGGGATAAAGGGATAGAGAGCACATAGTGACAGGTTAGGATATAAGGTAGAGCAGAGGTGCACCAGCCCTCACGCCTCCCCTAGCCATTACCTTAAACAGCACCCAAGCAACTAAGAGGCAGATGATCGTTTAGGCCATTTGCAGTGGTAGAAAGGTGGAAACAGGATTTTTGCCTTCTCATTTGTACTTTCTCTCTTCCTGCAGCTCAAGCAAGTTTGCTGCAGTTGGATTTCATAAAGCTCTGACAGAGGAGCTGTCTGCCCTGGGAAAGGATGGAATAAAAACAACATGCCTTTGTCCAGTTTTTATAAACACTGGATTTGTCAAAAACCCCAGTACAAGGTAACTCTCAATACTCTGCATTCCTGTGTTTCCTTCTTTGCATCAAGGCACTGCATATTATCCCAGCTTTAGGCCTCTGTTCCAACAGTTGTTGTATAACAACTGTTTGTATCATTGACTAAAGAAAATCTGCAATGTCCTTTAATTGTTGTTTAATTGTCCATGTAATTGTTGCATTTGAATTACCTGAGTTTGTACATTTGTGAAGCCTCCTAGATCAGCTGGTACCACCCCTTTTTATCACTGCAGCTCTTATGTGTTTGCTTTCCTGTGTAGGCTTGGAAAGATTTTGGAGATTGAAGAAGTTGTACAGGCTTTGATGGAAGGAATAGTGACCAACCAGAAAATAGTTTTTGTTCCACCACAGCTAAACATTGCTTTGCTTACTGAAATGTAAGTACAAAGGAAAACTAAACAATAGATGTGGAAACAACAATACTACCTGAGTATACAACGTTCAAACTTGTAACCTCAGAGTCAGAAGAAGTTCCAGAAAGAGCTGAGGACTTACTGCTTATTAGTGTTTGTTTCTTTATGTCAGCACTGAGGCCACAGAGGCTGAGAACATTGCTTCAAAAGAACTGCACTGCTCTCTGCTATGTAAAGCAAGATTGATCCTCCCACACAACTTAATTATCCAGTGTGGCTGCTCTGTTGAGGTGTTTTTACCAGAGCTCCAGTTCCAAATCTGGAATTCACATCCAAACAACTAAGTTAGATTCTCAGTTAAATCCTGTAGTATCTCATGAAACACTTGGTAGTTTCTTGTTTGCTAAACCAAACACCACACCGTGGGAAAAATATTTTAAATCCTTTTGCAAATCCAAGAGCTGCTTGTTGAGAGTGCAGGTCTGCAGAAGCATGGGCAAGTCAAAACTGATGCTGTCAAAGCACTTAGAATAACTTTGCTTTTTTGGTCATAATTTAGGACAGGGGGATAAGGAGACAAAGCTCTTTAAAAGGAGGAATCTTAGGAGTAAGAACTGCACCTCAGTTTTAAAATCTCATCCTTCCACAGGCCTACTGCTTTTCAGAGCACGAAATGTAATACACACTTATACCTGCACAATATTCAAACTTCCTGGATCCTGCAGCAATATTACAGTTCACATACTTTCCACAGATAATTGGCATTGGAACTGTCCTAAAAGGCCAGGAATAAACTTTAATTAGTCAGAGATTGATGAGAGCTATGGAAGCAATGCCCAGTTTAATACATAGTCTCAGTTCATATGTGTGCATGCATTCTGCTGCCAGACCAGCTCTTCCCTCACCTGCAGTGACACTTTTTCCCATACTTTAAGTTCCTATCTCACTTTTCATTTCATGTTACTCTCTCTTCCAGGGTGTTTCCAGAACGTGCCCTGAACCTTCTGAAGAAGATGACCATTCCAAAGTTTGATGCAGTCATTGGGCAGAGAAGCACCCAGTGAAAAGCAAGAATTGATTCTCATTTCCCAGAGGCACCAGTGAAAAGAGAACATGTGCTGAGCGTATTTCAGCTGCCTTGATTCAGAACAGATCTCAGTCAGGTGCTTCCAGGCCACCATTCCCAGGCACACCTAAGGGCTTCTCCCATATCTGCAGCTGGAACACATCTGCATAACAGGGTGTAATAATAGCAGGCTGCATAATAACAAAGCAGTGATGCTGCTCTAGAAGGGCTGCTTTGAATGTACATCCCATTGCCTTTGTCTCATTATGCTGGGCAGGCAGGATGCCCACAAAGCCCGTGTCTGGGACAACACAGCTCCTTAGCTGAGTGCAAAGGGATTGCCTGAGAACATGTTAACCTGGACTCATCCCTGAACAAAAGCATCTTGCAAGAAGCAATTTATAGAGGAGGTGGGTGGCCTGTTTCATCTCACTTAGTAATTTTAAGTTTAAAAAAAATGTGCTCTAATGAACACTTACAGTTTTGTGTGCATTTATAATGAGCACTATTGAATTAATTATTTGTATTATTGAAATAATACAGCCTTATTTGTAATGTAATGCCTAATTACAACATTTATCAATTATGCATTAGCACCACCAATACTCCATGTTACAAATAAATACATTTTTCTAACCAAAAGTGTCTCTCGGCAATGAAAGTGGCATCCACATCCAGTACCAGTGGAGCATATACCACAATGCTGAAAGGATCAGCCAGAGTCTGCCAAACACCAGCCCAGGCTGCAGGGATGAGGCAGTCCCCAGGGAAGCTACACAGGGAAGCCACATCAGGATCAGTGAGGTACAGGGCCAGGCAGGGCAACCAACCCACGCAGGGGTCAGGGCTTAAAGGCGGTGCCAGGGCAGGGGGTGCAGGGGAAGGCTCCAGACGAGCCTTCACACAGCTGCTCACCACAAGCCAGGGGCCTGCTCTGATGGCACAGGAGGTGAAATTCCTGAAGGTCTTTGGCCTGAGGTCCAAGAGAGCAGCAGCTGCTGACACACGGGTCAAAGACCCCTCCAGAGCACAGAGGATCTGTGCACCCACTTGTGCAACTCCCACCTGCTGCAGGCACTGCTGGCCCACAGCCATCCCAGGCAAGCCTGAATGCGCTGCCACCTTTGGCACAGTTGGAATCTGTCCTGTTCACCTGAGCCTTTCAAGTTGTTCTGTAAACCAAGGTTCTTTTTCTTCAGAAGTGGAAGAGCCCTCACCACCCAGACCCTCCTGCCCTTAGCTGGCAACAGATAGAAGCACTGTTGACAGCTTAAATAACACACAACTGTTTTCCATTTTGCCATGGAATATTCATGTAACAGGACACTTCCCAGCTTCAGTTGTTGTGATTCACAGTGCAAGATTCCTGTAGTTGAGACAGGAAAGGAAAAAAGGGGGTTCACAAAATTCAGGACATTAAAAAAAAAGGTTATAAGCCAATCAAAGAATACTTAGGCATGGTTTCTATTTAAAAACCAAGCCAAAATGTGGGGTGTTGCGTCCCTGCTTCTTTTTGAGGTGCATATTGCCCTCTTGCTACCATGACAGTCCTGTAACATATGAGACACTTAAAGCCACATCTGTGTGGCTTTTTGAATATGTTCACTTTCACCTATTCTTACCTAGTGAGGAGTCAAAAAGTCTAAAAATACAGATGCTTGAAAAGTTCAAAAGATCTGTCAGAGCAAGCAGCATATCAGCCAAAATTTTGCCCTTAGCACTCACTGGAACATAAGAGCTAAATCAGTACTTTACAGATTTGTAAGTACTTAACAGTTTTCTCTTGTATGGCTGGCAAGCATTCTTAACTTTCCACCCAGCTTAGTCTCTCTTTCCACCCACCTTCCACATTTCTTCTGTTTCGTGACTTGAATCCTTGCTCAAAGGAGTCACAGTCCAGTGACTCCACAAAAAGACCCTGGAGAAAAGTCAACATTGGATGACTTGGCCCTTTTCTTAGACTAGGGAAGGACTGGCTTCCTTCCCTAGTCTAAGATGCTTGGCTTCTCCTGGAACACCATTCCCACTAGCCCTGTATATCATTTAGATTCTGATGGCAGCATTAAATTGGAACAAAAATCCATCTTGGGGATGACAGTGCTCTTCTGCAGAGTCTGTTTCTTAGCACACTTGCTCCTAAGGAAGGGGAGACTGTAGTGATTCCTAGTAGTGATTCCTGTAGTGATTTGCCAGATCTAGTCCAGGGTCTCAGAGCCCAGAGGAATTACTGAGCAAGGCAACTTGTGCAGTATTCCGTGTGTGGCTGTGGTTCTGTTCTGTGTCTTCTGTGGCTGCATATCTTTTGTTTGGCATAAAGAAACATATGAAAAAGCAAGGATTTCAGCCTTTATCTCCTGAACATCAGTGACAGAATTGAGGCACCAAGCCACCTACAGCTGAGTCCCAAATTTGAAGAGTGGTACCTCACACCCTGGCCTAAGGACTCCTTATGAGTCAGGTTAGTGACTCTGGCCCTGTGCTTTGCCTCCTGCTGAAATGTCTCTTGTGCTTCCATGTCCTCCCTGCCTCTTTGTTTTCTCTGCACTCATCAGCAGCATCCCTGTGCCGGGCTGTGTGTGAGCCCGGCTGCCCTCTGGGCAGCTGCAAGTGTAAAGGACCTTGGCAGGTGGAGGATGGGCAGATACAAACATGCAGCATGGTATTCAGAAGGTATCAAGGTAAACTGCTGGGTGTAGGTGCAACAGGGTGAGTGAAAGGCTGGGCTTTCTCTTTCTGACACACTGGGTCATCAAAGAAGCTAATTGTGTTATCCTAAAGCTGCAAAACAGACCCCAGCACAGGGCCCCACTGGCACGGCCTTCTGGCACCTGGGGACGAGACAACAGCAAAATCATTTCTGCCCTGGCTTAGTGAGCTGATACAGTAACAGAGGGAAGCTTCCGTTCTGTGTTTGTCAAGTGCAATCCTGTAAGGAAAGTCTCTTTGCATTGTACACAGTTGTGGTGGATTGACCTTGGCTGCATACCAGGTGCCCACCAAGCTGCTCTATCATCCCCTCTTCTCAGCTGGACTGGGTAGAGGAAATAACATGGGAAATTATGACTTGTAGGATGAAATAAAGCAGTTTGCTAAAGCAAAGCTGAAGGGTTGTGCACACAGAAGCAAAGAGAAAAAAAAATTACTTTCTGTCAGCAATAGATGACAGCCCACATCCTGGGAGTGCTTGCTCCGGAAGACAAATATTGTAAATACCAGATCCCCCACCTCTTCTTCCTTTTTTTCTTGGCTTTTATATCTGAGCTGTCATATGATATGGAATATCCCTTCAGTCAGTTTTGCTCTGCTTTCCTACTTGTGTCCCCTCCCAGGCTCTATTGATGGGGCAGGGAATGTTGGGAACACAGCAGTGATGCTGCACCAGCACTGCTCAGCAGCAACCAAAAAACGGGTGTGTTATCAAGCCCTTCCTAGGAACCAGTGCAAAGTACAGCACTGTGAGGATGCTATGGGGAAATTAATTCCATCTCAGCCAGACCCAATACAACTGTGGCTCTTCTCACACCCAGCACGTGAATACAGAAACACATAGAACCACTCTCCACACCTCGGAGTGTCAGTCAGGCCTGTGTTGCATGAGCTCTGTTTACACTCACAGTGCTGCCTGCTGTGCTTTGATACGCAGCATCTGACCCTTTCTGCAGCCTTGCTCTGTCTGCTTTACCAGGCCAAACTCACTCTTGTTGCCACATCCCTAAGGCTAAGAGAATTGGGATTGCTCAGCCTGGAAAACAGATGGCTTCAGAGTGGCTTAATTGCAACCTTCCAGTGTGTGAAGCGGGCTTACAAAAAGATGGAGAGAGACTATATCCAAGAGCATGTAGTGACAGGACCGAGGGAAATGGCTTCAAACTGAAAGAGATGAGGCTAGATTAGATATTAGCAAAAAAATCTTTACTGTGAGGATGGCAAGGTACTAAAACAGGTGGCCCAGAGAAGTTATAGATACCTCATCTCTTGAAATGTTCAAGGCCAGATTGAATGGAGAACTTGATCTAGTGTCCTGTCCCGTACAAGGGAAGGTTGGAACTATATAGTCTTTAAGATCCTTTCCAACCATTTCATGATTCTGTGATTTCCTTTCTGGTAGTCACCTCTACAAAGGTCCAAAATTTCCAACTGGAATGCCTATTCTTTCAACGACCCCACCTGCAGCTCTTTCCCTGGGTAGCCATGACCTGTTCAGAGGCTGGGCAGTGGTTGCTCAATCCAGGGACATCTTCAGCCTCTGCTGTTCAGCTGTGGTGAGGGGACAGCTGTGCATGGTGTCTTTCTCTTTGCCTCTTCCAGCATGGCGTTGAGGAGACGGCAGCAGAATGCCAGAAGCTGGGAGCCACTGTTCAAAGCTTCATGGTTGACTGCAGCAAACGGGAGGACATCTACAGTGCTGCAGACAAGGTTGGGTAGCAGGGGCATGGTGGTACTATAAGTAGTCAAAGGTTAATCTCCATTTCTACCCTGCCCATCCTTCCTAATTTCAGACATTCATGATGCATTCCTTCCAAGAATCTTCTCTCATGGGAAAAATTGGATGTGCGTCACACACTAGTTAATGTTTTCTAAGATTTCCTGATGTTTTCATCTCTGCTTTGTTTGCCTGTTGACACCCTGTCTGCTTTCCACAATTACTCCACAAGTTTCAATACCTTATGCAGCACTACAGTCTGGCACACAGAAGGGTAATATTGTCCTTGCTCTGCCTCTCAGCTGGATTATTTGGAGGTTTTTGCATCCTACCCTCTACTGTGTGTGTATGATTGTTTAAGCCATTTGCAGTGGTAGAAGGGTGGAAATAGGATTTCTGCATTCTCATTTGTACTTTCTCCCTTCCTGCAGCTCAAGCAAGTTTGCTGCAGTTGGATTTCATAAAGCTCTGACAGAGGAGCTGTCTGCCCTGGGAAAGGATGGAATAAAAACAACATGCCTTTGTCCAGTTTTTATAAACACTGGATTTGTCAAAAACCCCAGTACAAGGTAACTCTCAATACTCTGCATTCCTGTGTTTCCTTCTTTGCATCAAGGCACTGCATATTATCCCAGCTTTAGGCCTCTGTTCCAACAGTTGTTGTATAACAACTGTTTGTATCATTGACTAAAGAAAATCTGCAATGTCCTTTAATTGTTGTTTAATTGTCCATGTAATTGTTGCATTTGAATTACCTGAGTTTGTACATTTGTGAAGCCTCCTAGATCAGCTGGTACCACCCCTTTTTATCACTGCAGCTCTTATGTATTTGCTTTCCTGTGTAGGCTTGGAAAGATTTTGGAGATTGAAGAAGTTGTACAGGCTTTGATGGAAGGAATAGTGACCAACCAGAAAATGGTTTTTGTTCCATCAAATCAGAGCATTGCTTTACTGCTTGAAAGGTGAGTAGGACAAAAGTATCAACTGTAACCTGATGAGTGTACCACCCTCAAACTTGTAAAATCTGATTCAAGATTAACTTGTATTTTAGAACATATCACAAGGTAGTTAATAATGCAGTGGTTCTTTTCAGTGACAACGGCAGACATCAGTTTGAGATTTTGTTGAGCCCTCTCACAGGCCTTTGCATTGTACCACTTGCTGCAGCTGACTGGTGTCCACGCAGAGCTTCACTGCTCTACAGGCCACCACATTCCCTGAAACAGCAGCTCCAGCGTAGCCTCAGAAGGACATGAGGACCTGAGTGGTTTTTTCTCTGTCAACACCAAAAATTCAGGCCATTCAGGTTGGAAAATTGCTTTTAAAGGGCTCTGTTGCAAAGAGAAAGCAAATACTTGTGTCTATGTTCAGCATGAAAACTTTCTGGATTCTGCAGCAATATTGCAGCCTAAATCATGGTTGGTACATACCTGTCCTGGAATTGTCCTAAAAAGAGATGGGTAGGATTCGAGTTAAAACTTGCCAGAGATTGACGAAGCCTACATGTCTTTATGAAATAATGCCCAGTTTAATACATAGTCTCAGTTCATATGTGTGCATGCATTCTGCTGCCAGACCAGCTCTTCCCTCACCTGCAGTGACACTTTTTCCCATACTTTAAGTTCCTATCTCACTTTTCATTTCATGTTACTCTCTCTTCCAGGGTGTTTCCAGAACGTGCCCTGAACCTTCTGAAGAAGATGTCTGAGGTCAAGTTTGATGCAGTCATTGGGCAGAGAAGCACCCAGTGAAAAGCAAGAATTGATTCTCATTTCCCAGAGGCACCAGTGAAAAGAGAACATGTGCTGAGCGTATTTCAGCTGCCTTGATTCAGAACAGATCTCAGTCAGGTGCTTCCAGGCCACCATTCCCAGACACACCTAAGGGCTTCTCCCACACCTGCAGCTGGAACATACCTGCATAACAGGGAATGTTAGCAAAGCAGTGATGCCGCTCTAGAAGGGCTGCTTTGAATGTACATCCCATTGCCTTTGTCTTATTTTGCTGGGGCAGGCAGGAATTCCCACAAAGGTGGGTAGCCTGTTTTCACCTCAATTTATATTGTTGAATTATAAAATGCTCTAATGAACTCTGAATTTCCCATATTTTTGTAGGAAGTACCTGAAACAATACAGGTGTATATGTAGTATACCTAATTACATAGGTTATCAATTATACATTTGCACCATCAATATGCCTTTATATGAATAAATGCAGTTCTTTAACACAAGGACCACAGTGTCTCTTGGCAGTGAAAGTCATAATCAGGTCCTAGAGATGCATTAAGGGTACAGTATCAAGGAATACACCTTTCCCTGTATCATTGCTCACACTGCTCCTCTGCACTTTCCAGACATCTTTAAAATACCTTCTCATGAAAACAATGCCGTGTTTCTCTACAAATGATTGGGTGCCACAAGTGCAACCCATGCAGGGGCCAGGGCTTAAAGGCGGTGCCAGGGCAGAGGGTGCAGGGGAAGGCTCCAGACGAGCCTTCACACAGCTGCTCACCACAAGCCAGGGGCCTGCTCTGATGGCACAGGAGGTGAAATTCCTGAAGGTCTTTGGCCTGAGGTCCAAGAGAGCAGCAGCTGCTGACACACGGGTCAAAGACCCCTCCAGAGCACAGAGGATCTGTGCACCCACTTGTGCAACTCCCACCTGCTGCAGGCACTGCTGGCCCACAGCCATCCCAGGCAAGCCTGAATGCGCTGCCACCTTTGGCACAGTTGGAATCTGTCCTGTTCACCTGAGCCTTTCGAGTTGTTCTGTAAACTAAGGTTCTTTTTCTTCAGAAAAGGGAGAGCCCTCACCACCCAGATCCTCCTGCCCTTAGCTGGCAACAGCTAAATGTTTTGCTGCCATCAGCACAAATAGTTGCTAGATGAGCTAAATGACACAAAAATAATTTCCTTTTTGCTCATGGAACATTCATGTAACAGGACACTCAGGGTGAGTGAAGCTCAAGTTCCCAGCTTTGGATTTTTTGCTTCATAGAGAAAGTAAAAAGAAAAGAAAAGGTAAGCAAATTTCAGAGAATGTTAGATGTGGTTAGTATTTAAAACCAGGACCCTCCCAACTCCCAAAGCATTTGAGAGAAACATGCTTTGAGTCCTGAACGATAAAGGAGTACAATTTGCATGCATTTTCAGTAAGCTATTTTGTAAGTCTCTATTCCCTGCCTCAGTGGTATCCCTCAAATCTGAGAAGAGTGACTTAGTGACTTTTGTCTGCTCTGAAAGAAGTTGTTTTTTCTTCTTTCTGTTTGAACTGCATACTCAGCTCTTTCTGAGAGGACAGGCCTGTCACAAATGAGAGCTACTTGCTCTTCTCCACGTTTCCACATCTTTTGCTTGGCATAAAAACCGGACAACAACCAAGGACTTAAGCTTTCATCTCCTGAACACCAGTGACATAATTGAGGCACCAAGTCTCCCAGGCTCCTCAGTTCTCTTTCTGCCCCCAACACTCAACTGAAGCTTAGCCCAAACTCCAATCACCCATCGGTGCCGAGCAGGAGTCCGTCTGAGCAGGTTTCATGCAGCCACCTGCAGCTAAGTCCCAAACTTGAACAGTGGTACCTCACACCCTGGCCTAAGGACTCCTTATGAGTCAGTGACTCTGGCCCTGTGCTTAGCCTCCTGCTGAAATGTCTCGTGGAGTTGGTGCTTCCATGTCCTTCTTGCTTTTTCTTCCTTGGCCCCTGCACTGGCTGGAGCCCTGTGCCAGGAAAAGGACAGCACCACTGAGCTGTGCAATTGGGGTCTGTCCCAAATGCTGATGTGTTAATTAAGCAGAGAACCAGTTTCCAAGAGAAAAGTAGGAAGCGCCTAGTTCTTAATCTTTGTGCTGGAGTCAGTGTAGTCTCCCTCAGACGTAATGAGCAACAGCTCAGTTAAAAGCATGATGATGTTGGCTAGAGGTCTATGGAGCTCCTTCCTCAGCTCTTCCAGCTGTTCTGCTTTAAAAAAAGCACAGGAGAGTGAGGGATTTCATGTGCCAGGTACATGTACTCCCTGAGGGGCTGCTGCCAGCAGAGCTGGGACTGCCTTGCCAGAAGACAGGGGCTCTGGTCCCCAAAGCAAGAGGCATAAAGGTGAATTACTTACAGAATTTCTAATAGCATGGACTACAACTCCCCACAGCACTGCCACCTGGCCTGTCTGGATTAAGGTTTAATTTAGCAAAGCCTGAGAGTACTTCTTTGGAGACTGGCTCTGCCACGTTTTTCCAAAGTCCTTGAATCCTACTCAGAATGTTAGGAAAATCATCTCATCCTGTGTTTCTTGGCACCAACCTAGGCCACTTACAAGAGAAAATCAGAGCTGTACCTCTCAGTGCCACTGTCTGCTAGCACCAAGGCCCCAGTGTCATGACTAGGACAATAATTTTTAATGCTTGCAGGTAGTACTTGTATACATAAAAATCCAGGCAATTTTAGGCAGGATTTCAGAACATGGATTTCTAAATGCACAGAATCTCCTGAACCCAGCAGTGCAGGATGGGGTTTTGTACTGTTTTGTGGTTTTTTACTACTTCTCCACTGAAATTAAGCATCTGAGATCACTGGTGGTTCACAGTGTTACAAAACTGTCTGCAAAAATTCTGACTCAACTTTTTGGTACCTTGTCACCATCATATTTTCTGAAAAATCTCTTTGCCCAGGATTCTTCTCCTGGGAAGCTGAGAGGCCTCAGAGAAAAATGTAAATAATAATTATCGGATCTGCTTCTCCTGTTTTGCTGCTTTGGAATGTGGTAGGTGATTATTTCTTTGGTTTCATGTGAATTGTTTTTACTTAATGACCAATCACCATCCAGCCGTGTCAGGACTCTGGAGAGTCACGAGCTTTCATTATCATTCTTGTTGAGCCTTCTGTCAATCCTTTCTCTAGCTTTCGTATAGTTTTAGTATAGCATCATATCATATAATATCATATCATCATATAATATCATATCATAATATAATAAATTAGCCTTCCAAGGACATGGAGTCAGATTCACTCATCTCTCACCTTGTCCTGGGGACCCCTGCAAACTCAACAGTACCTTCAATCTCTCATCTATTATCTGACCATAATAATGCATCTATTATCTGACCATGCATTTTTTCCTTTCTCCAAGCAGGTCTCTTGTTTTGTTTGAGCTCATCACCAAGAGAATTGTAGGACTGTAGCTTTACTGCAAAACTTCTACCAGAGTATGAATAAACTTACCTTAATCCAGAAGACAGGTGTTTCTAGGATTAAACTTGTTCTTGTGCAAACTGTTTCCTCTCTGTGTTCTCAGCCTTTTAATGTTCACAGCTGGTAGCTGACCATTTTCTAAAACATTATATTCAAAATGATTTTCAAGAAACATTCTAGTTAAACTGGTGTTGCAACAGAAAGATATACTCAATGCTGAAAAATAATCTGGTGACGGCGATGGAGAGAGACAGGGAGACTGATTCAGTGATCAGAATCCAATTTTATTGTGGAATACATACATTTATGTATCATTTTAGGGAGACTAGTAATGTGTACTATGATTAGGTTAAAATCACACACAAATTTATGCATATAAGAATGTCTCTTGCTTGCAGAGTTCAATGAGATTTTCTTTTTCTGGTAAACCTGTCTGATTTAATCTACTTGCAATCTAGGTCTAATTTTCAAAGTTCTGTTTACTTTTGCCAAGGAATCCTGTCATCAAATCTCTTATGTTAACCAAGTCCAAAGTCCATCATCTGTCTTGTGTCCCCCAACATACCAACACCTTCCCCTTTCCTTTCGATCAAAAATACTCTTTTAATGGCCTTATTAATTAATCTCTGCACACACTGAAAGGTATCATGATTAATACAATTATTATCAAAATTACCACATACATACCTATCCTAAAAATAATCTTTTTGTTAAAAAACTCCATCCACTAAAAGGCTCAGGCTTGATCATTATAAACTGAAAACATCCCTGATGGCAGCTGCATTACTGGATTTAGAAAGTGTAATTGTGCCAGAAGTGTAATCGTACCAGAAGGTTTGATTCTTATACACAGGGTGACAGGAAGAAACATTTTTAGACTGTTTCCTTCCCATGTATTTAAAATTAACACAAAAATCCAATTTCACAGAACCCAGGAACTTTAACTCTTGGGGTTCCAAGGGTGTTTCAGGAGGGTAAGGGATCCAATTTGATATGATTTGGTTTGCTTTCAAACATTTTTAGTGTAAATATTAGTGTAAAGTTCTGGAGGAGCCCTAATTCCCCCCTAATTTTTTGGTTTTTAATAGCATGTGTGTTTCTTGTTAGGAACATGAGGATAACACAAAAGCAAAACAATATGTAATGTAACAATAAACTTATACTAAGTAAAAATAAATCAGATAATAGATACAATTAGTAGTACATGAAAAATCGAATGGTGATTTAAAACAATGCATTATAAATTTCTTTAATTATTGTACTATTACTTAGCGTCTGTAGCTAATTGGCAACCTTTATTTTTTAAAGTGAGGGCTTGGAAAATCATTCCAGGTAAGATTTCCAAGTTCACCTTAAAAGGAGGTTTAGCTATTCTAGGTCCAAATTTGGTAAGTCAAAATTACTTGAATATAATTTTGGTGCAGAAAAATTTCTCTACTAGTTAAGGCCAGGACTTGGCCAGGGTCCAGGCTTCTAACTGGAAGAGTCTTTTTAATATATTTTTAAAAACTCTTAGTAATAGTAGTTAGAAAAATAATATATGTCTTACAAATAGCTATACAACAATAAGTGAAGGTTTGTAAAGTAGCTGGCTTTCTCGTTTTTCGTTAGTTAGTCAATGGTACCATAGACAAATAGCAAATGTCAAATAGCATAGACAAATAGCAAAGTCAGTGAATTCACATGCTAAGATGAAAAATGAAAAATAGCCAATTTTAATAAAAAAATTTAAAATAAAATTTATTTCGCGACCGTAATACAGTCCCGACAGCCACCAATCAATCGGCCAGCATAACACCCCCGGTCGGTGATACGGGTGAACGTGAATTTGGCCTCTATCGCACCAAATTCCACCCCGACTGCTCCCAGGACATGGTTCTTTTTTTATTTCGCCCATGGCAGAGTCTGTTTGTCTCCTTTTTGAAGTCTTCATATTCATGTTCGGTCTTTTCTTTGGCCCAAGCTGCACAAAGCTTTCATCCGGGAATTGAACAATGTGCTTCCATGATTCCCGGAATCGGGTATTCAGTCGGCAGGTGCTGATGGCTCTGGTTATCTCAGATGTGCATCTCGTCCGGGCCATAATCTCCTGGGTGTCACTGGGCGCATGCCTTAGTGAATGCCCATCTCCTGTGTAGCCGAGGCTCCCTTCAAATGCAAATGTCGCGGTACCCATCTGCCTCGGTTTCACCATCCTGCTTCGGTTCTTCCATCCTGAGGAAAGGAATTCTCCCCCCACCTTACGTACCAATAGCCTGCTTCATACACATATATATTTTATACATCATTTATTTCCATGGATTACTAACCATATTTCTAACAATTACCTTGTTAGAAATATGGAGTAAAAAGCAAGCAATAAAGCTGACAGTGGAGTTAAGTATCAAATAATTACTGCAGATAAAGTTCAAGGTTTGTTTTGAATGTGAGCTAAAGAATCTTTAATTTATGACTTATTTAATTACTCCCAGGGAACTAAGGAGGTTTGCTATGTTACTAATACGTAAGAAGACACTACCGCTATATAAACACCTTTGAATTTTTCTAGTAACAATCCTGTTTAAAAATCAGAAATCACAAGTTAGAAGGTAAATTTTCACACTGGCTGGTGCCAGGCAGAGGGGGGCCCACCCCCTGCAGTATCTTTTAGAAATTGCTTGTAGGATAGATTTAAGTTTGGCTTAGTAAGAATAACGGGATATAAACACTGAAGTCCAAAACAAAAAGAGATTTAGTTATATTGTACTAAATACCTGTACTGAAAAATTCACAACAAAATACATTGTTAAAAAACCCCAAGTGACTGGTAATATAACTAGTTTGACCAGAGCTAGGTGTACCTCAGGGCTTTAGATCAGTATCAAGTGTCCCTTTGGTAGCTGCTGCTCCTTCCAATGCTTGAAAGTGCCTAGGGCACTTCAGCCAGGGACCATTGTGGGGGTGTCGAGTGTCCCCATGACTTCTATACAAAATCTGAATGCATAAAAATACCCCACTGTGTTAACACATCCCATCCCCCACAAAACCAGACGGCACAAAAAGTTTAACTGTGGCTATCCACCCATCAGGCCCTGTTATTTGCACCCAGTGATGGCTTTGCAGGCTTTCACAATTCCACCCACACCTGGGAGTACCTGAGGCACAGTCATTCGAGGTCACTCACTGGGCCATTGGCTTTTTGAGATAACAGTCACACTGGCTGGAGTCCTGTTAGGAGTGTCTCTGCCTTTCAGAGTCGCTTTGCAGTGGCATGTTAGATGCTTAGACATAATACATTGTGTTCTTAAAATCTGTGGGACTCCTGTGGAACCAAAACACCCCTCCCTTTTCTCAGTTATCGGGGATGTAGATAAGAGTGCTGCCAGGGAAAATATTAGTTGGGCTGTATGGCTCCCGGCCAGTACTACACAGGGCGGCTGGGGGTCATGAGTCAGAGTCAGTAGTCCAGGGAGAACAAACAAACTAAGTATGCATATGCTGTCCAGATGGTCCAAAAACTCCTGTGGGAATCAAATGAACAGATTAATCACGCAATGTTACTGTTCTGGAGTTTGCCAGGTCCGTTCCTGCACTGCCTGGGGCGGCTGGTTGTAGGTTGAAGACGGTCAGACCAGGGCTGCCTGGGGTCCAGCAAAGGCTGCTTGGGGCGGCGGCTGGGCTGAGGCTTGCTATGTTCCGCTCTGAGGGATCAGCTGGAGCATCTGTGTCCTTGTGTAGTGCCACTCTGTGCTTTGACTCCGGTTTCCCGATATCGGACATCTTTCAAAATCATACTTTGACTGACATTGATTACGGCACCAAGGGCAAATACCAGGAGTTTTAGATTTGGCCTCCCTCTTTTGTAAACAGTAGTTTTTAAATGCCAAGTGTTATAGGTAAAAATTGATCAGCCAATTTGATAAAAAAAAAAAAAATTAAATTTATTCGCGACCGATATACAGTCCTGACCGTCAACAATCAAAAAGTAGCGTCGACCCTGAAATAAGTAGGGCAGGAGATCTTTCTCCTTTTTAATGCCTTTATTAACAAAAAGTCAGCTCAGGTGGGGAGAAACCGACGGGTCGTGCCCACACCACCACTGCTCCCAGAAGTGGCATGGAGAAGGAGGATGATGCAGCTGTGTCCGCTGGTATGCAGGCAGAGCTAGGGCTTGTGTCCTCATGAGAGAAGTCAGAGATTCCATCTTTTCAGTCTGATATTCGAGGTCCTCTTTCTAGCTGATTTTTTCTTAGGTTAGGGTGAGAGGTAAAAAGGATCTTAGCAGAGACGGGATTAAGTTCCTCACCTTTAGACATCACTTAGATCTCTTAATTCCATGTTGGCTTGTTGTTTTTAGGGGCTTTCTTGTGAGATTTAGTGAGGGCCTTCCTCACTTGCATACTAGCTCTGACGTCACCCCCCCACCTGCAGCCTCAGGTGTCATCTCCTGGGAAACAGCAGGGGGACACTTGACTGATTTTTAACTATTAACAGGTAACTGAAGAAAAACTATTAACAACAGGTGATTATAACATGAAGTTATTAACAACAGCAACTGGTTTAACTTGTTAACTCTGCAACTTAAAAAAATGGACAACTTTTCTACACATAACAACCCCAGGATCAGAGCGAGTGAACTATGATCCAGCCTCTATCGCACTGAATCCCCCTGTTCACCACCGAGGCCTGGCAGAGTTCGATTTTTATACTCTATTTCTTGCCCAAGGCAGAGTCCCTTTGTCCCCTCCTGGAGTCCTTCATATTCATGCAGTGTCTATTCTCTGTCCTGTGTTGGACAAAGCCTCGTTGGGGAATTGACATGTATCTGTCTCCAGTCCCTGGAATCCTTCATTCAGATGTATGTCCTTGATGGTCCTGTCTGTCTGAGGTGGACATCTACGTGGGCCATCACCGCTGGGCGTTTTCTCGTTCATGCCATCGGGGAGTGCCCATCTCCTCTGCGGGCTAGGTTTTCTTTGTATGTTAATGATGCACCTCCTCCTCGGCTGCGAGTTGTCCTGTGTGGAAATCTCCCTCTCCCCTTTGCTGGCATAATCTTAAGGCTTTATTTTATATTACATTAGTAATCATACATTTCCAGCACGGATTACCACCTTATTCATAACACCAAGATTTCCCATACCCGAAGCAAGTTTGGGGGTCCCTGTTAGAGATGGATAATGAGATGATTGGCTCCCACAATTAAGGGATGAATATTGTGTGAATATTAAGAGAAGCTTTATGGCTGTATAGTTATGTTATTGTAGTTTAGATGTCCTCTGTTCTCCCCATAGTTCCCTTCCCACCTTCACAGCCGGGGTTGTCTAGGACAGGTAGAAAGAAGGCGTGCACATGTGCCCCTTGCATGGAGCAGTTGGGAATGGAAAAGGTTGTTGCTAGGGGGGAGCGGCCTGACAACACTTGACCTTCCAATCAAGTTACAAGAAAGCAGTCTCCACCAATAAACGGCAAAAAAGAGCTGACTTTGGGAGGGACCAGGGCTGGCTGATGCAACCTCCCAGTGGTATAAAAAACTGAGCATCCATCTTGAAGACGAGCCAGCCATGTGGGAAGCAACCATGAGGGCAGCTCCCAGTGCTGCAATTTTTCCTTATTTAGTCCTTGTGAAAATGCGTATTTTATGATTGGCTTTTCACAAATATTAAAATGAATATTATATGTGTTATGTTAGAAAGTTATGCTGTATTAATTTTCTTAAGTAGTGTGTTACATATAGTTTTAGGTTATAACATAATGTTAAAATAGAAACTATGCTATGTAAGATACTTTTTTTAAAGAGAGGAATGAGGTACTCGCACCGAGATAGCAGCCAAAGGACACCTAAATCTTTCAGAGAAAAAGAATGTATTGCTCCCTTATCAGAAGAAACTAACTTCTTCCTGCCTTGCTCAGCCCTGAAGATGCCTTCAGGATTAAGAGGAAGAAAATGACACTGACCAGACAGAATCCTTTGTTTGAATGGAATTTATGCATCTTGTATGAGATGTATGAATATGCAACAGGCTATTGCTTTTAAGGGTTACCCTCTGTTAACAGGTGTCCTTTTTGGGGGTTATTTTGCCCAGAAAAAGGTACCCCAACTGTCCGTAACTCTTTGTTTTTATTGTCTCATATTGTCCTAGCCCTAATTGTCCAAATTTTTATTACTCTAATTTTTTTACTATCTTTATAACCATTTTATTACTATTAAACTTTTAAAAATTTAAAAACAAGTGATTGGCATTTTTCACAGTCCTTTTCTTGTATTTTTGTTAAGGTTTAATAAACCTTCTTAAATTTTTAAAGTGAGCAGTCGTTTCTCACATCCCCCTTCTTAAGAGTCTTTATCTTTGGTTGCATCCAGTTATCATAAGGGTCAGGAGGGAATGGATCACTCTCAAAGTCTGAATCTATGGGTCCTGGATCAAAGGCCTCCTCCTCCTCCTCCTCACTGCTAGAGCCACAGTCAGCTACATAGGCTGCTAATGACCATGAGAAAGAATGCCTTCCCCTCCTTTGTCTGGGCAGGGGCAAGGTTGGTGGCTGTGGCAGCTCTTCAGCATCAGAGGTGCCAGTTTCAAGTGGGCAGGGAGAGTCAGAGTGATGCAGGAGGTCAGCGGCATCTGCAGAGGATACAGCCCGAGACTACTCTCGCTCTTAAAAGGTATTCGCCAGGACGGGAGTCAAAGTGACTTAAGGTCCTTCTTTGGGATGGAGGAGTCAAGCCTGCCCAGAAGGTTTATATGGTTTCATAGATGTCTCTCTCTTTGGACATTTCCTTTCCCATATTTTTAGTTCCCCTGGCTCACCTGTCAGTCACATTAGACAGGTGATTGTGGGCCCAAACACAGTTCTCTCACTGTCACAAACAGTTCCAGGGGCTCGCCAACTGCCTGCCAGTCATGCTGGGTCTTCTTCCTCACACAGAGGCGATGGAGAGAGATGGGGAGACTGATTCAGTGATCAGAATCCAATTTTATTGTAGCAAACAAACACTTATATACTATTTTAGGGAGACTAGTAATGTGTACTATGATTAGGTTAAAATCACACACAAATTTATGCATATAAGAATGTCTCTTGCTTGCAGAGTTTAATGAGATTTTATTTTTCTGGTTAGCCTGTCTGATTTAATCTTTTTGCAATCTAGGTCTAATTTTCAAAGTTCCATTTGCTTTTGCCAAGGCAACCTGTTATCAAATCTCTTATGTTAACCAGATCCAAAGTCCATCATCTGTCTTGTGCCCCCCCCCCCCAAATACTGCCAAATAGTGGCAGTATTTTTATATAAAGGAATTCCAGACACTCATGTTCACCATGTTCACTCGTGTTCAGTGCCTCCCAGCTTGCTAATCAAGAGGTAATCTCTATTGGGAGAAAAACCCAAAACCTGAGCAGGAGCTTGCACTAATCCTTTGATGGCAACGTTGCTTTTCCATGATGAGGTGCTGCTGGTTCCCTCTACAGTGCTGACCTGGAATACAGTACATAAGGACTTTCTTGAGCCTTATAGAACTTGCACCTGCATTCTAAGAGAGGTGAAAAATTGAAAATCGTGTAATAGATGGCTTTAATATTATGCAGATGTGGTGGTCTGCGTTTATTTTCTTTCCATGATTTCTTTGTAGTTACACTGGAATTATACTGGCAAAAGACAAGATTCAAGTTCCTCTGGTATGAAAAACAAGGAAGGGAAAAAAAGCAAGTATTTATGTGTAGTTCAGTTCTCTAAATCCTTAAAGCATGCATGTGCTGTTAACACCAGTTCTGGCTGCACAGTCTAATCATTAATGTTATCTTCCCAGCTGAACATCTGCTCATGTGGGACATTTCCACTTCCATCCTCCTCTCTCTCTAAGACATTAAATTGTACCAAAAGCCCTTTTAAATACAAGTACAATTTTAAGGGGATTTTAATGAACTTGTCTGGAAGAAAGCTGCATCATGATTTATAGCAAGCAATGTCGTATGGGCCAGAAAAAGCTTAAAAAAATTAGACTAATTAATTATGATATAAAATTTTGATAGCCAAACCGAATTTTATTTCTTTATTTTTTATTTTAAAGCAAGCAAGCAAGCAGCACTGGGTGGCTGGGGAGTCACCATTCCACTCATGGTACACCCAGTGCTGCTTGCTTTCTTTAAAATAAAAGATATAGAAATAAAATTCAGTTTGGGTATCAAAATTTTATATCAATTTGGTGACACCGACCTGATGCCCTTGGATCTCTCAGACTGAGGCTACTGCGGGGGGTGCCCCACTTTTGTGGCCTGTAGAGGCCGATAGCCCAGGAGCTAACAGCACCATGACCCCGGTTGAGCTCCCTGAGAACTGCAGTTTAAATAAACTATAATTCTAGTGTATGAAGATCCAGACAAGAACAGAGACCTGTGAGTATCATTCGGTTGGGTGGACGTGACAGTGTTTAAATGAATGTGAGTGAGTGAGTGAGTGACAATGTTATTGCGAAACAATTGAGGAGTCCTTCTATCTGCATTTCCATCACCCTGTGAGGGGCTTGGCCAGTGAAGAGACAAGCAAGTGGTGTGAGACACTGGTCACGATGGGTCAGGGGAATAGTAAGACCTCTGTCTCAAGGAACCCCCAGAGAGGTTCCACAATCCCCCAAAGAGGTTCAATGAGCCCCCAGAGAGGCTCTAAAAATGAGAAAGGGAGCAAATTACCAGAGATACCCCCAGACATCCCCCTGGGGTTAATGATTGCACATTGGGATGCAATGCCCTCTAGGAAGGGGAAAAATAAAACAAAGATGGTACAATATTGTATGGTAGAGTGGACTAAGGAAGAAATTAGGCCTGATCATTTATATTGGCCAATGTTTGGGTCCTTTGATGATTGGATGTGGCAAGCTTTAAATATTTATAGTAAGAAACCCTTTGATCAGGAGGAAAGTGATTATATGGCACTTTGGAGGGGGTCCTCTGTAGTGATAGCATTATACCCCCCAAAAACTAAAAGAAAAAGAAAGGCGGAGGAAAAAGAAAAACATTGGGAACAATTAGACAATTTGCCCCCTCCCTATCAAGGGCAGGAAACTCTCTCCTCCCCTGAGAAGTCCCAGAGCCCGATGGCTCCACCACTATCACCACATTTAGTAGGACTCGGAGCAAGAGGAGAGAATAACGCAAGGAAAATAATTCTAGTGGAGAGGAGGAGGAAGATCAAAGGAAGAGACCTTACTTAGAGAGGTACCTCTGGGAGGAAATGAAAGGGAATATGGTTTATAACAGTCCCACTTAATAATGGGGATGTAAGAGAATTTAAAAAAGGAAATGGGGTGGCTATCTGAGGACCCTTTAGGGGTTTCCGAGAGGTTAGACCAATTTTTAGGCCCAAACACCTGCGATGAGCTTCAAGCTATATTAGGAATACTATTAACTACTGAGGAAAGGGAAATTATTAGGCAAGCAGGAATAAGAGATTGGGAAAGGAGACACCAGCAGTGTCCACATGGTGATCAAAAATGGCCTAATCAGAGACTGGATTGGAATCACCAGAACGTGCAGGACAGACAAAATATGAGTGACCTTAGAGATACCATTATACAAGGCATACAGAATGCCATACCTAGAGGCCAAAATATTAACAAGACCTTCAGTGTGCACCAAGAAAAGGTGAATCACCTACAGACTGGCTTGAGAGGATCAGAAAGAGCCCGCAAATGTATTTGGGAGTGGACTCAGATTCCCCGGTAGGAGCAGTATTGCTTAAAACTCAATTTGTGTCAAAATCATGGGGAGATATACGGAAAAAACTAGAGAAATTAGAGGATTGGCAGGACCGCGGTCTCCAAGAGCTATTGCAGGAAGCCCAAAAGGTGTATGTGAGGAGAGATGAAAAAAACAAAAGGCAAAAGCCAAGATATTCATAGCAGCTGTGAGGTAAACTCAAAGGGGAAAAAGAAAGCATTTAGAACAGAAGGACAAAGACCTAGGGGAGATTATAAGAAACCTCCCCAAACCAGAAGCCCCAGAGATGGTTCTCCAGATTATCATTGCTATGGAAGAAGAGGACACACAAAGTGAAGCTGTAAGCAATGACAGAAAGATGAAAAAAAGTTTGAAGAAGACAAATAGGGGTGTCAGGGGCTGTAGATCTTGGGGACCAGAACACTGAAAGAGCCCTTGATAAAACTAGAAATAGGTCCCCAAGGGGAAGAAGTTACCTTTTTAGTAGACACTGGAGCAGAAAGATCAACTATACAGCACCTCCCCAAAGGATATAAAATTAGTAGAGAAACTGCTCTAGTTATGGGAGCAAAAGGGGAACCATTTAAAGTACCCATATTTGAAAATATTGAAATTGAGTCAGAAAATAAGGTTTGTTTGAATGATTTGTTATTGGTACCAGAAGCAGACAGTAATTTTCTAGGAAGAGATTTGATTATAGCTGTAGGAGTAAATTTAGAGGTGAAACAAGGAGAACTACAGGTACAGAAGATGAAGACAAAATTAATTAATTTATGGTGTAGCACCATAAAGGGGAAATAGGAAAGCTGAAGATTGGACCCATTAAGATAGAAATAAGTAATCCAGTCGTTCCTATAAGAGTAAGACAATACCCTATATCTTTGGAAGAAAGGGGACTTGTAAATACCCGAGGGAGAGGACTTGTTCATCATAAAATGATTGTAAGAGTATTTGAGGGATCCATCAGCAATAGCTGTTGTCCATGTAAGAGGCTGTCACTGGGGAACGGATTATCGGACTCGGGGGAATAATTTGGCTGATGCAGAAGCACAAAGGGCAGCAGTATGCTTACCCTTGTTTTAAAATAATTTGAGTAAAAGTGAGGATGAGACAAAGTATTAAAAATGCTGTACCTCAAAGGAAATACAAGAGATGGAGAAATCTAGGGGCTAAGCTAGAAGAGGATAAGTGGCTTTGACCAGCTGGTAGAGAAATGCTATCTAAAAATTATGCTAGAAGAATCATTAATCAGTTACATCAACAAACTCATTGGGGAACATGAGCACTAAGCAACCACTTTTTAAAGTTTTTTGGGTGTATAGGAACATTTGATATAGCAAAGCAGGAGACACAAGAATGCATTATTTGCCAGAAAATTAACATGAAGACATCTAGACAGACCCTGGAGAGAAGGAGAAAAAACGCATATAGACCTTTTGAAAAGATACAAGTGGATTTTACCAAACTACTGAAACTGGGAAGATATAAGTATTTCTTAGTAATAGTAGACCAATTAACTCATTGGGTAGGTGCCTACCCTGCAGCATGAGCAACAGCACATATTGTTACAAAGATTATTTTAGAAGAAAAAATTGCATGATTTGGGATGATTAGAGTGATTGATTTGGATCAGGGTTCCCACTTTACTTCAAAAGTGTTAAAAGAAGTAATGAAAGTGCAAGGGATCTCTTGGGAATATCATATGCCTTGGTACCCTCAGAGTTCGGGGAGAGTAGAAAGAATGAACCAAACCCTAAAGCATCATTTAGCAATACTAATGATTGAAACAAAACTATCTTGGATTAAGTGCTTACCATTGGAGTTGTTAAATATTCAAACAATGCAAACTCAGAGCATGGGATCTTCTCATATGACACATTATATGGGATGCCATATTCTCAAGGGAGAAGAGTTACTGGGTGGCAGCAAATTTAGGAATGGGAGGATGGGCCCCTCGAAACTACACATAAATCTAATGAATACACATGAGGGGTGGATATTGAGTCATGAAGTAGTAGGCTAAATTTGTATTTCTAGGGAAGGAAACAATTTCACTACATACGTAGGATATACCCTCTGCAAGATGATATCTGCTGCCAACTCCACTTTTACAACCTGGTGGCCAAAACCACCAACAGGTTATTGGTCTATCAATTGTACCAACGGAACTGCTTGCTGGAAAAGCGCAACACATGCTAATCCTTCTGAGGAGGTAAAAGATCTTAAGGGATATTGGGAAAATCTGCGGCAGACGAATGAAAATTGGAAAGCTCCAGATGGATTATTTTGGATGTGTGGTAAAAGGGCATAAAATGAACCATCAAAGAGATGGAGAGATACCTGTACAATTGGAATTATACAATCTGCGTCCTTTTTGCTACCGAAAAGCAAAGGTGAATATTTAGGACGACCTCTTTATGAAACTCTGCGCAGAAGAAAATGAACTGAAATAGGAGGAAAACAGACCAGGAATAATGAAGAATGGACTTCCCAATGGATCACAGATTACTATGATCCTGCCTCCTGAGCTCAGGAAAACCGCTGGGGTTATAGAACCCCTATTTATATGCTTAACCGAATTATTACATTACAGGCCATTGTAGAAATTACTTCTAATTAAAGAGCAGAGGCATTGAAGCTTGTAGCTAGACAACTAACCCAGACCAGAGCAGCAGTATATCAGAATAGGCTAGCTTTAGACTATTTATTAGCTGAAGAAGGGGGGTTTTGTGGCAAATTTGTACATCTGAGTGCTGTTTAGAGATTGATGATAATGGAGAGGCTATTACAGATTTGGCAGATGAAATTAAACGAGTTGCATGTGTTCCACTGCAGAAATGGAATTCCATATTAACTGACAATTGGTGGAATAATTTGTTTGAAGGAGCCTGGTGGAAGAAGTTGGGGTTCATGTTGCTTTCTTCTGCGTTAGGCCTATTGTTTATACCATGTATCATTCCATGCTTTATTAGGCTAATACATTCAGTGATCCAGGGAATGCGGATTTCAGCAACACCCATAAACTCTAAAATAACAACCACGGGAGAAAAAACTCACTCCCTTATGATAGTCAAGGCCAAAGCAGAACCAAATAGAACTACAACCCAAAAAGTATTAGCTCAATTTGAAGCAAAGACACCAATCAATAACATAAAGAAAAAGGGGAGGGATTGTGAAAAATGTTTTTGTGATTCATGTCAATTGGCAATGGAATCAGCAAATGCTTGTATCTTCTGTGTCAAAAATACAGTTTTGAAACTTTCTGACTGAATAGCCAAAGAAAGCATTGAAATAGAAGTACAGCAGAGTAAAGAGATGAGGCAGCAAAATGACTGATGCTTAGAATAAAATAGGGGAAGTTGTGGTAAAGCTAAGGGATATTGCAACAAAGCAACTAAAATGCTTATGTATAATAAAAAACTTGATGCACTTGACAAAATCATGTAAGGCCTCCCTCCAGATGACCACGAGAAGGACAGAAAGCTAATGATCACCTGGAAAGATTACAAAATTGCTGATCCCAGCTTATTGATATTTGCTGATTTGGACTAACCAAGCGCACTGGAAAATGCTTTGTAAGCTTAAAACCAGTATATATATTTTGCCAAACTTGTAAGTGGCGTGTGCTGTTAGTGGAGTGGTGACTCCCCAGCCACCCAGTGCTGCTTGCTTGCTTTCTTTAAAATAAAGAAAAATATAGAAATTTATAGATTTGGTTTGGCTATTGAAATTTTATATCAGTTATTTTGTTAGAAGTACTCTTTTATGTCACTCAGAGCTATGGTCAGTTTTTGTGCATTTAATGAATACTTTCAGCCAAAAAAACCCAAACAAACCAAAACCCAGCCAACCAAAATCAATCAGGACACTAATTAACAGAGACACAGTTACAGCTAACAGCTTCTGAGATGCTGAGATTTTCTGCACGGGACCATGGAGACACCTTGAAAAGGAGACTCCTTTCATATGGGTCAGTTCTAATGGACGTGACACTGGGAATGAGTGACTCAGAATCATTAAAATCATTAAAATGCATCATTTTATGAACATAGTTTATACTCACTGTTCACATGTTCATTTTCTAGATAAAAAAATCCTGACTCACAAGGATTTGTGCATAATCCATATGGTTAATCAGTAACTAATTTAGGGGCAGGAGAGTCTGTAGCTCACTTCATGCTCTCTCTCCTCAGGAGCAGGGAACAGGTAAAAGGGAAGAAATATGCCAAACAGAGGTGTACTCTCCTTCAGCAGGATAACAAAAGTAAGCCACAGGCCTATAGATAAGGAAGCAGTCTCACAGATTTGTCAGATAGTTATTTTTCAAGACATGGATTATTTCAGTTTTGCCCTGTCACACACAACACATCCGATGCCTTGGAGGTCATGAAACTTGGGACTCTCCATACACAGTTACATTAATCACTGACCTTCCCAAGTGCTTACAAACATAATATGGATCATAGGCAGACAAATCCTAAAGCATGATCCTCAATACTCTAAAGGCCATTTTACATAATGCCCGTGCTATGCAGTGCTGAGCTACCTCAGCGCTAGCTCAAAGGCACTAAGAAAGAGATGTTTTGCATGTATGTGTAGCCCCATGATTACCTGCTGCCTTGGAGCCTGGCAGTGGGTATGGCTGTGTTCATGCAGTTGTGGACTAACAAGTTTGGGGAAAGGATTATTCTTCATCCAGCAGCATCCTTCCATAGGATCTCTGGAAGATGTCAAGTAACATGGTGCAAAGCTATACCCAGTTTATGACACCTTCTTGGCAAGACACAGCTACCTGGCACTCATTTTCTCTTCAAAGCTTCCTCAAGGAAGGTGTTTATGCTCCTGTGGGTTTTCACCTTGTAGACATATCTGTCTCATGCTGATGTAGCTGATACTAGCACACAAAGCCACAGTCACTCAACACCTAAAGATCTTTTTCACCCAAGGTTATGTCCAGTCTCTCAGCTGCCAAGTCATGATTTGTCTTTTGGACCAAGTGAACTTCCTTTTTTTCCCTCTGAAACAGCTGAAAAAACAAAAAAAAACCACACACACACAAAAATCCAGCTATTTAAGTTTTCACAGTTGGCTCTTCTTTTTTTTTTTTTTTTCTTTTGAGAATTGTCACTGTGAGGGAATAGTAATATTTTTAAATTTGTTGCCTTTAGAGCAGTAAGATAAACTACTGAAGTCTTACAGGTCTCTACAATTGCTAATCCAAAAAGCTTCTACAATTTTAAACTCAAGGCTTTAAGAGAATCCAGACAAATATTTATTTTACATTTACGAAGAGAACAGAGATAAAGCATTTACCAGAACAGTCACAATAGATCACCAGGAATTCAGCTTCAAAGTCTGCTGACATCCAGGAAAATGTAACCTATTTCTGTCATCAGGGATGACAGGACCTTGCCCCTATAAAGCACTGCTTGTGAGGACTTAGTGGACGTATGTATCTGAATGCATGTGTGAGCAGGAGCAGCATTATGCCAAGCACCACAATGGCAGTAAAACCAAACAATGGCATCTTTGTGGGTTGAAGTCCTGATTAAACTATGACTGAAGTCAATTGGAGCGTTTTTGGTGGTTTCCAGGAGCATTGGATGAGAGACACAATACATTACAAGCAGTATCACTAACTCACAAAGCCAGAAATAAGAGCACAAAGTTCCTCATTTACAACAGCAGTCTGCCCACTGATGACTTCTGCCTTTTCACAGACCTTGTTTCAATCCCCAACACTTGTCTGAGGAAGCTGGAAGATAATATTTCCTCCCTTGGCACTTCTTAGGTGTCAGACTATCATCTTGAAGAGAACCAGTCTCGGAAATAAAGCAGCTGTCAGGCTGGACATTGTGGATATATGGTGTAGAAACTCTGAGGCCAATAATATAAGCATACACTGTGATAGAAGGGGAGGGGAAATCCACAAAACACAAGTCTGTACAGGTCACTTTGTCCGATTCCAGCCTTCCGGAAACTCCACATGGACAGCAACGTCTCTGCCACATACGTACCTTTCAAAAACGTGGATGAACTTGAGAAGGATTGCTTGAGATTTTTATGTTCAGAAAAAAACAACAAACAAACAAACCAGAAAAATACATTGCTGAATAGGAATTTTCTGAGATGTATTTATGCAAAACCTAAAGTGTGCTGGGTTGATCACAACTAGTGCAATTTTTTATAAGCATGTCATATAATCAATTCAGCTGATTGCCACTGAATTTTCGCTGCCTCTGACCTCTGTGGAATAAAAGGCACAGGGTTGTGGAATAACAACCCAAACCCATCAGATATTTTTGAGATAATAACAATGATCCCCATATTTCATGGACAGTGTTCTGTCTCTTTGTCAAACAGACCACCTCAAATAGAAGTGTTATTTAGTTGGACATTTTTGCCTTTAAAGATTCCTAAATAGATGTGCATCTCCTCCTAAAACAGTATATGTGTTCTCTGTGTGGAACTGCAAAGCTCCAGCCACTTATTCTCAGGGATTTATAAAACACCTTCCTGCTTTTCAGCAGAATTGTGTTGGATTCAGGAAAAAAGGAAATCCTAGAATTATTATGGACATTTGACATCCAGTGGGAGTCCAGCTTTCAGCTCTGCAGTATGGACTTGGAAAATCTACTGGGCTATTAATCTGTGGGGCTGGAGGTGACTGGCATTTTCACTTGGCCAGCTGTGCTTGCTTTTATGCAAGGAAGACTCCATACTCCCCAGGGCATCTATTTCTTTCATAAAGTCTTTCTTTGGTTCTAACAGCGTGCAAAACTTTCCTGGCCAATTCTTTTCAAGTTCTGAAATCAAGCTTTGACCAAATGGGACCAAGGCTTACACTTATTATTCCACAGGCAGAGGAAGATACTACTAACAAAAAGACTAAATCGAACCCGGGGAAAAGTGTGTACTGGGGAAATGTATTCCTGCACTGGAGGGGCTGTATGTATCTCTCTGTATTTTATATATATATATATACAT
>NW_024526500.1:0-4231 GCF_017590135.1 Pyrgilauda ruficollis | reverse complement strand
TATATATATATATATATATATATAAATACACTTGTAGAGACCAGAGCTGGTGGACAGGTGGAGAGGAAGGAGCTACTATAGCCTTTCCTTTTCTGTATTACATCCTTCTCTCTCTGAACTCATGGAGAGCAGTTCCTTCAAAATCTGAAGCAGGATCACTCTGATCTTTAATAAAGAATCAAATAATCACAGAACATGCTGATGTGGAAGGGACCCACAAGGATCATCGAGTCCAAATCCTGGCCCTGCACAGGACATCCTCAGGAGTCACACACTGTGCCCTACAGCATTGTCCAAATGCTTCTTGAACTTTGTCGGGCTTGGTGCTGTGACCACTTTTCTGGGGAGCCTGTTCTAGTGCCCAAACACCCTGTGGGTGGTTGAGCAACCACTCCTCAGCTACCACTTTTCCTGATAGCCAACCTAAACCTCCCCTGACACAGCTTCAGGCTGTTTCCTCGGGTCCTGTCACGGGTCAGGAGAGTGAAGAGCTCAGTGCCTGCGCCCCCGCTTCCCTTCACGAGGAAGCTGTAACTGCAGTGGGGTCTCCCCTCAGTTTCCTCTTTTCCAGGCTGAACAGACCAAATGACCTCAGCCACTCCTCACGGCTTCCCCTCAAGAAGGGGGTAGAGCCTGCACTAACTGAGGGGAGATGGTATTTTTCAGGAGTTGCTCTGCCTGCTTCTGATTCCCGCTGAAGATCAGCCCTTTTATGCGACAAGAACCGAGAACGTCTATTTCCCACACACCAAACCGAGCGAACAGATAGAACGGCCTTCCCCCGGGAATGTGAGGGGGCGGGAGCGCGGGAAGCGCCGCCAGGCTCCTGCCTTGCCCCCACCCCGCCCCCGTCTCTCGACGCATGCGCGCGGGGCTTCCCCTGGCGGGCGGCGGGCGCTCCGCCGGACCCGCCGCGGCGGCAGGGGCAGCGCAGGTGAGCGGGGCGGGCATCGGGTGGGCACCGCGGGCTCACTCCGGCTCTCACCTCACGCCTCCCCTTCCCCCGCAGCCGGAGGGCTCCATCCCACCCCGTGCCCTTCCCCTGCCGTCCCACGTCCTCGTACCGCGCTCGTACCGCCATGGCGGCTCCCCCGCCCTTATGTAACGCGCCCCCTGCCCTCAGGTTCCGCTCAGTGGTCCCGGGAGCGGGCTCGGCGGGGCGGGCGGTGCCGTGGTCTCCCCTCCTCGCAGCAGCGCTGAGGGCTCCAACCCCCGGGGCAGCCCCGCTAGGGCGGGACGGCCCGGAGCCGTTCCCGGGAGGGCCGCGGGGCCGACCTGGCTCCGTCCTCGCCCACGGGTATCGCCACGATCGGAGCCAGGGTGCCGGATGGAGCGCGGGTGTGGGGGGAATTAAGGTGGAATCGATGCAAATGGTTACCAGGGCTGGACTGTGCTTAGAGACCGCAGAGGCGGCAACCTGCCCAGGCTCGGCATCGGGGGGCTTGTGCTGCGTGGGCACTCACAGAGAGAGCCCCGGCAGCCATACCGTTCGAGAAGGAGATAAATGTTAATTAAAAATTAACTGAGCCGGGATTCCCCGCGTTTCAAGCTGCTCCATGTGGAGACCACAGCCAAAGGTAGTGCCTTAGTCAGCTCACTGTTGGCATTTTGTAAAGGATAATGAGTAGTCGCTTAGCTTAACCCTGAACAAATATTTGTGTTTAAAATAAAAAACAAACCAGCAAGAAATTGCCCGTCTCTACTGGGAAGAGTCTCAGGAGTTCCTAGTTTCTCCTCCCTTCTCAAATAAATAAGAATTCAAGATTTCACAGCTCCCCCAGCTCTTGGAACTGCCAGCTTCTTGGCTTTTCTTCCTCCTTTGGTAGGTTCCTCTTCTCCATCTCCACTCAAGACAATTGCTTACTGGCCATTGGGAAGTGTATCTGTTTCCTCCTTTGCCTTAGTCATTCCTGTATGTCCTACACTTGTCAAAGTTACAAAACTCAGAGAAACCTGGCTTTCTGTGATGTTTGCAAAGGCTTCTGCAAGGATAATCAAGAAACAAATCACACTGGAGAAGTAGCACAACAAGTAAAATAGCTCATCAAGTGTTGTCAAATTAACACCACAACAGACGTGTCTCATATGTCTTGGGTGGAAATGGAGGTTAAGCTGCAAAAGGTTCAGCCACCTTCAAGCAATGTCTGAGGTTTTTGTGTTAGTTTGGGCTGAGTCGCCTGTAATATGTGCAAACTTGTGTGCTGTGAAAGAAGTGTGACTGCATTGTTACCTGGCAAGGTTGTGCGTGGGGTTTCTGTGCAGTGTGCTCATAACATCATTTAATTTTTTAATTGTTAATATAATTTATTTTTTTAATTGCCGGTAGCCTGGCATCCAGTTTTCTAGTTGGCTGTTTATTTGTAAAGGCAAATGTAATCAGTGTGGTCACACCAAGACAGGATCCTTGTGTAATGACTGACAGTAATTTGATGCAAGGCAGCACAGCACCACATTAGC
The DNA here is from genome assembly GCF_017590135.1 of Pyrgilauda ruficollis. Classification (NCBI taxonomy): domain Eukaryota; kingdom Metazoa; phylum Chordata; class Aves; order Passeriformes; family Passeridae; genus Pyrgilauda; species Pyrgilauda ruficollis. The sequence continues at coordinate 1,774 of NW_024526500.1, read as the reverse complement.
CAGTGCTTTAGTTCTTCCCCAGCATGTTTCACCAAACAGATTTTTGTAATAATAATTTCCTAATGGTTGTAGCATCTTGGGTTGTGAAGCCGTCTGTCTTGTATTACCTCTGCCACCTCTTGATTTCAGATTTTGAAGGAGCCTTGCAGCTCTGGGACAAAAGGAAGGTGATACTGCTTTATGGTTTGAGCTGTTTGTCTTGTGAATCTCAGCTCTAAATGAGAGAATGTGATGATAGTTGGCAGCTAAGGCAGTCCTGGGAGGAAGGGACTGGTGTGTGCATGGGAAGTAAATGTAATTGTTTAATTACATTTCTGGAATGCTGTAGTAGATACTATGCCTTGATTTACATGTCCAGGATAAAGGTGAATCATTAAAACCAAAAATCATGGACAAAGACTCTCTAACTAGTTAAAGTTAGAAAGTGGTATGTTTATTACGCTGGGGCAGTGGCACAGGCAGGGTTGTCCCTGAAATGCATCACTGCACTGCACAAGGATTTTTGCCTTCTATTTATTTCCCAAAATAATACATATGCGTAACCCCAGCACCTCCCATTCCCGCTTTGTATTAAAATGAGATTATTCGTCCTTCATACGTGTGCAGTTCTTCTCTTGAATTGGGTCAGTGGTCTCGAATTGGGTCAGTGGTCCCAGGGATGAAGTCAGGAAGGTCTTCATCAGTTCTCTGTGACCCTCCGGCACAATCCAAGGCCCCCTGCTTCATGATGGATTAACACAGAGTCCAGGTGCTGGGCATTGTTCTACTGGTTTCAACATGTTCCTGTACTGATTCACTTGCTCCACTTCCTTCTGTAAATAAGCTCATAATATAACAATTAGCTTTAGCTTAAGCATCTAATGATCATTAACTTATCGTTGGTGTATCTAACTTCAATATGAATTGGTTCTAACCCTCAGCTAAAATCTTAAATTTTTTAAATCATAATTCAAAGGAAGCTGCCGAATGACTTAGAAATCATTTTACTCTCTGTTAATACTTCGAGGGAATGGCTGAACTAAATGCTGCTGTGGAGACTATTAAACTATTTTAATATGGTCTATCAGAGAAGACCATAGTGCCTCTCTACTTGGTAAGGGACTGTTCTGTGTTCTTGTGAATGTAGTAGGCTAGTTAATTTTGTATCTATCAATTAGCACTTCACTGTGCTCCCATTGCACTGATTCTCAGTGGCTTTTATTTTGTGTTCTACTTTTTGGGCCTTCCCAAGTTTACGTTGTGTAAATAATCCATGCCTTAGTTACCCCTGTATCTGCAAAGCAGAGTCCTGCTTTGCTGTTTTGTGACTTCTGAGCGATTTTGCTGGTTGTTCTGAAGTAAAAGGGAAGCATAAATAAATCATGGCATATGAGGGTTTTGTTTGTTTTTTATCATGCATAATTGAACAAAATTATCAGCCTATCATTCTGTAAATCCCAGGGGACAGGTGGCCTTTCTGGTGTTTCATGGAAACTGGGATTAAACCTCAGAAGAACTTCATTGAGCACTGAATCAAAGCGAGCTGGGAAGAACCTGTCTCAAATCAGCATGAAGGGACTGCCAGGAAGAATTATTTCCAAAATGAAATTTTATCTATGTTTTTCATGGTCTACAAAACACCTTTTTTATTGCATTTTTCCAAGGAAGGGCAGTCCTCATTCACGGCTTGTGTGTCTGCAGCACTGATGGGATTTTCATTAAACAAACTTAAGAGAGATTGTGCTAGCTGTACCCATTTCACTGTTGCTGAGTGTCGTGGGGTGACAGCCTTTAT
>NW_024526499.1:0-1103 GCF_017590135.1 Pyrgilauda ruficollis | reverse complement strand
TTTTTTTTTTTTTTTATCCTATGGATTTACGTCTTTAACCAGTACTTTGTGAACAAAGTTAAGCATTTCCTCACCACTCACTTCTGACTTAAATGTGCTTTTTTGTGTAAAAACTGCATGTCTTGTGTTTCCTTGCTCCATTTCTGCCTAGGTCTCTATGGTAAAATAATACTTCATGTGAATTACCTCTTATTTACATTTCTTTGCATTTCCAAAGCAAAAAAGCTCAAAGTGAAATAACCTTGCTGATGAATAAACATGATGTGGGAGAAGGTCGCTGTGAAGATATTGCTGGATATTAAGTTGGGTGAATTCGTAATTGCAATTTTTCAATTTATCTTGGAGGTAAAAATGAGTAACTTTTGTATCATTGCAAATAGGTGATGTGAATATGCCAGGAATGCTAAGAAACTTGTAACTTTTTCCATTTCTCAGAACTCTGTGGATATTGAGGTATGCAGTCTCAAATGTATGTCAGTATTTTCCTCTAATAAGTTCTTTCTGCCATAATTTGGATGCTTAAAAGGATTGCACTAAGGATGTAGGTAAATAAATACCAAAATTATTTTGAGGTCATGACACACTGGTATTGCTGCTAACATCTGGAAGGGATTTGTACAGCATGAAAACATTGTTCTGTGGTGGATTTATTAGCATTACTTTTGTTGCTAACTGATTAAGACACAGGGGAGGACGATGTTCTTATCATTGCACAGTCATTTTTCAGAGCAGGATTTCACACTAAATAGCTCAGGTGAGAACGAGACAGCTTGTTCTGAAGCAAATGCCCAGAGCTGTCATAGGATGTCGATGGTGTCCTTGAGAAAATGTCTTGTGCATCAGTCCTTCCCTTCAAAAAACCTCTTCCCAAATAGTTCTGTGTCTGCTGGGGATCAGCACCAGAACCCCTGACAGCATCTGCTTGGTTCGGGCTCATTTTGGTCAAAGGGACAGTGGATCTGCTTTCTGTGCAAAAAAAAGGTGTCACTTCTACATTGCCCCAGTTTTGAAGAGAAAAATTTTGAAAATTATTATTTAAATATCTAACAGTATTTTTAAAAGAATTTGATGGTTTGAAAATTTTGATTTTCTAAAAAAAACCC
>NW_024526498.1:0-1127 GCF_017590135.1 Pyrgilauda ruficollis | reverse complement strand
TTTTTGGCCCAAATTTCCCCATTTTTGGCCCGATTTTTTTCCCGTTTTTTTCACTGATTTTTTTGCTGTTTCTGTGAGTTAATTTCATGTTAATTTTATGCAGATTTTAACCAAATTTTGGGGTTTTTTTCCCCCAGTTTTGCCTCCATCGAGTTCTCGGACAAGGACTGAATTTATGCTAATTTTATGCTAATTTATGCAGATTTTAAGATAATCCCCCCATTTTTGCCCACGTCAAATTCTCAGACAAGGAGTAAATTTATGCTAATTGTATGCTAATTTTATGCAGATTTTATGCAGATTTCCCCTGATTTTGGTGCTGATTTTTGGGTGATTTTTGGCCCAAATTTCCCCATTTTTGACCCGATTTTTTTCCCGATTTTTTTCCCGATTTTTTCACTGATTTTTTTGCTGATTCTGTGAGTTAATTTCATGTTAATTTTATGCAGATGTTAACCAAATTTGGGTTTTTTCCCCAGTTTTGCCTACATCGAGTTCTCGGACAAGGAGTGAATTTATGCTAATTTTATGCTAATTTATGCAGATTTTAACCAAATCTTGGGGGTTTTCCCCCCAGTTTTGCCTCCATTGAGTTCTGGGACAGGGAGTGGATTTATGCTAATTTTATGCTAATTTATTATGCTAATTTATGCAGATTTTAAGATACTTTTTTTAAACCATTTTTTTTATTTTTTCCCCACATCAAATTCTCAGATAAGGAGTAAATTTATGCTAATTCTATGCTAATTTTATGCAGATTTCCCCTGATTTTTGGGTGATTTTTTGTGCTGATTTTTTGGGTGATTTTTGGCCCAAATTTCCCCATTTTTGACCCGATTTTTTTCCCGATTTTTTTGCCGATTTTTGCGCTGTTTCTGTGAGTTAATTATATGTTAATTTTATGCAGATTTTAACCAAATTTGGGGTTTTTCCCCCAGTTTTGCCTACATCGAGTTCTCGGACAAGGAGTCGGTGCGGACGTCGATGGCTCTGGACGAGTCGCTCTTCAGAGGGAGGCAGATCAAGGTCAGCAGATCCCAAAATTCCCCAAAATTCCCCAAAATTCCCCAAATTCCCAACACATCCCAGCATCCCCTTTCTTCCTGATTTTTTCCTGATTTTTTCTG
>NW_024526497.1:0-1142 GCF_017590135.1 Pyrgilauda ruficollis | reverse complement strand
AGACCCCCAGACCAGCACAGAAGAAGGTGAGTTTTCAGGCAGAGCACATGAGAAATTCACGTTCTCTGGATAAACCCATCACTTGCTCTCCTTCTCCACTCCTCAAATCTGCCCAGCTCAAGGCAACGTTCCCATGGTGCTGCCTGCAACCTGTCTGCCCTGGGGAAAGGGGCTGGACTCACCATCTTGGGCCTCCAGCAGTAGTAAGGACAACGGTGACAGGGCAGGATTGGAAAGTACCTGGCAGACCCCAGGCACCTCCTCACCACCACACTCAGAGCACAGGGATGAAGTGGGACCCCCGGCCAGCTCGGGTGAAGGCCACGGGGAGGCTCAGAAGAGATTGCACAAGGCCAGGGACATGGTGTAGCTGAGCCCTAGCTGGGCTGGAGCCAACTGCAGCCCTGTGGCCATTCTGGCCAAGCACGGCTGGCAGGGGAGGACAGCAGGGGAGGGACGTGCCCCAGCACTGCATAAAAAGCCCCTGCAGGGACAGGGAGCAGGTGACACTCTCAGAAGAGCCCAGAGCAGCAGTGCCAGAGCTGTAGCAGAAGGGCCATGGAGCAGTACTTCTCAGCCACCCAGAAGATGGAGCAGGAGGTGATGTTCCCCAGCCTGCTCCGAGGGGTCTTCCCGCAGCAGGAGGGGGCAGCCCCGGCTGCAGAGAGCCGCACGGACCTCTACGAGCGCTACCAGCTCCTCAAGGCCATCAAGCCCATGGTGGAGAAAGGCCTGGCCTCAGTCGGTGACCAGAGCCCCAGCGGTGCCGACAGCGACGTGGACACATCCTTGGACAGCAACGAGGCCGAGGACGCCCAGCTCGAGGAGCGCCTGTCCCACCACCTGACTGGCCTGCAGCAGGTCCTCACCCACCTCACCAGGGACACCAACGCCCTGACCCGGAGGTACAGCCAGATCCTGGAGCAGATCAACCTCAGCGAGGGACAGCCCAGCTGGTGACCCTGTCCTGGCCTCCAGGTAAGACTTGGCAACATGAGGAGTCCAGGGGCAGCAAGGAAATGGGTGGCCTCCCTGTTGGCAGAGGTGCCCAACAGTGCAGGGCTGGGGATGTGCCTGGAAGGGCCTTGAAATGGGGACTGTCCCCTCAGCTGGGGGTGGATATCCCTCTCCATGCTGGAGGA
>NW_024526496.1:0-1128 GCF_017590135.1 Pyrgilauda ruficollis | reverse complement strand
TTTTGGGGCAAAATTTGGGATTTTTAGTCAAAATTAGTCAAAAATTGGGATTTTTTTCCTAAAATTTGGAATTTTTTTCCCAAAATCTTTGGATTTTTTCCCTAAAATTAAGAATTTTTACCCAAAACCTGGGAATTTTTTCATAAAATTTGGCTTTTTTTCCCAAAATTTGAGATTTTTAACCAAAATTTGCAATTTTTTTCCCTAAAATTTGGATTATTTTTCCCAAAATTTGGGAATTTTGGCCCAAAATTTGGCATTTTGTCCCTAAAATTTGGGATTTTTTCTGAAAATTTGGAATTTTTTCCCAAAATTTGGATTTTTTTCCTGAAATTTGGATTATTTTTCCCCAAAATTTGGGAATTTTGACCCAAAATTGTGGAATTTCTTCCATAAATTCGTGATTTTTAACCAAAATTTGGGATTTTTTTCCCAAAATTTGCAAATTTTTTCCTAAAATTTGGATTATTTTTCCAAAATTTGGGAATTTTGACCCAAAAGTTGGAATTTATTCCCTAAAATTTGGAATGTTTACCCAAAATTTTCAGGTATTTTCCCTAAAATTTGGGATTATTTTGCCCAAAATTTTCCCAAAATTTGGGATTTTTAATGAAAATTTGGATTTTTGACTGAAAATTTGGGGATTTTTAATCAAAATTCTGAATTTTTTTCCCAAAATTTGGAATTTTTTCCTGAAATTTGGAATTTTTTTCCCCAAAATTCGGGAATTTTGACCCAAAATTGTGGCATTTCTTCCATAAATTCGGGATTTTTAACCAAAATTTGGGAACTTTTTCCCCTAAAATTTGGGATTTTGACCCAAAAGTTGGAATTTCTTCCCTAAAATTTGGAATTTTTACCAAAAATTTGGGATTTTTTACCAAAATTTGGGCATTTTTTTCCTAAAATTTGGGATTATTTTGCACAAAATTTGGGATTTTGACCCAAAAGTTGGAATTTCTTCCCTAAAATTTGGAATTTTTACCAAAAATTTGGGATTTTTTACCAAAATTTGGGCATTTTTTTCCTAAAATTTGGGATTATTTTGCACAAAATTTGGGATTTTGACCCAAAATTTGGGACTTTTTTCCCTAAAATTTTGGTGATTTTCCCCCAAAATTTCAGAAT
>NW_024526495.1:0-1128 GCF_017590135.1 Pyrgilauda ruficollis | reverse complement strand
TTTTTCTCCATTTTTCCCAATTTTTCCTAAATTTTTCCCCATTTTCCCCCCATTTTTTCTCCATTTTTTCTCCTATTTCCCCCAATTTTTCTCCAGCTTTTCCCCAGTTTTCCCCAATTTTGTGCCAATTTTTCCCGAATTTTTCCTCAATTTTTCCCCAATTTTTCCCTCAATTTTTCCCAAATTTTTCCTCAATTTTTCTCCATTTTCGCCCCAATTTTTCCCAAATTTTTCCTAATATTTTTGCTTTTTTCCCCAATTTTTCTCCAATTTTTCTCCAATTTTTCCTCAATTTCCCCCCAATTTTTCCCAATTTTTCTGCTTTTTTCCCCAATTTTTCCTCAATTTGTTCCAAATTTTTCCCCAATGTTTCCTCAATTTTTTCTCAATTTGTTCCAAATTTTTCCCCATTTTCCCCCCATTTCTCCCTAAGTTTTCTTCAATGTTTCCCCAATTTTCCCCAACAATTTTTCCCCAATTTTTCCCAAATTGTTCTCAAATTTTCCCCAATTTTCCCCCAATTTTCTCCCAATTTTTCCCCAATTTTTCCCCAATTTTTCTCCAATTTCTTCCCATTTTTTCTTCAATTTTTCCCAAATTTTTTCCAATTTTTCTTCAATTTTTCCCCAATTTTCCCCCCAAATTTTCCCCCAATTTACCCCAAATTTCCCCTATTTTATTCCAATTTTCTCCCCATTTTTTCTCCATTTTATTCTCATATTTCCCTAATTTTCCCCCAATTTTTTTTCCAATTTTCCCCCAATTTTCCCCCATTTTTCCCTCATTTTTTCCCAAATTTTCCCCCAGTTTACTCCAATTTTTCCCCATTTTCCCCATTTTTCCCCCATTTTTTTCTCATTTTTTCTCCAATTTTCCCCCAATTTTTCCCCATTTTTCTCCCAATTTTAGCCCATTTTTCCTCTAATTTCCCCCCATTTTATTCCCAATTTTCCTCCATTTTATCTCCATTTTATTCTCATTTTTCCCCCAATTTTCTCCCAATTTTTCCCCTTTTTTTCCTGATTTTTTCCCCATTTTATTCTGATTTTTTTCTGATTTTTTTCCCATTTTGCCGCCATTTTCCTCTCACTTTTTGCGCCGTTTTTCCCCAATTTTTCCTCAATTTTT
>NW_024526494.1:0-1129 GCF_017590135.1 Pyrgilauda ruficollis | reverse complement strand
CATTCCCAGCATTCCCAGCATTCCCAGTCTTCCCAGTCCCCGCATTCCCAGTCTTCCCAGTTCCAGCATTCCCACTCTTCCCAGTCCCCGCATTCCCAGTTCTCCCAGTCCTCCCAGTCCAAGCTCTCCCAGTCCCAGTCTGCCCAGTCTCAGCATTCCCAGTCCCCGCATTCCCAGTTTTCCCAGCCCTCCCAGCATTCCCAGCATTCCCAGCAGTTCCCGCTGCCGCTGGGGGGGCTCAAGGCCGCGACCCCCGCGCTGCTGCCCCCGGAGCATCCCCGGAGCTTCGCGCTGATCCCGGGGCCCTTCCAGCCCCTGCCCGGCCCCGAGCGCTTCCAGCAGGTAATTCCCGGGAATTCCCCAAAAAAAAAAAAAAAAAAATCCCGGCGGAATTCCCAAAAATCCCGGCGGAATTCCCGGGAAATCCCGGCGGAAATTCCCGGGAAATTTCAAAAATCCCGGCGGAATTCCCAAAAATCCTGGCGGAATTCCTGGGAAATCTCAAAAATCCTGGCGGAATTCCCAAAAATCCTGGCGGAATTCCCGGGAAATCTCAAAAATCCCGGCGGAATTCGTGGGCAATGCCGGCAAAATTCCCAGGAAATCACAAAAATCCCAGCGGAACTCCCAAAAATCCCAGTGGAAATCCTGGGAATTCCCAACAATCCCAGCAGAATTCCCAGGAAATCTCAAAAATGCCACAGGAATTCCTGGGAAATCCCAGTGAAATTCTCTGGAATTCCCAAAAATCCCAGCGAAATCCCAAAAAATCACAGTGAAATTCTTGGGAAATCCCAAAAAATCCCAGTGGAATTCCCAAAAATCCCTGCGGAAGTTCGTGGGAAATCTCAAAAATCCCAGTGAAATTCCCAGGAATCCCCAAAAATCCCAAACATCCTGAGCACTTCCAGCAGGTAAATCCTGGGAATTCCCAAAAATCCCAGCAGAAATCCCAAAAATCCCAGCGGAAATCCCGAGGAATTCCCAGGAAATCCCAAAATTCTGGGTTGGGATTTCAGGGATTCAGGGTTTGGATACTGCTGGATTCGGGGTTTTTTTGGGGGGTTTCAGGGATTGGATCCCGCTGGATTTGGGATATTTGGGGGTTTTTGGGTCCGTTCCTTACGGG
>NW_024526493.1:0-1077 GCF_017590135.1 Pyrgilauda ruficollis | reverse complement strand
TGGGAATGCTCGGGGGGCTCCGGGAAGGAGCCCGGGAAAGGCTCCGAGGGCGGCCGGGGTTGGGATGGGGGGCGGGAGAGCGGCCGGGACGGGGGCCGGGAGGGGATCTGGGATGGAATTTGGGATGAAATTTGGGAGATTTGGGACATTTGGGAGGGGATGGGGGTCGGCGGATCCCCCGGGGACGCTCCCGGGAGTTTCGGCTGCAACAGAAGCAGAGGAAGAGCTCGGTTAGTGCGGGAGGAAGGCGGCAAAAGCGGGAAAAATCCGGGAATTCCCGCCTTGGGAAACCCCCAAAAACCCCAAATTTTGGATTTTTTTGGGGGGGGGATTCAGGGAGGGCGGAGCTGGGGAAAGCGGGAATTCACTTCGGGGGCGGATCCAGGAGTGGAATATTCCAGGAAAAAAATTTGGGGAGGGTCCTGAGCTCCTCCCAGATGCCAAATTTGATTTTTAGGGAGTTTTGGGAAGGGAGGAGAGGGGGAAACTGAGGCAGGATCCAGCTGGGCATTCCCAGAGCGGCTCCAGGAGCAGAAAATCCCTGGAAAAAACAACCCTGGAACGGCCCAGGACCCCAATTCTGCCCCAAATCCGAGTTTTGAGGCGTTTTTGGGGTGAATTCTGAGGGTTTTGGGGCAAAATTTGAGGTGAATTCTCAGATTTGGGGTGAATTTTGGGGATTTTGGGGTGAATTCTCAGATTTCAAGCCAGTTCTGGGGGATTTGGGGCAAATTCTGGGGGTTTTGAGGCGAATTCCAGGGGTTTTGGGGCCAATTCTCAGATTCGTGGTGAGTTTTGGGGGTTTTCGGGCAAATTCCCGGGATTTTGGGGTGAACTTTGAGGGTTTTGGGGCCAATTCTGGAATTTTGGGGTGAATTCCACAAATTTTGGGATTAATTCTCAGATTCTGGGCCAACTTTGAGGGGTTTGAGGCAAATTCTGAGAGTTTTGGGGCAAATTCTCAATTTGGGATGAATTCCAAGGATTTTTGGGGTGAATTTTAGAGACTTTGGGGTGAATTCCTGGGATTTTTGGGGTAAATTTTGGAGGTTTTGGGGTGAATTCTGGGATTTTGGG
>NW_024526492.1:0-1125 GCF_017590135.1 Pyrgilauda ruficollis | reverse complement strand
GAGTCAGGTTCATCATTCCTTCCTACCACGAGGGACAAACACAATCTTCGTCCACCAGGCCAAGTCAGACCCAAGAGGTTTTTTTTAAGCATAGCCTAAGCACAAACTACAATCTGCCTGCTGGACCTGTGAGTCCTCCCCACGACTGCTGCTGCTGAGATTGCTGTGCCTGATGCACGCCTTGAGTTTTCTATATTTATTACAGAACAGTTCAGTGCAGCAGCAGACAAGCTCAACCTGCAGGGCAGTGACTCAGGCTTTGAGTGTGGGGGTGAATCAATTTGCTTTGTTTCTGATTGCCCTGGTTTGTTGCTTGGTTTATCTCTCAGAGCCTTTTGATACAATTTTGATATAAATTCTGTCTGGATGTGCTGTTTTCTGACATTTTGTCCATCAAAGTGTTCTCACCCATAACACTCTCATCTCCAGCTTTCCTCTCTTGGATTCTGTCACTTTGCCAAAAAATGCATCAGGGCTTACTTGTGATATGAAGAGGAGCCCAGGGTCCATTCTTGTCTCCATGGGCTGTTCTTGGATTATGTCCTGGAGAAGAGAGTCTGACTTCCAGAAAGGCACTTAACCTGTTAATAAATGCCTCAATTACATTTACACTTAACTGAGCCGTTTATTAATAGATCAATTCCTGTCTACTGCTGTGAATTCTGAGAGTCTCTAAAAAGATCAATTTAGTGATGTAAAATAATCTTTCTGTGATTTTTAATTATCAACATCATGTGCTTCTCACAGTTATTTTGTGCTGCAATTCACCTCTCGGGGGCCCACAGGAGCCTTTCCCAGGGTTTCCACTCAGCTGCTGGGATATTCACAGTAGTCTAACACCCTTAAATCATGGCTGTTACTAGAGCTGAGACCACGGATGAGAAAAAGGTCTTAAAAATGGAAAGTCTGGACCAATTCTCCTTCCAGGGACAGACAGACTCCTCCCTTCAGTGTGGTGAAGCCCTGCAGAGCCAGCGGGCTGATGTGAGAAGAGATTTAGTACAGAGGAAAGGTTTCCCTGCTCCCAGAGGATTTTTATCCCAGTAAAAGTTCAGAGATCATTTGTTTCACTAAGAAACTCATTATTGGATATTCTTCTATCTTCATGACAGGATTTTTTTTTTT
>NW_024526491.1:0-1129 GCF_017590135.1 Pyrgilauda ruficollis | reverse complement strand
GGGGGGAATTTTTGAATTTTGGGGGAATTCCTGAATTTTTTGGGGGGATTTTGGGGAAATTCCTGAAATTTTGGGGGCGTGAGGGGATTTTTGGGATTATTTTGTGGGAATTTGGGGGCAAATTTTTAAATTTTGGGGCATTTTGGGGGGAAATTTTTAAATTTTGGGGAGATCTCCAAAATTTTGGGGTGTTTTTTGGGTGGATTTGGGAGATTTTTGGGGGGCATTTTGGGGGGATTGCTGAATTTTTTAGAGAAATTTGGGGGATTTTGGGGAGATTTTGGGGAGATTTTAGGGAGATTTTGAGGAAATTCCTGAATTTTTGGAGGATTTTGGGGAGATTTTGTAATTTTGGGGCAAATTCCTGAATTTGGGGGGATTTTTGGGGTGAATTCCTGGATTTTTTTGGGGGTAATTCCTGAATTTTGGGGGGAATTTGTGGGAAATTTTAAAATTTTTGGGGCGATTTTGGGGGAATTCTTGAATTTTTGGAGAATTGCTGAATTTTTGGGAGGATTTGGGAAAGCTTTTGGGGAGATTTTTGAATTTTGGGGCAAATGCCTGAAAACTTGGGGGATTTTGGGTGGAAATTTTTAAATTTTGGGAGGAATTCCTGAATTTTTTTGGGGAATTTTGGGTAAATTCTGGGGAGGGCTTTGAATTTTGGGGTGATTTTTGGGGAATTTTGGGTGGAATTCCAAAATTTAGGGAGGATTTGGGGGGAAAATCCTGAATTTTTGGGGGATTTTGGGTTTTTGGATGTTTTATTTCCCAGCTGAGGAAACATCTTGAAGATTTTGGGATATTTTGGATATTTTTGGGTATTTTTTGGGGTAATTTTGGCATGATTTTGGGGTAATTTTGGGATAATTTTGGGATATTTTTGGGTATTTTTTGGGATAATTCTGGCATAATTTTAGGGTAATTTTGGGATAATTTTGGGTTATTTCCCCCCCCACAGGTGAGGGAATATTTTCAATATTTTAGGATATTTTAGTGATTATTTTTGGGATAATTTTGGGATAATTCTGGGATAATTTGGGGTATTTTTTGGGATAATTCTGGGATGTTTCTGGGTATTTTTGGGATAATTTTGGAATGATTTTGGGTGTTTTTTGGGATAATTTTG
>NW_024526490.1:0-1125 GCF_017590135.1 Pyrgilauda ruficollis | reverse complement strand
GTGACACCTGAAAGTGTAACAGAGTTCCTGTGTGTAGAGCACACAATCTTGCTCAGGGGACTGGCTATGATTTTGTTGGGTTTTCTTTATCTTCAACTGCTCTTGCTCAGGTGTTCTGAGCCTAAAAATTGAGCAATGGGTTTGCTATTTGCTGTGGACGTGCTGGGCCCAGTCTGAATCAACTGGAGCTTTGAAAGTTTTTATGAGGGTGTGATGAGGGCACTGAGCATCAAGAGACCCTTTTTCCTCAGTAAGATGTTAGACATCATACTTCAAGACAGACAATAAGATGTAATTTGAAGGGTAACACTGAGACAGCAGATCTAAGAAACAAGTACTGTGTCAAGCCTGCTGCTTCTCAGTTATTTGACCTTTCTATGAGTTTTAACCTGTTGAAGGGTGCCACACTGAAGTCTGTCAAGCCTGAACTTCCATGTCACCTAGGGTCAGATTCAGCCAGTGCATAACCACAGACAACTGCTAATTTTCTGTAATGCCACTGGTTTCCCAGAATTGAAGCTTTTGTTATAAACACCCATTTTCTCCCACCTTCTTTGATTTCTAGCCTGCAGGATTTCAAAAAACAATTCAATATGTGACTGAAATGAGTTTCCAGAGTTCTTTGGGAAAAATAGTCCTGAGAAACATGAACAGATGCCTTTCTTCTCAGTGGATAATATTTCTGAACTTAACAAATGAAAGAGTTTCATTTTATTTACCATATTATTGAGGAGTTGGACTGAAGAGCCATAACAATTTCCCGTTCACCTAGGGGCCACGTAACCATGAAAAATGACACTTTTAAAGTTTATAGAAAAAGTAACAACTGTGCTAACTGCTTAGATAACCACTTAGATCTAATAAAGAGAAATGTTTTTGTAGGCATGTCAAGAGAACAGTGATACAGTACAAACAAAAGCCTATAAAAGCAATAAATTAACAATATTTTCAGGGCTAATTTTCAGGCAAGAGAAAATTTGCTAATTTAATTTAGCAATGACATAAAATTGGAACACAAAATCAAAACAAAGAAGAACTGGAACATCATGTAGGAAGCCTGCATAACCTTGAGAACTGGAGTAATAGAAGTCATATGGTCATGTACTGGGGCCTAAAGAAAAAAAA
>NW_024526489.1:5648-49674 GCF_017590135.1 Pyrgilauda ruficollis | reverse complement strand
GTGGTAATTGAGGGGGAAACTAAAATTAGTTGGGAGATGTTTTATTGGTCCCAGGGGCAGGTAGCAACTTATTGGGAAGAGACTTACAAGTGCAATTAAGAATACGAGTTATACCAGAAGAAGGGAAAATGACAGCTAGAGTTTTTTAAATTAGGCCAAAAGGATGAAGAAAAAAATCAACAAGGAAGTTTGGGCTGGGAAAGAAATAGGAGAGGATTAAATATTGATGATAAGGGTTGCAACTGAGAGAGAAAATTGTCCCATATGTGTATGTCAATATGCCATATCTTTAGAAGGATGGGAAAATTTGAAGCTAGTAATAAAAGAACTTATAAAAGATGAGACATTAGAACTTCATAGGTCTTCTCATAACACCCCTATTCTCCCAGTAAAGAAGCCCAATAAAAACTATTTTTTGAGAAACCGAAGTTTGAGAAGCTACTATATAACTTTTGAATTTTCTGGGGGAGAAAGGATTAAGGGTATCAAGAGGGAAACTGTAATTTGTAGAACCAGAGGTAAAATATCTTAGATACTTAATAAATAAAGGTAGCTGGAAACTCAACCATGAGAGAATTGCAGGAATTTTATCCCTTCCCCTCTCCCTCTTCAAAGAGGGAGATCAGAAAACTACTTGGATTATGGAGATATTGTAGATTATGGATTGAGGGGTATACACAGGCAATAAAATTTTTATATGAAAAAAAAATTGACAAAGGGAGATGATATAAAATGGACCAAGGAAAATGATGTTAAATTAGACAAGTTAAAGTTAGAACTAGCCTAAGTACCAGCTTTAAGCTTACCATTGTTAGAAAAACCCTTTTCATTTGCACATCAATGTAGAAAATGGAGTAGCTCATAAAATTTCAATTCAGAAGCAGGGAGGAGTAAAGAAACTAGTAGCTTATTTATCAAAGCTGTTAGACTCAGTAAGCCACAGCTGGCCAATGTGCATTTAAGCTATAACAGCTACTGCAACCCTAGTAAAAGAAAGGAAGAAAAGAAAGAAGAAAGTTGAAGAAGGTGTAGGGGTGGTTAGCAGACTCTGGGATGTTGGAATGTGGAGTGGTGATGTTTTGGTGCTAGAAGAGAGGAGAAGTGTGAATGAGGTTTCTGCATGAAGGGCAGGGAAGGGTCTTAACACATGGTTTTTAGGAGACTGCTCAATGCCGAACTGGGGTCCGGAAAAGGTTTAGCAGAATGGGCCCTAATTGAAGGGAAAATGGGATATGTTGACTAAGGAAAGAAAAAGAATGTCAGGAGCACCTGGGGACACCAAGTTTGGGGTTGTTAAAGTGTTTGACTGCTCCCGTACAAGCAGCAGGGTCTCAGGGGCTGCAGCAGGGACCGATTCATGGACGTGACCCAGCGGCAGTGCTGGAAGCAGATTACACAGGTTTGCTGTCCAGGAGTGGGCTGGCTCAGTGGCAGAACTGCTGGGGTGGCTCCCAGACTATCAGGGTCCCAAGTCCAGGATGACAGCGTCGGCCCCATAAAGTGGGTCGAGAGAGAGAGAGGGAAAAGAGGAAAAAATAAAAAAGGGAGAGAAAATGAAAAAGAGAGCGAGAAAAAGAGAAAGAGGGGGAAGGGCGAGGAACAGCTTGGACAGCAATGCTGTGAAAAAGAGGGGGAGGAGGCCCAGCACTAAAAGAGATAAAATCAAGGCAGAGATTGCTGACTCTCCAAACCTCACAAAGTGGTTTATTTTTTTTTTAAGTTAGGTGGGGTTTTTTTGTTTTGTTTGTTGTTAAAAAGAGGAGGCTTTTGTTCTGAGGAATGGGTCTGTAAGGCTTAAATGGTTAAATGGTGCCCAAAAAGTAAAAAAGCAATAGATGTGATACATCTCGAGTTAAAATTGGTCTGGCCTTTCTTATTTAACTAACTGTAGTTCACAGAAAGAAGAATTCACCTCTGCAGCTGTTAGCACAGCTGGATTGGCAAGGAAATAGAGGGCAAGACCAGATTGGCCTCTGTATTTCGCCACCAAGAAGATCAAATACACCTGCTGTGGATTGCAACCTCACAGGCATGGGAGGTGGGAGTATAAGCCATACTGGACCTCTGTTATTCCTGATTCTGTCACTCATTTGTTGTCTTTTCCCTTTCAGGATACCAGCAAGATCATGTCACAAATGCTATAGAAAGCATCACGTGGAAAGAAACCAAAGTTCCTCTTTTATTACACACACTTATGTCAACAGTCACTGTTATAACCCATCCAAATTAAGAACCTGTAGGCAAAACAGGAAAAATTATTGGATTGCAAGAAACTTAGGAAAAAGTGGTAATAGACAGGGAATTGAATGTCCAAAAGGAGAGAGATGGATTTGTTTTACATTTAGCCTTAAAGATACAGTTCAGGATTTGGTAAAAAAACGACTAGTAAACAAAAGAGTAAAACCAGCACAGCAATCTAACTCTGTACTGACCCCAAATTATATGTTGAGTCGTATTGCAAGACTCCAAGAAGTTATAGAAATGATAACAAATAAAGCTGCTCAGGTATTAGAATTAATATCAAGTCAGCAAAGCCAAACAAAAATGTAGTGTATCAGAATAGATTTGCTTTGGACTATTTATTGGCTAAAGAAGGGGGTGTTTGTGGAAAGTGTAATACATCAGATTGTTGAAAATTGATGATCACAGAAAAGTCATTCTAGGAAAAGTAAAAGATATCAGAAAAACAATGTTAAAACCTAGCTGGTGGAGTAATGTATTAGAGAAGAGATGATAAAAGAAATTAAGATTTTTCCTTTTATGCATTACAACTGTTTTGATATTTCTTCCTTGTGTAATCCCCTTCTTTTATTTTGCCAGCATAGTCCAGAAGATGCAAGTAAACAAGAAATATTGCTCAAGCCAAATTATTTACAAAGAATAAGAGGGGGGATTGTGAAAAATGCGTATTTTATGACTGGCTTTTCGCAAATATTAAAATGAATATTATATGTGTTATGTTAGAAAGTTTTGCTGTATTAATCTTCTTAAGTAGTGTGTTAAATATAGTTTTAGGTTATAACATAACTTAAAAGAGGACTCGCACCAAGATAACAGCCACAGGACACCTAAATCTTTCAGAGAAAGAGAATTTATTGCTCCATTATCAGAAAAAACTAACTTTTTCCCGCCTTGCTCAGCCCTGAAGACACCGTCAGGATTAAGAGGAAGAAGTTGACACTGACCAGACAGAATCCTTTGTTTGAATGGAATTTATGCATCATGTATGAAGTGTATGAATATGCAACAGTCTGTTGTTTTTAAGTATTAATCCTCTGTTAACGTGTGTCCTTTTTCGGGCTAATTTTGCCCAGAAAAAGGTACCCGGATGTCCATAACTCTTTGTTTTTATTGTCTCATATTGTCCTAAACTCAGTTGTTCAAATTTTATATTACTATTAAACTTTTAAAAATCTTAAAAACAAGTGATTGGCGTTTTTCACAGCCCCTCAAGTCTGGGCCTTCTAGATAAGGAGGTAATAATTCTTCTCTTGGGATTTTGGTGTCTTGTTGCTGTTATCTCTATGCGAAGAATTTCTTGATTATCTTATCCATTCCTTGAGCTAGTTACAAAAACTATCTTACATCACATAGTTTCTATTTTAATGTTATGCTATAGCCTAAAAACTATATTTACCACACTACTTAAAAAAAGATTAATATAGCATAACTTCCCAACATAACCCATATAGTATTCATTTTAATGTTTGCGAAAAGCCAATCATATAATATGCATTTTCCACATAGCCTCAGCCCATGGGATGCTTTGGGGCTAGAAGGACAGACAGGAGCAGCCTGACTTTGGGCTGGGATGAAACTCTCTTCCCCTGCCACTATAGCCCCTGCAAGGCTGCTCTGTGAGTTGGAGCTGTCATCTGCTGAGGTCAGAGATGGCTTCCCCATCAGGGAAGATCCTTTGAGGTCTACATGAGGGTCCTTCCATCAAAACAAAAATTGAGCATCCACTTTGGGGAATGCAAATATACTTTGCTGACCTTTACCCTGGTTTGAGCTCAAAGGGTAGGAGTTACCTGCCCTTGCTTAGACACCTGGGAGAGACATGCCTGTTGGAGGTTAGGATGGTTCTTTTTTTTCTTTTTCTCTGAGGGAATCTTCTCCCATCTGTTGCTAAGAGACAATAACGACCGGTACTTAAAAGACAAATGGAAGTGGCCAAAGTGAGGGGAAGTGTGCAGCTGCACTCTCCTAACTGAGGAGCTTTCTTTTGGAATGGGAGATTTTGTCTGGGGGGTGAGGGGGTGGACTCGGCTTCTCTCTCGGATCAGAGGGGAATGGACCATTGCTGTCCAGAGGATTCGCTGCCACTGCAGAGTTTTTGTCCTCCCACTGCTTCTCCTACCATGAGTGAGTCTCTGCTTGTCAGAGTGGCCTTTGCACTGGGACCCTATTACCACCCTACCTCACTGAAAAGGACCCTTGCTGTTATAAAGGACAATATAGTTATTGACTTTCACATTTATATATTAGCTTTTGGAAGTTATTATTAACCACAAAGATTTTGATATGGTACAATTTGTAATTTCTTTTAACTACTTTTTGGTATAGTGTAATCTGTCAGTTTATGTATGCACCGTATAACTTTTATATATAAATAGTAGTGTGATAAACATATATCTTAGGCCTTAGCATAATATTAAGATAGAGAATGTTATATATATGTAATTCGTGCTGTTTAGAATATAAAATAAATACATGTTATAATTGTCAGAAGCCAGGACATCCCTCTGGGTGCCCTGGATGGCTCAAAATCCTGGCAGGGGCTCGGAGACCCTGGCAGGAAGCCAAAGACACTTGGGATTTCGATCTTAACCCATGGAGCAAATTACCAACTTTATATGAAGAATTACAAGTCACTAAAGTTTAAGTAGCATAATAGTAGTTGTCACAGAGTGAAAGGTGGAATTTTGAAGATTTTATTATAGGGGGTCTAGGAGGCAAGATGGAAGGATTTGAGCATTGTCCTGTTCTTCTTCCTTCTTCTTCCTAGCCTCCATCTTCTTGGTAATGGTAGCACTTTGGGATTGGTGTAAAGTAGAAAGTCACTGTCTAACATAAGTGATAGGTATTGGAACATAACTGTAAATATCGAATACATAGTTTATAGTATAAAAGACAACACCAGCCCCGGGAGAGGGCAGTGTGCCTCAGACTGACCTGCTGAACAGACCTTGGCAGGCCAGACAGAAAATGTTTTAGATAAGAAATAATAAACAACCTTGAGAACGCGAGCCAAAGACTTCTGACTCCTTCTTCGACAGCTAGGTTGAAGAAAAGAGACTTTTAATACATCCTGGGGTCAGCTTGACCAAAAAAGATCCCAAGAATAATGTTTAGAAGAAATATATAGGGATGATTTAAACTCACATGCGGGGTCTGAGGAATGCTACATGCTATGGAAAGACCGCATACCATTACAGCAGGAAGGGATCTAATTTACAGTCGAAAGGACCTAGCCTGGGTGGAGACCAACTGCACCTGAACAATCTTTGCTCAGATCAAGACAGTGGGAGCTATCAGAGGAATTGCATTCAAATGTGGAGTTCCCTTAACCTCACCACCAGCCATCACTGCCTGCCAGGAAATACATTGTCAAACACAACCCAGAGGAAGAGGACAACATGAATATGCTTGACCAGCGCTCATCACTGGCCAGGAACTGCATTCTCCAGTCCAGCTCAAAGAAAGGAAACAACATGAATATGATTTACTATGAAAAGAACAAGAGAGACTGCCTCGGGCCAGAAAAATAGCATAAAAACAGACTGTACCAGACCGCATTTGTGAACAGAGGGGGAACCGATGCGATAGAGATCGGACCAATGTTCACCCAGCGCTGATCCTGGGGTCAACGCTGTCCCTTTGATTCTGGCTATCGAGACTGTATATCGGTTGTGAAATAAAATCTATTTTATTAATTATTAATTTGGCTTTATCGATTTTTACCTATAACAGAGACTATAAGATAATCAATAAATTCTTCACATAGAGATAACAGCAACAAGACACCAAACTTCCAAGAGAATAATTATTGCCTCCTTATCTGGAAGAACTAGACTCCTTCCAGACTTCGAGGAGCCAAAACATTGATTTAAAAGATGAGGGGGGAAGTTGACAATAACCAGAAAACACCCTTTGTTTGAAAAGAATGTTTGCATCATGTATGAGATATATGAATATGCAACAGGCAATTGCTTTTAAGGGTTAATCCTTTGTTAGCGAGGTGTGCTTTTGTGTGGCAGTGAGAGCAAAACAAACCCAGACATCTGTAATTCTTTGCTTTTTATTGTCCTTTATTGTCCTAACTCCTGCTAGGACCTGCAGTGCTGGAACCCAGGACACCCCTCTGTGTGCCCTGGATGGCCTAAACCCTGGACAGGAGGCTGGGGAGTTCTGGTGCTACGCTTGTCTCTGCCACGTATTTGGCTCCCTCGACCCCGTGTTTTGCCTTGGTTGACCCGGTCCTGGTTCACACGGTCTTCGCCACCTGTGAGCATTCTCCGGACTACTGCTGGCTGGCTGCCTCCGCAGCCACGTGAGCTTTTGTCATCCCGCGCGTCATCGGACCCACCGTGTGCACAACCGCCACCGCCTCATGGTTTTCACTGTCTCTGTGGCCCTCTCGGCTGCTCTTGGTGTTGCCTTGAGCTGCCGCCTGCAGCTCGCTGTTGCTGCAGCACGACTCTGTTAAGAGACTGCTCCTCTTCCTCCCCCTCAGACCTCACGATCTCATCCGCACCCTTCCCCACTGGCCTCACCGCTGCTTCCGCAGTGAGGCTTTCCTCTGGGAGATCCTTATCCCACTCCTCACTTGGGAAAATGGCTAATTTTTGTTTTCTCAGGACTGGTAGAGGTGTTTCTGTGTCTGAGGAGTCTGAAGCTTCAGGGGACCCAAGGGACCCTGGGGAACCTGGGGGTGATGGCAAGTCCTCTTGCGCCTGTTTGGTGAGAGGCATTTCTGCTTCTCCGAAATCGGCAGGGGCAACTGCCGTCTATTGAGTGTTGGTTGATTCCCCTCCCCTTCCCTCAACCTCTGGGGGAGTTTCTGCTGCCTGCTGCTAGCTGGCAGCCTTCTTGGCTTTTCGTGAAACTGCCTCCAGCATTATCTTTGCTGAAGGTAAAAGCTTCACTGCTGTCTTATTTTTCTTTGTGGCTAAATGATAAAGCTGTCTGTTGGTCTCTTGCTAAAACCCTGGCTCAAACAACAGACGAGACTCTGAGTGCGGATAACTGCACCTCACTCATAGCAAAAGCTCCCTAAGTTCCTTCTCAGAAATTTTCACGGGATGTGTGGCTGCCACATCCTGTAGGGCTGACAAAATTCTAAGCTGCTCCTGGGAACATGTGGCTCTCATGTTTTCAGTTTTCTCAATTTTGACCGTTCTTACCAAAAGCTGAGTCACTTTCAAAGCTGGTCCGAAAGTTTCTTGGTCACTGGCCAGCAGCTCACAGGTGGAGAACGTCCAGGGCCCTTTGGTTGTCCTCCTTCTGGGTCGGTTTTGGAGCGAGTTGTCTAGGCAGAGGTTGAGTTGTCTGTTCTGGAACTTTTCTTTGGTGATGTGCCTCTTCCCGGGCTGTTCGGTGGTCTGGGTCTCTGGCTGGATCCGTCTCTGACCAGATCCCAGCGGTGCCTCCAATTCTCTGGTTTCCTGCGGTCAGGATGACCCCAGGAGTCCTTTTTTCCCAGCCCGATGGTCGAAGAAAGAGTCGGAATTCTTCGGCTCTGGTTTACAAGGTTGTTTATTGTCTCTTATCTAAAACATTCTTTTTCGGACTCGCAGAGCTCTGTCTAGCAGGTCTTTCAAGGGCACACTGCCCGCCCCCGGGCTGGTGTAAATATTTTATACTATGAACTATGTGTACTTTATTTATCATTATTTTCTAATACCTATAACCTATGTTAGATTGTCTATCTTAAACCAAACCAAATGTGCCAACATCACCCAGAAGATGGAGGCTAGGAAGAAGAAGGAAGAAGGACAGGACAACACCCAAATCCCTCCATCTTGTCTCTTAGACCCCTATAGTAAAATCCCCAAAATTCCACTTTTCACCGTGTGATTAATTCATTATTATTTTGCTTAAACTTCTGTGACTTGTAATTCTTCATATAAGGTTGGTAATTTGTTCCATGGGTTAGGATCGAAATCCCAAGTGTCTTTGGCTTCCTGCCAGAACGCCCCAGCCCCCTGTCCGGGGCTCAGGCCATCCAGGGCACCCAGAGGGGTGTCCTGGGTTCCAACATTGCAATGCCTCGCGCAGCCCGCTGGTAACCAGACACTTCTGCTTCCCTGGAGAGGTAAACGGTGACCTTTCCCACGTCTTCCTAGAGAGAAGACCAGTCCCTTTGGACTGTGTTTTAGCCGGTAGCCTTAGAGCCTGGGGAACAGATCTCCCAACAGTAGTACTGCCCGCAGCCCGAGGTAGGTGTGCGATTGAGAAAGAGGTGCCTTCCAAATGGGCGTCTGAATTTTCATGCCAGAGCATGTAGCCCTTACATCCCAACATGGCAGACTGTCTGTCTCCTGAAGTGGATGCCTGCTGAGGGATGGGTTTTCCTTAAAAATGGGGAACCAACCTTCTAGAGACAAACGAGTAGTTCTGATCTCATGGAGGGCTTTCATCCCTCCCATGAGACTCTGATGGAGAGCTCTGCAGTCTACTGGCCTGGGCCAGAGATCGCGGGTTCGCAGCAGATGTGAGCGCTGCATTCAGTTCAGAGACTTTGGAAACCCTCGGTGATTGTTTGCTAACTGCAGTCACCACAGGCAATACGGTCTGTGAAAAATGCCAATCACTTGTTTTTAAGACTTTGAAAAGTTTAATTGTAATAAAATGGTTATAACAATAGTAATATAGTTAGAGTAATAAAATTTGAAAAATTGAGATTAGGACAATACGAGACAATAAAAACAAAGAGTTACGGACCTCCGGGTACCTTCTTCTGGGCAACACAAGCCCGAAAAAGGACCCCCATTAACAGAGGACTAACCCTTAAAAACAATAGCCTGTTGCACATTCATCCATCTCATACATGATGCATAAATTCCATTCAAACAAAGGATTCTGTCTGGTAATCGTCAACTTCTCCTCTTAAGCCTAACAGCATCTTTTTGACTGAACAAGGCAGGAAGAAGTTAGTTTTCTGCTGATAAGGGAGCAATAAATTCTCTTTCTCTGAAAGATTTATGTGTCCTGTGGCTATCTGGTGCTAGTCCTTTCTTTTAAAACAGTATCTTAGTTATCTTAAAAAAGTATCATAGTTTCTATTTTAGCATTATGTTATAACCTAAAACTATATTTAACACAATACTTAAGAAAATTAATTCAGCATGACTTTCTAACATAACACATACAATACTCATTTTAATACTTGCAAAAAGCCAATCATAAAATACACATTTTTCACAGGTCGCAAGGTCTTTACTGCCTGCCTGGAGTTGCATTTCTAAAGCCCTTCAGCGCAAGACCCCAGGGAACAGGACGGTGACAAAGCCAGCAGGTTTTTCACCTGCAATGGCTCCAGGAACTGTGTCCCGATCGGCTGTGGCTGAATGTTCCATTCCATTTCCACCAGCTCTGACTATCCCCGCACCGAGGGCGGCGGCTGGAGTGCAGTTGCACACACTGGCATTTCCAGCATTCCCTGCCCCGCAGGGACTGGTTGGCTTGCCTCCGCTGCGGGCCGCCTTGCTCTGGCTGCCGGCAGCATCCACCCCCACTCCAGACGGAGCAGTCGGTGTCTCTTTGTTTCTACCGGCCTTGAGCAGCCTGCCGCCACCCCCGCCAGGACCGAGAAAAGTGGTCCTCAGCAGCGAGCCACTGCCACCGCCCACCGCCCCCCGGGACCTAGAGAAACTGCTGCTGAGAGAAACTGCTGCTGAGCTTTCTCCCGCGCCTCTGGCCCCTGCACCAGCAGCAAGCTCCCCCGTAGCACGGCCCGCTTAGGAGCGACTGGCTGCACACTACGCCACAGGGGAGGGCCTCCCCGCAATCCACAGTGGCTACCGCTGCCGCGCCAGCAGCCGCTGCTCTCTCCACTGTGCTACCTGTCCCTGCAACAGCTCCGTGCTCCGCTTTGTTGCCTGCTTCAGAGCCTGTGCCCAGCACGCCACCCCCTCCGCATTTTTCAGACTGTCTTGAGCGTGCCCCTGGGGTGGGGGCTGGGACAGTGAAAGAAGACACCAACCTGTTTCGCAGAGGAGGCACCACTTGACAACTGACTGCTGGTGCCGAAAAACTGAGAATTTTGAAACTCACTGCTTTTCTGGGGAACAGCATTTTTCTCAGACCAACACTTACTTGGTCGGGGGGTGGACTTGCCCCGTGGGGTTCTCACAGGGGCTCGGGGTGCCTCACTGTTCCCGCTTGTGTCTGTGGGGCAGAAGAGGCGGTTTCTGAGAATGCTGCTGCTGGTCTCCTGCCCCGGGGGGATGGGGGTGGGGCCGCGAGTCAGAGAGCTGGGCAACAATCACTTGTATCGTAGGGGAAGGAGGTGGAGGAGGGTGCACGGATCACCCGCTTGTATTGGGCAGACGTGGGTGGTGCCAAGAACCCCGAATTCAGGGTGGAATTTCATATTCCCAGAAAAACTTCCCCTTCCCATTTGCCAACACAGACCAGTGGTCCCATGTTGTGAGCACTCCAAGTGTGGAGACGGAGGGGAAAATCCTAGCAAAGGATTTTTCATAAAATATGGTGACAGTCCCGGAGAGAGTGGGGGGAGGAGGAGGACACGGCATTCTGTCAGGGAGTTTAGCCCTTCATCCACTCCTGCAATCCTTCCTCCCATTTTGGCAAGGGGGATTGGGGGAAAACAACAGACCAAACACAGTTGGGCTCGACGGAGGAATCGCTGTAGCCCACCAGGGCCAGGGCCGGGGCCACCACCCCTGGCCCCTGGCTCCCTGGCCAGCCCACTGGGACCAGGCTCCTCGCCCCATCCACCGCCGCTGGGTCCTAGGACCAGCTGCTGTTGCTGGGCTTTCTGAAGAAAGAAAAAAAAAGGCATCATCTTCATAGACGGCTCAAAGTACTGGAAAGCCATGAGTCAGCCTCAGCCCAAGTGGTTGAATTAAAGGTTGTGGCCATGGCATTCCAGAGATTTTTTCAGTACCTCTGAATTTGGTTGTTAGTAACCCTCTTTAGCAGTTCTCCGTTTCAGGACCAAGAAGGACATTCAGTGATGTCAAAGATCAACATCTCCAGTCAATGGACCTTCTCCTGAAACTCAGCTGTTTGCACTTGAAACAATGATCACTCTTTGCATTATTGTTTGGTTTCTTATATTGTAAACCTTGTTTTAATGATATGGTAGAAATAGATATTCTACAGGTAAAGAATCTCCCTGACCATTCTAAGTCAGCATCTGATTGGGGTTCTGATTGACAACCAGTAAATTGCTATGGGAACCTCTTGAGTTGTGTTTGTTCTCCTTCTTGCAAAGGGCCCTGCAGAGGACTACAAACACTGCCTTTTTTATTTATACAAAAAGAGTGAACTGTACCAGCAGCTCTCTGGCCATAGAGAGCAGGCACAGGCCTTCCCAGGCATTTTTCCCTGGGGAAGGCTGGGAGAAGCTGTGAGAAAGCTCAGAGAAAGAATTAAAACAATTCTTATCTCCACTTGCTGCACCTGTTGCTAGGCAAATGTGGAATGTGTTATGGAGATTTGTTTACCAAAGGGTGGTGGTATTTTGGTTGGTTGACCAATGAGGTCAAAGCTGTATTGGACAGGCCGGAAGGCGTTACGGGTTTCTTAAGAATATAGTAATATTATAGTATAGAAGAATAAAGCAATGGTTCATGTTATGAATAAAAAGTTATCTATTTTTGTTTAACGTTACAGAGCTAAAACCGGGTTGGACTGGTTCCTGTTAAATTAGCTTCATTGTTAAGAGTTCTTCTTCAATTGCCCGTTAATGGTTGGTGATTTAGCCATTGTCCTCCTGATGCTTGCCCTGGAGCAACACCTGGACACGGCAGCACCAGGAGAATGGGAGTGGCCTGAGACCTCGTATGCAGATGAGAAATGCACTGCACCAAATCTTCCAGTTTTCCAGGAAAACCCCTAAAAACAACGAGCCAACATAGAATTAGGGGACCTAGGTGACGTCTAAGGATGGGCACGAAGTCCAGTGCCTGCTTGGATCCTTTTTGCTTCTCACCCTGACCTGAAAGGATGTTCACTAAGGAGGGGACCCGAAGTGTTGGACCGAAAAGTAGGAATCTGCTAATCTCCCGTGAGGACGCAGTCCCCAGCTCTGCCTGCAGACCAGCGGACAAAGCTGCATCACCCTCCTCCTCTGTGCCACTCCTGGGAGCAGCAGCGGCGTGGGCGCAACCCGTCGATTTCTCCCCACCTGAGCTGAATCTCTTTAATAAAGGCATTAAAAAGGAGAAAGATTTCCTGCCCATTTATTTCAGTTCAGCCTTCTGCATCATGGAGTCAGTGCTAATTACACTCACGTCAAGGGGACCCCTGCATCGACATTTCTGCTACACTTTGCTACCCTGGCTGTGCTTGCTTCTGCTGTTCCAGCATGCTGCTCTGAGGTTCCTGCTACAGCCCATCTCGCCATCCAGAGGGGCACCAGGACCAGCTGCCCACTGTGAGTTTGTAAAGGAAGCCCCTTTTCTCTCTTCTGTTAGCATGCCCGTCATTACCCACATGAGATAGGAGGCTCAGCTTGCACCACAGCGCCCCCTGCAGCCACAGGGGAATCATTGCCCCTGCCCTGCCCTGCTGGGAGCCAACAGCTGCCCCTGTCGGCAGTGGCCATAACTACACCAAAGGGGAAAGTACCTGACAGCCAAGAGAAGGCTGTTGTTGGGTTTCAGGTTTTTCTGTTTGTTGTTGCTGCCATTGTTGTTCTTTGTTTGCCTTGTTATACATATACATACTAGTAAAGAACTGTTATTCCTTTTCCTATATCTTTTCCTGAAAGCCCCGTAATTTCAAATTTATAATAATGTAGAGGGAAGGGCATCATATTTTCCATTCTGAGGGAGGTTTCCCCCTTCCTTGGCAGACACTTGCCTTTCAAACCAAGACAATGCCCCAAGATGAGCCAGGGGAGCACAGGGTGAGGCCAGCTGCCTTCTGAAGGAGCTGAAGTCTGCGCAGAGAGCTGAGGGCTTTGTGGTGAGACATGGGGGGTTAGAAATTAGCTTAGAGTAGAAATTAATTTCAGATTTGGATGTACTGTTTTAACTTGTTTAGTCTGTAACTTGCTGTGCTTGCAAAGGCTTGCAGAGATGGGCCAAAAGAATGCAAGTCTCTGATAAAGAATTCTACCCCAAACAAGGGGAAAGGAATGTGAGCTTCCAAGCTCAAGGGAGATAAGAGGGGCCCCACTGACCTTGAAACTAAGAGCAGACCAAAATTGAGGTTGGACTTAACGGCACCAGGGTAGACATACTGAACAACTGCCAGAGAGCTCTGCACGGGCTCAGAAGGATTGATAAGCTAATTTTAATGGGAATCAGGGCTAGGAAATGAATATGCATTAACCTATTGTGAAATTCGATGCATATGCAACAAGCTAGGGGACAAAAGAGGGTCTGAATTCTTGGGGGGGGGGGGGGGGGGGTGTACATGCCTTTGTGGAGCTATCCCGAATGCTCCCGGTTCTGAATTAAATACATACCTACTTTACAACTTTTATGAGTTGTGGAGTTTTTTCCGTGAATCATGTGGTAACATCCAGATGGATCTGACAATTCCAAATGCCCAGATCCAGGGATGGCAGGCACTCTTGAAGCTCCCAGCTGGATGTTCTTGCTTGGATACCCCATCCTGCCTTGCTGTGGTTTACTAGGCCATGAGCAGAAGGCTTCTTTGCCCTCTCGGTGATGACCTGATTTCCTGAAACTGAACCCAAATTTTATGCTGGAGCTGAATGACTCTGCTGTCATTTGGGGTTTCCTTTGTCTCCCCTCTGTGGGAGGAAACACAAAAAGACAGATCCCCAAGGCAGCAGGCAGTTGGATAGAAAAGGGCCACTCATAGTCTTCTTCACCATAAGGATGAGGGTGTTGCAGTTAGGTAGAAAAATTATAAAAGAAAGGCCTCATAAAATCAGGCCTGCTCTGTTAGATTGATGGCTGTCCTGTCATTTCCTCTAAGTGCATCTAGCACTTTGCAAATTCCCATGTAAAAACAATCTTGGTATGAATAGTTCGTTAACATAACAATCTATTCTTGGGTGAAAAACAACTAGCACCTGCATAAACATCAACTCTATCCCATGAGAATCAGTGAAGAAAATATGTAAACAATTTAAGAATAGAGACAAGTAAAATACCTTTTACTAACCAATAGAGTAATTGGCAAGAAAGCTATTAACCAATTAAAGTTGCACATGAGGTCTGTAAAAACAGTATAAAACGAGTTGTGTGACTAAAGAATGGGTTTTTCCTGCATGAAGAAAATGGAGTCTCACTTGAGTTATTCTGATATGAGGGCATAAAAAGAAATAGCAGATGGCAGGATCAAAACAAACCAAAGGAAGTTATTCCACACCCAAACAGGTAATTAGATTGGGCAGCTGTTTCCTACAGTATGTTGCAAATGTTTAAAATTTACCCAGCTTCAAAAATAACAAATTTGTGGGAGAAAAATCTACTGAAGACTATTAAATACAAGGACATCTCTGACTCAGAAAGTCTGAGTGACAAAGAAAGTCAGAGGTCAAGGAAATATTCCAGAAAAGTATTACTTGTCTTTAAACCCTTCCAAGGGTGGACTTCCATCAAGAGAACTGCTGGGCTAGATGGGCCATTGGGGGCCATTTCTATATTTAAGAATATAGAATTGTCCAGTGCTGAAACACGGCATTGGTCTTGATAAGTTTGTTATCCACCTGTGTGAATTTGTCCCAGAATCTTGCTGCTGTGCAAAGCATTTAGAGGCATGAGCTCTGGGGGGAACACATGACACCCATAAGGTGGGAAAATGAGAGCGCACCCAGCGGAGCCAATGTAGGCAGATCCCTGGAGATAGGATGACAGCAGCAGAATTGCTTGGTGCAGCACCTTGATAAAGTACCAGCTGCCAGCTCTCAAGCTGAGAAACTGAGCCTGAAGGCCATGAGATGAGGTAAAGGCAGATGGAAACCAGCCCATGGCCTAGCAGTGAGAATTTCCAGATCTCCTTTTTCATTCCCGTGACACGGGAAAACAAGATCAAAAATGTAAATGTTCAGAGCAATTAATACATACCCTGAGGAAAGAATACCATCTTCACACCAATGACTTTACAAAGTGTTACCTTTCCTTTCTCTGTGTGCAAAGTTGTCTAAATGCGCCTGGCTGAGATAAATAGTGGTTTAGCCTCAGCAGCATATACAGAATGCATCAACCTGAGACCATGGGAAAAAAGATACTGAAAAAGGGACATCTAGTCAGGTCATGGCAAGAAGAGTGTGGTCATGGGAGTCAATATGTTAATGGAACTATCCTATATTTAGTCAAGTTTCTGGTTCTTGTTCTCAGTTGGTTTGGTACCTGTTACAAATAAGGTCATGTTCCAAGTTTGCGTTCGTGATTGGACCCCTGCCCTCAGGTTACCACTATACCTTGTTGCGTTCGCCACGCCCCCTGGTCTTTGGATTTTGTCCCTGAACTGTGCGGTTTCCAGGTTTGTTATTTTGCTATTAAAGTGTATTTTTGGGCAAAATTAATCGTACCCATTCCTTTATTTTGCCACGTTCCCCCCAGCCAAGCTGGACTACGGGTCGCAGTGAGCAAAGACTGAGACACAAGGTATCTCTTGTGAATCCAGTATCAGTTCCAGCAGACAGCCTCGAAGTCTTGTGCCTCACTCTGCAGCCCCCTCTGATGTCAATAAAATGCTACTGGCCCAATTTCCAACCTAATGTCCAAGAAATACAGTCAGGGACAGGATGCCATTCAGAGGGACTTGGATAAGCTCAAGAAATGAGCTCATGTGAACCTCATGATTTTCCACAAGTGCATGGTGCTGCAACTGGTTTGGGGCAACCTCTGGTATTCAATACAGGATGGGGGATGCAGGGACTGAGAGCAGCCCTGCTGAGGACTTGGGGGTGCTGGTGGATGAAAAACTGGACGTGAGCCAACAATGTGCACTGGCAGTCCAGAAAGCCAATCATGTCCTGGGCTGCATCAAAAGCAGTGAGACCAGCAGGTTCAGGGAGGTGATTCTCCATCTCCACTCTCAGGAGACCCCACTGTAACACCTCAGAACATTTAAATATACAGGAGTAAAACAAGGTTCCTTTACTCTGGGTCGGCACACAGGAAAAATACTGACCAGATATTCCTAGATGACCTTTAAAGTCCCTTCCAACCCAAATTATTCTATGATTTAATAAGTGAGAAGCCTCTTTTCTTCTGCTTTGCCAAGCCTTTGGAAATACCTCCAAGGATGAGAACAGTCAGGAGCCTCACAATATAACCTGTGTTCTGAGAGCTCCAGATAAAATATTACTTGAATGTTTTTGATTAATTATTAATCATCAGAATATTAAGAGTAAGAGCAGGGTATTTCCATCATGCTCTTTTATCAGATCCCAGATCCTTCAGCAGCTTTTTAGAATTTTTAGACAGAAAGTAGATGTGAAAGAAGCATATATGAATATATATTTAATCTATATGTGAAAGATGTGACGGTGATGAGCATAAACAAAAAGGAGAGTGGGGCAGCAGAATCAACGGGACAATATTTTCACATAAATAAAAGCAAAACCTGAAAAATGCACTATGATCAAGCTGAACTGGAGACAGCTCTGGAAGGAACAGCTTTATACTGTTAGAGAACAAGCTAGGCACAATGTTACTAAACCCTCACTATTATTTTATTTTGCTCATAAGCAACTGGGTAAATGAAAATATGTCTTACTCTGGGGAAAAACTGCATTTCTGAAGCTGAGCATGTGTTCTGATGCTGAGGGAAGGATCTGAGTGCCCTGGCAATGCTCACCAGTGTTGCACTTAATAAAAAGAGAAATATATTGAAAATATATTCTAGTGTTCTTCCAAGAGAAGAACATGCTTGAGGTGGAGAAAAGTTTTTATCCAAGTTGAGTGGCCTTCACAGTATTTTGACTTCTTTTCAAAGGGAAGCATTTGCTCTCTGTAAGATGCTCACTGATTCTCATTTTGCAGCCCCTGCTCCATATGTTTTCCCTGTGGAGGGAGATGCTTTCAGACCTCCACTTCATGGGGCTTCCCTGCTTTGCCCCACTCACCTCCCTCTCACACCAGAGGGGCAGCAGGAAGAGGGAAATTGTGGATATTCTCAGTTCAGTCAAAGAAAGAACAGAGACAATTTCTCCCAGGCTGAGCCTGGGAATCTTAGAGGAAAAGAATTAGAACAATTATTATCTCTCTTTCTGTAACCATTGTTTATAGATATGGTTCTCCAGAGTGTGCTATTCATAGTCACCAATAACGTGAGATGCTTCTACTTGGAGACCAATCAAGGATCACCTTAGCGAGTCACATTATAAAAAGACGTGCTACTTTCATTAAATGGCTTTTGCCTTCTGATCCACCTGAAGACTGGAGTCTTTCATTCCATCCCTGACTCAACAGCGTCATCTGGTGACCCCGAGTGGAATCGCAGGACAGTCGAGCCGAACGGTCGGATGGACCCCGACGTCTGGTGCAGCCTAGGCTGAAGGCATGGGACCCTGGAGGGTCCGGCCGAGTTCGCAGCCGAGGCTGAACACGGAGGGATCTGGAGACCCCTCGTGGAATTGGATGCCGTTTGCCCTCTTGAGTGAGGTAACCCTGACTGTGCCCTGTGTCTTCCTGAGAGGACTGATCCCGTTCAGACCGCGCGCATCGGCCCCAGAAGGACGAGAACTGAGTGGGGGATGGCTTTTCCCAATACAGCAGACTGTCTGTCTCTTGAAGTGGACGCCTGCTCAGGGACGGGTTTTCCTTAAAAATGGGGAAACAACTTTCCAGAGATGAACAAACGATTGTCTCTGCGTGGAGGAATCTGATAATTTCTCGGAGACTTGCTGTCTCTGAGCAAGCCCTCTGCGATCTGCTGGCCTGGGCAAGAGATCATGGGTTTCCCAGCAGATGTGGGCGCTGCATTCAATTTGGAGACTTGGGAATCCCTCGGTGATTGTTTGCTAACTGCCGTCACCACAGGGGACGCGACCGCACCCGCACTGGTCATTCCCTGGAGACGCATTTCTAAAGCCCTTCGGCGCAAGACCTCGGGGAACAGGAAAGTGACAAAGCCGACAGGTTTTTCGCCTGCGATGGCTCAGGCAACCATGTCCCGATCGGCTGTGGCGGAACGTCCCGCTCCATTTCCGCCGGCTCCGACTATCCCCGCACCGAGGGCGGCGGCTGGAGTGCAGTTGCACACACTGGCATTTCGGGAATTCCCTGACCCGCAGGGACTGGTGGGCTCGCCCCCGCCGCGGGACGCCCTGCTGCGGCCGCCGGTGGCACCCACCCTCGCTCCAGACGGAGCAGCCGGTGTTTGTTCCGACCGGCCCCGAGCTGACAGACTCCGCTCCCGGCTCTGCGACCCGCTTCGGCAGCGGCAACAGCAGAGACGCCGCCAGCGCCGCGCCCCCCGGGACGGGGAGGAACCGCGGCGGCGCTTTTTTGCGCACCTGTGGCCGTCACGCTGGCCAGCTCCCCCGCTCTAGCGCCCGCCGCCGCCTCTCCAGCTGCGGGGTCCGCGGCTGGGCCCCCGGCCACGGCAGCACTGGCGGCCAGCCCCCCCGCACCACCGCGTGCTTCGCAGAGACTGGCAGCGCACCACGGCTGTTCAGAGAGCTGGGCAACAATCACTTGTATCGTGGGAGAGGGAGGCACAGGAGGGAGCGCGGATCACCCGCTTGTCCTGGGCAGACGTGGGTGGTGCCAAGAACCCCAAATTCAGGGTGGAATTTCATATTCCCGGAAAAACCTCTCCTTCCCATTTGCCAACACGGACCAGTGGTCCTGGAGAGAGTGGGGGGAGGAAGAGGAGGCATACGGGCACTCGTGCAATCCTTCCTCCCGTTTTGGAGGGGGAAGGGCGGAAAGCCGGAGGGGTGGCCGAGACGCGGGCAGCTTGGTGGGGGCGGGCCATGAAAGAAAAGATGAAAATGGATCGCCCATCTAGGGGTGGGCGTCGGCTGTCCCAGGGACCCCAGGAACAGGGGCCCCAGATGATACAAGTAAAAAGCTGGGGGAAGGGAACAAGCCGCATGAATCTGGGGTCGGCAAGGGGGTTGGGTTCCCCGCCCCGCCGGCCAGGTCTGGGCTTCTTGGCCCACCCACCAAGGCCGGGGCTGTTAGGGTGCTGCTCCTCTTCTCCCCCGGCTAGCTGATGACAGGAGGCGGGGGGGCAGGGGCGGCAGAACCCCCCTCAAGCTCCGTTGAATCCCAGGTGTCAGCTGTTGGCACATCATAAAACACAGGGGAGCACATGGATCCCAGGGTAACTTTATTTGATGGTAAACTTCCCCTTTTCTTCTCCCGGGACCCCGAACAAGGGGCAGACAAGAACTTATATGTGGGGCAGGTCTCAGGGGAGGGTACAATCTTTAACAAATCAGAATAATTGGAAGTAAAAAAACAGGCGGGGATTGCAATGTATAAACCAATAAAAATCCCAAGGGAGGAGAACAGTTTCAGTAAACTGACAAAGTTTGGGGAAATAGAAACTGATGAAAAATCTGGGAAAAGGCGGGGACAAAAAGGAAACTATCGGGGTTCGCTGTTATTTGTCTCTGCCCCGATACGGGAAAGGTGGTTCTGGGCAGGCTGCGCTTTGAAGGACGAGTCTGGACTCTTGAGTTTTTGGTCTTCGATCTTGTTTATTATTTCTTATCTACAATATTTTCTGTCTGCCCAGCCGAGGTCTGTTCAGCAAGGCAGCCCAGTGCACTCTTCTCCGCCCATGGGGCGGCTGTGTCTTTTATAGTAAAAATTACATCTAACATATTTACCTTTAATTCCCAATACTTTTCACCCTTATTAACAAGTGCACCTTCACCATGAACCAATCCACAAGTGCCAACATCATCACAGAAAATGGAAGACATGAAGAAGAAAGAAGAACCTGGGACCACGCCCTGAATTCTCCATCTTGTCTCCAATACCCCCCTGTACCAAAATTCTAAAATCTATATTTCACCCTGTAAATACATTATTCAAACCCTAAGGTTTCTCATTTCCTCATACATAGATGACTCATCTCTAGAAGGATCAAAGTCAAGCCACCAGACACTTTTGGCAACATTCCAAGGCCTCCGAGCCCCCTAAGGGTTCTCTCGGCAACTCTGGACATCCAGAGTGATCTGTTGAGTTCCCACAGGAAACAGCATAAAGAAAACTACCAAATTACAAATTAAACAATAAACCTACTAATAAAACAAAAAGCACACTGCAGCATTAGGGTTCAGAAACACATAATCACTGAATTATATGTAGGTGCTTTTATTGAAGAGCTCTGGGTGTCAGGGGTACAGACCCAAACCTGACTCCAACATGGGTTCGGGGTGAACATATTTTCATACCCTTATTGTTATATAACTACATATTAATTATTAAACTTATATTGTTCTATTGTATACATTTATCTCATCCAAGCATGGATTCTTGTAATCTCCATCAAACCCCCAAACATAGTTTCTCATGATTCTTGTTATGATTAAACAATAATCATATCCAATTACCAAACAATAATCACATTTAACAATCATATAATTTATCATATAACAATCATATAATTTATCATAGTCATTAAATGATTATACAGGTGCAGTTTCACATGATCTAGTAAAGCCTAACATTTTCCCAGGGCCTACCAGGCTCAACCTTTCTTTCCAACTCCCCTGAATATCCCATGATTCTAGAAACATTTTATCTCTATACTATCAGGGCTCCTGCCCCACTCACCACCACTGGGTCCTAAGACCTGCTGATCATCTTTATAGATGGCTCAGAGCACTGGAATGTCACAAGTTAGGCTTGGCCTGATTGTATTAAAGGCTGTTGCCATGGCTTTCCAGCATTTTCTTATGTATCTGAAATTGGTCAAATTCTGCTTATGCAGCAGACACACAATTGTTTTGAAAACTTTGGGGATGCAATTCAGATTGGAGTTCATTTCTATCACTTGAGTTGTTCATTTAGGACATGACTGCATAGGCCAAAAGCCTTGCATGATTCTTCTATCAAAGTGCACACACTCTGCAAAAAGCAATTTCAATGAATGCCAACCAAGGCTTGACCTGCTGCACCTTACTGGCTGGGATAAACCCCAGAGGCCTAAAGGTTTTGCAGCTGTGGCAAGCAGATGTTACTCATCTTGTCAAATTTGGCTGATTTGAGTATGTGCACATGCTTATTAATACCTTCTTCTCTGTCATGTGGGCATCTGCTCACGCTGGGAAATGGGTGTTGACGAGTTAGACTGCCTGTGTTACGAGCAGACTAACAATGTTATTAATAGTTAAGTCTATAAAAAGAATGTAATGGTAGAAAATTTATAGTATAAGTTAAAGATCTCTTTGACCGTTCTGAGCCAATGTCTGATTGAGGTTTTGATTGATAGCTGATACACCTCTGGAGATGTGTTTGTTCTCTTTCCTGCAAGGGATCCCGCAGGAGATTACAAACACTGCCTCCTCCTTTAAACGAAAAGAGGGAAATTGTGGATATTCTCAGTTCAGTCAAAGAAAGAACAGAGACAATTTCTCCCAGGCTGAGCCTGGGAATCTTAGAGGAAAAGAATTAGAACAATTATTATCTCTCTTTCTGTAACCATTGTTTATAGATATGGTTCTCCAGAGTGTGCTATTCATAGTCACCAATAATGTGAGATGTTTCTACTTGGAGACCAATCCAGGCTCACCTTAGCGAGTCACATTATAAAAAGACGTGCTACTTTCATTAAATGGCTTTTGCCTTCTGATCCACCTGAAGACTGGAGTCTTTCATTCCATCCCTGACTCAGCAGCATCAGGAAATAGTTAAAACTTGCCCTTTTTGGTCCATCCCACCAGCCTGCAAGTATATTCAGCTTTTTTTTCCTTCCCCAGGGCAAGAGCAAGGAAAGATCCTTTGATTATCTTGGAGATAAAGGGACCACGGACCAGACAGGACCTAGCTGCAGTAGTTCACTGGCTGAATGCCTCCCCTGAAGCACCAGTGAATGCTTGAGACAAAAACAAGAGCATTTTATTTAAAGCACTGCAGATAATAGGGTCTCAACACAAAGGCTTGGGTTGACTCTTAAATTCCCTCCCTCCTACTCTTCTATACCCTTGGGACATCCATGTGAAGACAGAACAAACTCATTTGAGATAAAATTCACAGCTGATAGTTTGGACAGTGTCAAAGCCTTCTCCACTTTTAAAAATTGGATGCTCCTGCAGAGGAGACCAGCCCTGATGCACACCCAGATGCAAGGGTGCAGCCCAGTGCTGGCTTCCTTTGTACTCTGCCAGCCCTTGAATCAACAGCCAAAGTTCAGAGAAGAGGACTAATCTATCCTACAGGCCAGGCAGAGGATGCTGAGATGTGCTAGATTGCACAAGGACATGGGATGTGCGAAGCCCACCTTGCGTTGAGAACTTCAAGTTGGTGTGGCCAAGGGGTTTTCTGAAGGATAAAGAAGTGTGAGGGTAGTTAATGAAAATCTCCTGGCAGGTAAACAAATCTGGAAGAGACTTGCCTGGCCTTGCAGGCAGCTGTAGATGGGGAATGAGATAGTGGCACAGCAAAGCATTGAGGCACAGTGCCTACAGGGCACAGCTATTGTCTGTCCTGCCCACAGCTCCTCCAGGGACCCTCTTGCTGGACTGAGCCCTCCAGTCACAGCCACAAAAGAAGAGCAGGGACATAACTGGGGTTGCCCTAAGATCTGCAACAGGGTGCCAATGAAACAAGAGGAACAATCAAGGAGTGTCTGGAGGGAACATAGGTGCAAAGGAACTGATGGGGCCAAGGGGCAGATGTTCAACCTCCAGCTATATCTCCTCTTGAGCCCTTGTCCTTTCAAGATGGTATTGAGGCTCCCATCTCTCCACAAGCCTTCTTTCTCGAGGAAGGTGAGTGAGCACTGCTCTTCTACACAGACAACACTGGAGGGTTTCAGCCTTGTAGGATCAGAGCAGTGGTTTTCTTGTTGTTTTTCCCCAGAACCCTTAGAAGCTCTTCCCAAACTTCCACAGGATGACAAGCCCTGGGGTGGAGCTGCCAGCACCACTCAGCAGTTCAGGCCAGGCAGCAAGACTTCTCCAGACTTGTTTGCTTGTCTAGGAAATCTGCATTAATTATCTTCCTGGTGATTCAGGTTCCAACAGGAAGCCTCTTCGTTGCCACACAGGCAGTTTGCAGGGCCAGTGCAATGGTCTTCCCTTTCCCAGTGCTGCTGATCAGGGCTTCACACCCATCAGTGTGGTTTTCGGAGCTTATACCCTATCCATACTGTCTTGGTTTAGAGCAAATTTGGGAGAAAACTTTTAAAGGGAGTCTTCTAGAAAGCAGATTTAAGTGACCCCTCAGTGGATGCTGACAGTCTGGTCAGAGAGAAAGTCAGATAAACTTTCTGTCCTGGATTGCCAAGCAAATTGTATTCTATTTGCCATCTGTATGGCAGTTGTCTTCTGTTACGTAAGCAGTTTTCCTTATCTCTTCCACAACCACTCCTCCCTCTGGGGAGACATCTGCTGATAATAGGCTATTGAATGTCACTGCATGACTGATAAGAACTAGAGCATCCCATTGTGAGATGCTCCGCCCAGAGGGAGGAGCCAAGCATTCCTACCCAGATATAATCTTGAGTTTCTAGAACACCAACACGGCTTTTCTCCACTAGATTTTCCAGAGGAACAGCTGCCACTTCCACTGGATCTTCAGAGGAAGACTACATCCTTCTACAGGATCACTGCTCCAACAGAACCACACCTGACACTCCAGGAGGACTGCAGCCACAATTCCAATTGGACTGCTACCAACAGGGTGTCAATTTATAACAATTCGGAGGGAGGGGGTTTACATTTTTCCATTTCAGGGGAGGCTCCTGCCTTCCTTAGCAGGCACCCGTCTTTCCAAACCAAGACACTTTCCCAGGCATTAGTCTGGGGGAGCTTGAGAAAGCTCAGAGAAAG
Source organism: Pyrgilauda ruficollis (assembly GCF_017590135.1). NCBI lineage: Eukaryota > Metazoa > Chordata > Aves > Passeriformes > Passeridae > Pyrgilauda > Pyrgilauda ruficollis. Next base: position 25,538 of record NW_024526489.1, on the reverse strand, counting down.
AATTAAAATAATCTTTAATCTTTGCAGATGGTGTTTTGAACAGGTTGTTTACCTTGTAAGATGTTTACAAGAAGGGTGTTGTTCCTAATTAGCCAATTATGTGAGGGGTGATGGTGGAGGACCAATCAGGTCCAGCTTTGTCGGAATAGTCTATAAAAAGAATGTGATGTCTAATAAACTCAGCATTTGCCTTTTGAGAACATAGGGGTCTATGTTGCTTCTGTCCCTAATACAACAGCGACACCCCTCCCCAACTGCTTTTGGAAAATATTTCTCTGGAGAAAAGTGGAAAAAACTGTTTATTTAACAGGCAAAGCATTTACTATCATCAAAAAAAAAAATATTGAACAATATTAAACAATAAAACTTCTTGCTGCTCTAAAAGAGATGACAGACTCAGAAAGTCTTCTTTGTGGGCTGTTGAAGAAACGTGTTTCCTGGGCTGGAGGGGTCCACTCCGGCTAGCTATAGACCCTTGCCCACACGATACTTCATAGACGAAGGTAAAATATTAGAGAAGCGCTCTCCTCCACGTGGGAAACGTTGTCCTTTATTCCAAGACACACATCAGGCGGCCAAACCCATGGGAGAAAAGAGGGCGTTCCCTGGCAGCAGGTAGCTTTATACCGCCCGGGATGGGGACAGAGGGAGAGTCCACAGCCAATAGGACACCAGTGAGGAGTGGCGAGGGGAGGGGTAACCCAGGGGAGAGACCACCGGGTGGTACCTGGACAGGTGAGGGAAAGACCATGTGATAGGGGAATGGGGTAACAAACCACATGATATAACATAAGCTATACAGTGCAATACAAAACTATTCTGTGTAAATTCCCAATCACCCAGTGCAAGAGAACAACTAAACTGGTGCACCACAACAGGCTGTAGCTCGGCTTATCCAGTCTCTTATCAGTCCCTCCGGTGCTGGAAATGCCATGGCTGAGGCCCAGTCTGGTGGGCTACAGGTGCAAGCTGCCGGTGCTCTTTTGGGTGTTCAGTCCAGAGCAGGTTTAAAGTTCTAAGAAAAAAAGAGAAACTACAGTCTAGGGAACTTCTCTGCCATAGCTAGCTAAAAATTAACTAAAAGCAAAGGATAGCTCTCTCCCACCATCTGTCCGTGCAGCAGACAACACAGTCTAGGATCAGGAATGTGGAGGAGTGAGTGCAGTTTCTGAAAACAAACTGCGCGCTTCTTCTTCCCCCCCCCCCCCCTTTTGCTCTCCAAACCAGTCTTAAAGGTGCAAAATTTATTTCTGGCCTAAACAGATGAATGGGGATTCAAGCATCATAAAGTCACCATAGGACACATGCATATTGAGGACTGAGGCCCCAGGAACCCTGCATGCATTTTTTTCAGAGGAACATCTCATTTTTATAGGAAGCTGGTGGTTCTAAGTGAACGTATCCTGCCCCATCCCCTCTGGACCTTCTCACCCAAGGGAGTCTCTGCCATTCAGCCACCCAAGCCTGTTGCCTCTTCCTGGGACTTGGTGCTTATACTTCAGTTTGGTTTCCTTCCTCTGAAGCTGTTCATATTTGTTGTGGAACAAGTCATGAAAAGGCCAAATTCAACCTTGGCAAAACAAGGTCCAGCTCAACGCACTTGGATCTCCCTATGTTTCCACCATCTCAGCCACACTGCAATGCTTGAGACAGGGATGTCTTGTGCAAGAAGAATAACCTAAAAGACCAGTCCACAACACAGAAACTGTTGTTAGGACTGAACTATATGGATGTCTCAGTTACATCCCCATCAATAAAGGGAGATATCCCCCAGATTTCTCCTTTGGAAGGTGACAGTGGTCACTTCAGGCTTCAAGATAAATCTGATCAGAAGCCTCTGAGGACCACAGCATGTTCCACCACAGTAAGAGCCTGAGACGAGAGATGCGGGACTTCAGACAGCTCTTCAAAATGTGGTTTATTGTATCCAAGATGTTACAACAGTCCAGGGTCGTGGGTGACAGAACAACACATAGAGCTGTCAGCTACAGCTGTAGACAAGACTGAAGACTCTTTAATTTTGGTTGCAATGCATTATATATTTTTCTTTGCTGAGCATCTTAATACGTAATCAGCCAATAAATACCTTTACTGTTACCTACACCCTATCATAACTACTATCATTACCAAATGTCCTAGGGTGATGTTATGATGCTTGTATCCCCAATTGGGTGTTCTGTTTATGCTGGATGTTATATTCTATGCCTTCAAGACTGGCTGAGAGCTAAGGTGGGGAGAAGAAGAAGCACAGACTTTGTTATCAGGGACTGGATTCACTCCTCCACAGTCTGCTGGAACACTGTTTTTGTCTGGGCACGGACAGGGCAGAACACCACGCTCATTTTGCTTTTTAGTTAGTTTAGCTAACTCAGACAGTCTGAGTTTTCCCTGGACTGTTTTTCTTTCCCTTTTCTTGGAACCATTCAAACCTGCTCTGGACTAGAAGCCAGAAAAACACCCAGAGCTTGCACTTTGTAGCCTGCCGAGCCTACTCTGGGCAGCAGCAGCCTTTCCCAGTGCTGGAGGGACTGATAACAGAGTGACCACCCACTGGAGAGACTTTCTGAATTTGTCATCTCTTCAGAGCGGCAAATGAGCTTTGTCATCCGGTATTGTTCATTTTGTGTGCTGGGGAGTGCCTTGCCTGTTAAATAAACAGGTTTTTTCCACTTCTCTCTGAGGAAATTTTTCCGAACTGGTTGGAGGTAGGGGCCGTGTGGGTTGGCTTTCTGGGGGGGCCCCTTTTGTAGGTTTTCTCCCAAATTTGCCCTAAACCAGGAAGCCATATTTTGGTCAATAATATCCAATCACATGAGTTAGTATGTTACAGTTTAAGCTTAAAGTTGCTTTTCAGTTTTCTTGCAGTGGAGAATTCTTAGACCTTTTTTCTACTTGCCACATTGACGTGCCTTGTTTGCCTGTGGTATCTTTCTGCTTGGTAAAAAAACATCTTTTTGTTTGTGGTCAGCTTATCCTTTGCTCTAAGTCATAAAATCTCTTTCCATCTTGACATAACCTGTGCTTTCTTAGTTGTCCAGCAAGACTGGCTCAGCAAACCTCAATTTACACATCTATTATCCTTCTATATCAAAACTTGCTTCCATCTCTATTTCATTCAGGTTCTACATTCAGAGAGCTTTCTGACAAGCATACACATCTTTTAAACTTTCTTGTCAAACTTTCATCCTTCCCAACACACCACCACCTTGTGCAGATGAAGGACTGTCCCTATAGCTGGCAGGTTGAATAGGCTCAGATATTTCTGCACACTGAGCCTAGAAAAGGAGGTGTAAGATGACCTGAACAGTCAGTTACATAATCTCTTTGGAAACACAAACCATTGTCTGACAGGCATTAGGTCACAGACGTCATCTTCCCCAGGTCCTGGAATCACAGCTGAAACATCATTGTAATGTGATTATAATTTATTCATCAGCTAAATGAGAGGAGCAGGAGGCATCTTGATGACACTCTTTTATCAAGCCCTTGTGATGGACTTAATTACTTTTTAAAAGAGCAAAATAGAGTAAAAGGCAAAAAAAACCCCAACACGGCAACTTTATTCTGTTCAAATTTAAACAAGAAGGAAAAAACAGCAAATCAAAATAAGGTTAAAAATCCCCACAAAAGAGCTTTTTTTTTTTTTTCATTTTTCTTATGCTTTGTTCCGAGTCTTCCAAACTTTGCATTTGTCTGCTGGTGATTACTTTACAGAATCACAGAATCATTCAGGTTGGAAAACACCTCCAAGATCATCAAGTCCAACCTGTTACATATCACCACCTTGTCAATTAGACCAGAGCACTGAGTGCCATGTCCAGTTGTTTCTCAAACACCTTCATGGATGGTGACTCCACCACCTCCCTGAGCAACTCCTTCCAATGACTGACAACCCTTACTGTGAAGAAATTCCTCCTGATGTTCAACCTAAACCTCCCCTGGCACAGCTTGAGGCCATGTCCTTGTCCTGTCACTAGTTGTCTGGGGAAAAAAGGCCAACCCCTGTGGCAGCAGCTATCTGGCCACAGAGAACAACAGATTATTTTCCCAGGCATTGTGCTGGGGAAGGCTGTGAGAAGATCAGAGAAAAGAATGAGAAACAATTCTTATCTCCACTTGCTGCACCTGTTGTTGTGCACATGTGGAATGTGTTAAAGAGATTTGTTTACCAAAGGGTGATTTCTTAATTGGACACTGGATGGTGTTTTGGATTGATTGATGAATTAGATCCGTCTGTATCAGACTGTCTGTAAGGGGATGAGTTTCTTTATAGTATAGTATAGTATAGTATAGTATAGTATAGTATAGTATAGTATAATAAAGCGATTGATCAGCCTTCTGTAATCATGGAGTCAATGCTAATTATTACCTGGCTGGGGGCCTGCGACAACAAACCCCCACCTTGCTACAACCTTCTTTAAGGTCTCCCCTGAGCCTCCTTTACTCCAGGCTAAACAACCCCAGCTCCCACAGTGGCTCCTTGTTGCCATGTGGCAGGATGGTAGAAATGCTGCAACCTCCCTCGAAGCGTCTCCTTCAGAAGCCGCTCAGAGTAAGGCCACAAGAACAGTCATTTCAAGTCCGTGCACACACACATGCCACAGGTAGCTCAGCAGAGGAAAGACAGGAAGGGTCTTTGTATGATGTATTCCAGCAAAGGTTTATTGCATCCACCACGCCAAAGGGATCAGGGACAAAGACACAACCATGTGGTGTACACAGGCTTAAGTATGGGGTCAGCAGCCAATGACCTGAGGACACAGGGGCGGTGCAAAGGGCAGGGCAAAGGGCAGCAACCTGTAGGGAGGATGAGGGATGAACAATTGGGGTGGGCAGGGTCAACTGGCCAATGGGGGAAGCAATCTAATGTAGATTGGCAATAGTGCTGCAGAGTACCATGGGGGAAGTCCTCTCTTTCAGCCTAGGTGGGGAAAAATCTATGGTAGATCTTTCTAGGGCAAAGCCTGGAGGCTTATGATGTTCCCACAGCTCCCCCGTTATTTCTTACTATGAAGACTTCCCCAATGCACTTCTGCAGACAACTAAGCAGGGAAACTAAGTAAAATGATAAAAACAATGATTACAACCCACAAAATCCGTTTGACAAAAGATGAAACCCATCTTGTCAACCCCATTGTCTGAAAAGTTCATTGCTGTAATCTGAGTTCTTCTCAACTTTTAAGTCCTTTACATTGAGAAATCATGTCCAGATTCATGTTTCTCCAAACTCCATTTTGGCTTGACAATTTGACCATATATGACACTTTACTTGCTCCTTCAGCTTCTGGTTGTTTGCATGCATAGATGTTGAGAGTGAGGAAAGGTTGAAGCAGTGCATCTTTTCAGTCTTGGCAGCTATGTCCATTGGCAAGCAGTGAAAAGTCTATTGCTGCTCAGTTTTATAGCGTTACATGTTTGGTGTTATTAGCATTTGTTAGCAGCTCACTCAGTGCTTAGGATGTAACATTGGTTTGCTTACTTAGTTAGCACTTTCAATTCTCTTAGCATTTTTAAAAGTTTTTGCAGCAGCAACCCCAGGGCCAATACTGAGGCTGCTATTTTTTTTCTTCTACCTCAAAAGTCAATTTCATTTTTGCAGTCAGATTTAAATTGATGGACAAATCTGCTGTGTTCAATTTTTTGGTCATGAATTATAGCAATGTCAGGTGCTAACATAGCAGGCTTCCCCAAGCTACATGGTGTTTCTGCTGTGGAACTATTTATTTGCTGGTGGGGAGCAAGATTTTGAAGAGGCTGCATGGGTGAGCAAGGGTCTCTCAGAGGTAATTTCTCGGAGAACAACCTGTAAATAAAATACATTTGCAATAAAAAATTAAATTGTGATAGGCTGCAAGATTTAGTAAAGACTGAGCATTCGCAAATTTCAATTTCACTGATTTGTTACACCCAAAGTACATAGAGAGGCAAAATTGTATTTAGTTACATGAGTGCTGCACATCCTTTTAGTAAGGCTGATAGAGGCTTTTACATATGTCCCTCTCAATGGCTTTAAAGACACATTATTCTCAAGAAGACAAAATTACTCAAATCTTATAACTACCCTTATAAAAAGGAAGCACAGATGTGCTGTTAGAAAATAGCAGAGAATTTTGAAAACTGAAAGCATCCTTAAAAACTCACAAAAAAAAAACTATAAAAGAAGCCATGCCTTTTTCTTTTTTTTTTTCAGATGACTTGTGTGTGTTTGAGCAATTAAACACTGGTATGTATTTATACATTAAATTTACACATATATAATTGTTATTTTACTATATCTAAAGGATCATCCATTATTTTCCCCATTTCCTTTTTGAATGCACGCACGCACGCACATCTCCTGAGTTTATTGGCACATTCACATATCCAATGACTCCTGGAGCAGTTGGGACTTCCCTGAGTGGAAAGAGACTCTGCTGTCCTTCCTCGTCCTCGCAATCGTCCCCATTAGCCTTCCGAGTCTTGTGTCTCATTCGGCTGGAGGGTGGGGACTCGTTCCCGGCAGGATGTGTGTGTGTGTGTGTGTGTGTGTGCTGTGTTCCCCTCTGGTTGCGTAGGAGGGGGAAGGGGAAGGGTTTGTTCATGTGTGAGTGGCATCGCCGAAGCTTGCCCCTGTAGAGGTGTTGCTTTGGATGGCGGCGCCTGCGGTACCGCCTGTTGATGTGCTGGATTCGCGGATTCGGGGAGGGGACCCTGCACCTGGGGATTCGGGTATGGGGGACGGAGGTTTTCCAAGGGTTCCCAGGTTATTGTGAGGTTCTTAGGTTGTTTATAGGTTTTTACAGGAAATAACCCGGTACTGGCATATTCCCATAGCCGTGCATACTCCCTTTCCTCATTTGTTGACCCCTCTTCCAGCACAAATTCCTCCAATGCCTGACACGTTTTCTTCTCAAAAGTCCCAAACATAGGCCAAAATAAGTATTTCTTGACCTCCACATGAGCCCATTTCTCCACACAATAATATATCATTCTGTCCTTAGACCTCCCCCTCCTCGTGGGGAAATCCTCCCAATGTTCCAACATCCACCCCAGAGGACTGTTTCTTGGTATATCAGGAGTACAATATTTTTCCACCTTTTCTGGTTTCCCCTGGGTTTTCCCTTGTAGTTTACTCTTTTTCAGTCCCATGTTTCTTAATCTTGCTTACCTTTTTCCTTTTTGGGTAGATAGGCTCCCAAATCGACCTGTTTTCCTTTTACGGGTACAATCCTTGATTCTTAGCTAAAAAAAAAAACAAACCTTTGCCGACCTACTAGTCGTACAGTGAACTGATCTGTAGACTTTTGATCGACAAAAAGAGCTCTCTTACCTTTTCCCTGGATCCAGCGAGGTTCCGTTGTTCCTGGTCATTGATGGACCTTCATCCTCTCTCTGATCCAGCCCGTGATTGAAAAACACCCCCCCTCAATTCCCGGGATTTTGGGTTGGTGTGTGTGTGTGTGTGCTTTTAACGAGTTTTTCACCCTCTTCCCCCGTGACCGACCACTTTCCTCGTGGAAGAGTGGAACTGCAATCTTGGGGTCCACACTCGCTTCGTGATAATATCACATCCCACACACACACTCAATCACACCCCACTCAACCACACGATACTTACGGTCTTTTTCCCGTGTGGAATCTTCGTGCACGTAGTTTTATGAGTGAAAAAAATTGCCAGCTTCGGAGAATTTACTCCGTTTTCCTGAGAGCTCGGGGCCCGTTTTTAACCTTTCGATTGTGGCTTTTGGCTAATAGTTAGTGTTATCTGATTGGTTCCTTTGGGCTTTTCCCAATCCTGTCCGGCCGCTGAACTCAGCAGGGTGCTGCCCGGACCTGGAGAGGGGACTCTGGAATCCGATATCAGATCATGTCGGGCTAGGTCACCAAGATTGTTATAAATAAAAATAAAAATGGACCCAATCGTAATAAAAAGAAAAAAATAAAAATTTATTCGCGACCGTATTACAGTCCCGACAGCCACCAATCAAAAATGACAGTGCAGACCCCGGGATACAGGCTGGGTGAACACAGATTTGGCCTCTATCGCACCGAATCCCCCTTTGTCCACACTTGCTGCTCCACAGGGACAGTTCTTATACTCTTTTTTCTTGCCTGTGGCAGAGTCCTTTTGTCTCCTTTCAAAGTTCATCATATTCATGTTGGTTTCTTTCTTCACTCAAAGCTGCACAAAACCTCGTCCGGGAAGAAATTGATGTTCCTCCTCCGATTCCCGGAATCCTGTATTCAGGTGGAAGGTGTTGATGGCCCTGGTTATCTAACATGTGTATCTTCATGGGCCATCATCACTGGGCATCCTGGGGTACATGCTACCGTGAACGACCATCTCCTGTGCAGCCGAGTTTTCCTTTGTATGTTAATGCCGTGTTCCACCCTTGTCAGCCAGCCACAGTTTCGTCATTCTAGGATTAAACCTTGGTCCCCCCCTTAATAACATGTTTGATGCATATATCCATATTTCATAGGCACGAATTTCTACCATATCCCTAACATCTACCATCAGGCCAACAGTTTGTTTGTAAAGACACCTCCTGTTGCAGCGTGCTTTTATACTTTGTAATACTTTGTAATAGTTTTGATTCTCCCCAGATGATGTACCCCTTTTTGTACCCCCTTCCTCTACCTGTGTAACCATTCTCCTGTGTTGAGATCACCCCCCAAATCCCCGCCCTGGCTTGTGTGTGTGTGTGTGTGTGTGTGTGCTGTGTTCCCCTCTGGTTGCGTAGGAGGGGGAAGGGGAAGGGTTTGTTCATGTGTGAGTGGCATCGCCGAAGCTTGCCCCTGTAGAGGTGTTGCTTTGGATGGCGGCGCCTGCGGTACCGCCTGTTGATGTGCTGGATTCGCGGATTCGGGGAGGGGACCCTGCACCTGGGGATTCGGGTATGGGGGACGGAGGTTTTCCAAGGGTTCCCAGGTTATTGTGAGGTTCTTAGGTTGTTTATAGGTTTTTACAGGAAATAACCTGGTACTGGCATATTCCCATAGCCGTGCATACTCCCTTTCCTCATTTGTTGACCCCTCTTCCAGCACAAATTCCTCCAATGCCTGACACGTTTTCTTCTCAAAAGTCCCAAACATAGGCCAAAATAAGTATTTCTTGACCTCCACATGAGCCCATTTCTCCACACAATAATATATCATTCTGTCCTTAGACCTCCCCCTCCTCGTGGGGAAATCCTCCCAATGTTCCAACATCCACCCCAGAGGACTGTTTCTTGGTATATTGGGAGTACAATATTTTTCCAGCTTTTCTGGTTTCCCCTGGGTTTTCCCTTGTAGTTTACTCTTTTTCAGTCCCATGTTTCTTAATCTTGCTTACCTTTTTCCTTTTTGGGTAGATAGGCTCCCAAATCGACCTGTTTTCCTTTTACGGGTACAATCCTTGATTCTTAGCTAAAAAAAAAAACAAACCTTTGCCGACCTACTAGTCGTACAGTGAACTGATCTGTAGACTTTTGATCGACAAAAAGAGCTCTCTTACCTTTTCCCTGGATCCAGCGAGGTTCCGTTGTTCCTGGTCATTGATGGACCTTCATCCTCTCTCTGATCCAGCCCGTGATTGAAAAACACCCCCCCTCAATTCCCGGGATTTTGGGTTGGTGTGTGTGTGTGTGTGCTTTTAACGAGTTTTTCACCCTCTTCCCCCGTGACCGACCACTTTCCTCGTGGAAGAGTGGAACTGCAATCTTGGGGTCCACACTCGCTTCGTGATAATATCACATCCCACACACACACTCAATCACACCCCACTCAACCACACGATACTTACGGTCTTTTTCCCGTGTGGAATCTTCGTGCACGTAGTTTTATGAGTGAAAAAAATTGCCAGCTTCGGAGAATTTACTCCGTTTTCCTGAGAGCTCAGGGCCCGTTTTTAACCTTTCGATTGTGGCTTTTGGCTAATAGTTAGTGTTATCTGATTGGTTCCTTTGGGCTTTTCCCAATCCTGTCCGGCCGCTGAACTCAGCAGGGTGCTGCCCGGACCTGGAGAGGGGACTCTGGAATCCGATATCAGATCACGTCGGGCTAGGTCACCAAGATTGTTATAAATAAAAATAAAAATGGACCCAATCGTAATAAAAAGAAAAAAATAAAAATTTATTCGCGACCGTATTACAGTCCCGACAGCCACCAATCAAAAATGACAGTGCAGACCCCGGGATACAGGCTGGGTGAACACAGATTTGGCCTCTATCGCACCGAATCCCCCTTTGTCCACACTTGCTGCTCCACAGGGACAGTTCTTATACTCTTTTTTCTTGCCTGTGGCAGAGTCCTTTTGTCTCCTTTCAAAGTTCATCATATTCATGTTGGTTTCTTTCTTCACTCAAAGCTGCACAAAACCTCGTCCGGGAAGAAATTGATGTTCCTCCTCCGATTCCCGGAATCCTGTATTCAGGTGGAAGGTGTTGATGGCCCTGGTTATCTAACATGTGTATCTTCATGGGCCATCATCACTGGGCATCCTGGGGTACATGCTACCGTGAACGACCATCTCCTGTGCAGCCGAGTTTTCCTTTGTATGTTAATGCCGTGTTCCACCCTTGTCAGCCAGCCACAGTTTCGTCATTCTAGGATTAAACCTTGGTCCCCCCCTTAATAACATGTTTGATGCATATATCCATATTTCATAGGCACGAATTTCTACCATATCCCTAACATCTACCATCAGGCCAACAGTTTGTTTGTAAAGACACCTCCTTCTCATTCCTTTCAAGTAGGAGAGGAACTGGCAGTTATCTCTCTCCCACTGGTGTTTTCACTTGGCTCCACGCATGTGTGAGGCTCTACAAGCAGAAAATACAGTTTCAATCCTTCCTTCCATTTTTTAATATGGTTAAGGGAGGAAAACGTTTGCGGAGTTGGCAAGGTACATCGACCTGTGAATGCAAGCAAGCACCTCAGACCATGCTTGTGATCGCCTCTTCCTTATTCAGCCTTTAACAAGTGATATTATTAACTATATTATCTATTGTAAAAATAAATAACTTTATTTTTTTTTAAATTTATTATGCAGGAGGAGGACAAATAGCATAGCACAACCCCCGATGGTCAGATTCTGGGTTTCACTTCTGGAAATGTTAATTCACGCACCTGGCTTGGCAGCACAAAGGACCCCACAGCTGTATAAGAAATGTCTGGCATGGAAATGTAGTTGCAAGCTGGACATCTTATCTCAGCCAGGACAGGAGAAGTAATAAGGATATAACCGCCTTGACCAAAAAGCTGATGCCTATTTCTTAATAAAGAATTAATGTGGTTCTAGCAGGATTAATTTAAATAACTAATAGGCTGTGATGAGTTATAAACTAATTGTAATGTCCCCCAAAATATCAGAGTTATTTGAAGGAAATCTCTGTTGTCTGTGGACTTGCAGCCAAATAAAATTGGGGTTGAATAAAAGTGAAAAGCACCTAATGCCTTAATATAAATCTGTGGCATTGGATTACATGGAGTCCAGGGATGAAATGGTCAAAGACCCTGAGCTGCTGCTATATAGAGACGGATTGAGGAGTGTTTACTTTAGAGATTGCCACCCTGGAGTGAGCTCAGATTTACAGAAAGTTGCTTAATGTTCTCTCACATCCTCAGCCTGGGAGCTGGAGGGCTGGATCACATACACTTGCATGACTGAAATGCTGTTTGTTGGAGGAGCTCCTTAGCAGCCAGGCTGTACTGTGCTGGGTGTTTTTGTATTTTTTTTTTTTTCTGGTAGGAGCTCAGACCCGTATTCACTTTATTTATGTCTTAGAACAGAATAGCATATACTATAGTAGTTCATTTGGAAGGGACCTACAACAGTCATCTAGTCCAACTGCCTGACCACTTCAGGGCTGACCAAAAGTTAAAGCATTTTGATACCCAAATGCCTCAAACACTGACAGACATGGAGCATCAACCACCTCTCTAGGAAGCCTGTTCCAATGTTTGTTCACCTTCTCTGCAAATAAATGCTTCTGAATGTCAAGTCTAAACCTCCTCTGATGCAGTTTTGAACCATTCCCACAGATCCTGCTGTATACCAGGGAGAGGAGCTCAGCACCTCCCTCTCCACTTCCCCTCCTCAGGAAGCTGCAGAGAGCCATGAGGTCACCCCTCAGCCTCCTTTTCTCCAAAGTAGACAAACCCAGAGTCCTCAGCTGATCCTTGTAGGACGTTCCTTCCAGCCCTTTCACCATCTTTGTTGCCTTCTCCTGGATGCATTCACATACTTTAACATCCTCCTTAAATTGTCTTGGGTTGATGGACATAATGTTTTGTCAATACAGGATCAGGTTGACTGGCAGGATATGTGGGCTGGAAGCTGTGCTCTTTGGTGCCAGGCTTCCTGGGTAGCAAGTACTTCCATCACCATTGTGTTTGACCAACAATCTCATCTGAGCCACATCTGGAAGGGTTGCAGATATGATGCTCTCAGCAGTGCTCTCTCCAGGAGAGAAAAAGCTCTTCACCTCTGCCCACCACATCCAATTCAGCCCCATGACAGCAGGTCAGTAATAAATCTTTGGCTTCATCTCTATTCTTCCCAATCCTAACATCTTGGTCCCAGCTGCCTGTGGTATTTTCTGAGACCCCCGTCGAAGGGAGGAAAGGAAGGAATCTGACTCCATCTTCTTAGAAGGCTAATTTATTATTTTATGATATTATATTATATTAAAGAATACTAAACTAAACTATACTAAACGATACTAAACGAATACAGACAGAAGGCTAGAAGGAATACTACTCAAAAGCTCGTGACTCTCTCCTCCAGAATCCCACACAGCTTGGCCGTCATTGTCCAATAAGTCAAAACAATTCACATGTTGGATAAACAATCTCCAAACCACATTCTAAAGCAGCAAAACACAGGAGAAGCAAATCAGATAATTATTGTTTTCATTTTTCTCTGAGGCTTCTCAGCTTCCCAGGAGAGAAATCCTGGGCAAGGAGATTTTTCCAGAAAATATGACAGTGACAGCTGCCCATGCTTCATTACTGCTCCCTGGTCCCCAAACCTTATCAGCCCCATTCACACCTCCATCCCCACCTCCCAAATGCCCAAGTTTAACCTCATGGTTGTTAGGGATATAGTTAATAATTCATGCAGATAAAATATAGACTTCTATAAAATATATGAACCAAACTGGCTGTACAAAGGGGGGGCTAGGGATTTCATTCTCAGGATGACGAAACCGTGGCAGACTGGCAAGGGAATACCATGACATTTACATACGAAGGAAACCTCGGTTGCACAGGAGATGGTCGTTCACGGTGGCATGTATCCAGAGATGCCCAGAGATGATAGCCCGCAAAGATACCCATCTGAGATAACCAGGGCCATCAACACCTGCCACCTGAATACAGGATTCCAGGAATCGAGGAGAAGCATTCATCTATTCCCGGATGAAGGCTTTGTGCAGTTCAGACTGAAGAAAAGAACCAACTTGAATATGAAGAACTCTAAAAAGAGACAAAGGGACTCTGCCGCGGGCGGAATAAAGAGTATAAGAACTGTTCCCTTGGAACGGCCAGTGTGGACGAGGGGGGATTTGGTGCAATAGAGGCCAAATCCACGTTCACCCAGCCTATCTCCCGGGGGTGTTGCGCTGTCGGTTTGATTGTTGGCTGTCGGGACTGTATCACGGTCGCAAATAAATTCTTTTTGTTTTTTATTAGAATTGGGCATATTTCATTTTTACCTATAACAATGGCCACCATCATTCCCAAATGCCCCAACCCCAGCACCCACTTACAGCTGCCCCTCCACATGACCTTTTTCCATTACTAATGAGTCTAATAATGTGTCCAACCTGGAGGGCCATGCTGTGACCTTCCCCAGTTGGCACCAGCCAGTAAGGACCTGATCCGTTAATGCAGCATCCCAGCTCACACCGTGATCAAACATGGCTTTGCTCAGGACTGGGGGAAAATGTTGCATTGATTCAATGAGCAGAAGCTGAGCCCTTTAGGGATTGCACTGGCCCTATTCCTATGGTAATTGAAACACCTTCCCTTGCAGCCAGCCTCCAGCACAGGCTCTGTCTAAACCAGCCTAAGGCTGGGAAAGATGGGAGAAGCTAGATTTAGAGCTATTTAGGACTTCTCCCTGCCTGCTGCCTGTCTCAAATGTTAATGAAAGAGGCAATCATGCAAGGCAGAAAGTAAAGCAAGCCCTGGTGTTTTCAATAGGGCAAGCTGAAAATTTTCCATCAGGTCTGCATTTAGAGAGAATATTGGTCTTTTTCCCCCCAACTTTTTTCCCACCTCTCCTACAAAAACATATGATCACAGAAAATAGAAACTGTCAAAGCAACAGAGCACTTTGAAGCCTGGGCAGCCCCCTCTGAGGTTCCTGCCTGCATTTCTGCCTGCACACCGGGAGAGTCTCAGCTGCTCTGCCTGGTGTCCCCTTCTCCATGACCAGGCTGCCCTGTGGCTGACATAACTTTTTGACTTATTTGACATTTCCTCCTCCTAATCAGCACTGATATACCTCAATGAAAGGATGAAGCCTTGTCCTCCTCCTTTAGCTAGCCTCCCACAGATGGTCACTGCCCACCTGCAAGCAGGGTTCTTTGAGGTGTGCTCTGCATCAAAATGTAGAGTTGTTCTCTCTTCATCTCCTTTGTTTTTCCACCTGACGGAATCATTTTGTTATTTGTGCTCAGAGAACAAGAAATTTGGTCTGGTGTAGGAACAGGTGGCTCCAGGAAGGGGAAGTCTCAGTGGGAGAGTAATAGGCCACATGTGCCAGTAACCCCATCCTGGCAGCAGAACTTGCCACTATAAACTGGACCTCAAGATGTCACCGGTGCTTGATGTAAATCAGAGATGAAAAATTCTCTTCAATTTCTTTCTGCTTTGTTCTTATAATCTATTTTTAATATTTATTTTTTCTTCTCTTTCCTCCTTCCTGCAAGCCATGTTCATGAAGGACGACAAACTGAGAGTTAACTTCTCTGCTTATCAACAGCAGAAGCTTTGAAAATGTAAACACTGTCTTGGTGTCACATTAGAGGATTACTGCCCCGTGAGCTGGCAGAGAGAGAGGACAAAAGGTGGGAAGATGGGCCAGGTCCCAAATACCCGACTCTGTTTTTGGGGCAGGATCATCTCACCCAATATTCTTCAGTGCTTTAGCCAATTTCTTTCCTGAGTGGCTCAAAGGATAAAATATCTGCTTCTTCCCCTAGGAAACCAGACTTGCCTGGGCTAAAAGATGACACCATCTCCTCTCCTGCTGCCTCCTCCCTGCTCCTCTGCTCTGCTGAAGCATCCGGAGGGATCTTACTGACTCTGAGCTGGACTTTAACACCATCTCACCCCTGGCACATCAGATGGATGCTCCTGTGATGGAAAACATTAGGTAGGGAGTAGGAGCTCTGCTCATCTCCCCTGTAAACTGCTTACAGCCCCCTCCAGAGCCCCTTGTAACTCAAACCACAGACAGCTATTCCTTGGGCTGTACTGAAGGAGAACAGGACACCTGGAGGTCTACCTCATTACCCTCCTGCCCCAAGGCAGTATCAGCTTGTCCTAAACAGCCCAAGACATATTTGCCCACCCCATTCTTTTTAATATTTTTCCTTCAAACTGCCCAAAGTGGAAATTCACTTGCTCCTAGGTCAATGTGTCTCTGGGCTCAGCTTACCTCCCTGCTAGAGAGCTCTTATGTGTGTGTTCCCTGTGAAGCTCATCCTGTTTCTTCTTGTCCAGACCACTATGGGGATATGGAAGATAGAGAGAGGGGCCAGGATTATTTCCTCCATCTCCTTCCTGAAGTGCCATTGTCCAGACTAGACGCAAATCTCCAGCCAATGCCATACCAGTGTTGGCAGCACATTGTGCCCACCACAGCAGCACACATTGCTTGTGGCTGAGGGCAAACATCACTTGGGGCATTACAGGCTGGTTTCTCAGCCCCAGAGGAACTGGTGATAGAAGAACCTGGGGTTGATTCAATTATTTACACTAGATATGTTGGTCTCAGACCAAAGGGCAGAAAAGCACTACAGTGACAGTTCTCAGCCCAGGCACTAATGCCCTGTTGCTGAGTGTTGTAGTGTGCTTTTATACTTTGTAATACTTTGTAATAGTTTTGATTTTGTATCCCCTTATTTTCCCCAGATGATGTACCCCTTTTTGTACCCCCTTCCTCTACCTGTGTAAACATTCTCCTGTGTTGAGATCATCCCCCAAATCCCCGCCCTGGCTCTCTGTCAGTCACTCAGCATCCCATCCCCTCTATCTAGATCTTTCGGTCAAAGCCGTCGAGTGATTAGCCCGAAGCCAGGGGTCAGCCCCCCAAGGATGATGTTATACACTATCCCAAATGTCCATCCCTAAGGTTGCATCCCTGGAGGGTCTTTATTGGTCAGCAAATGTATCTACCCTTGGTTTCCTTCCCCCCTTTAAATGTAACCTTGAGATTCCTTTGTTTTTCTCTGAGCACGGCGCCCACTGAGGTGTGGGGCCCCCTGAGGAGCTCCAAATAAATCTTGGACTGGCCCCTTGCTGAGAGTCGGCCTTTTACCCTCTACCAATGTCTCCGGTGTCTCTTCTTGTCTCTTCTGCTGCAAAGGTGACTAGCCTAGCTGCCCTCAGTACCCTCGGGGCACCAGAGAGTGTCCCCCCGCTGTCGGTCACTTCGGGGCTGCCCCCCCGTTGTTTGCCGACCCGAGGCTGGCCGGGGTTCACTGGGAGGCACCCAGAGAGATGGAGACAGCTGAGGAAAGATTTCCTCCCAAAAATCCCTGAGCATTTAACAAGGGAAATCAAAATGCAATTCTCTGCTCTGCTGCCCAAGTGAGCAATGCAGGGTTGCTGCATGGGGTGGTTCTCACCTCCAGAAAAAGAGAACAGGTGTACAAGAGTCCTCACCTTTACATTGGCACCTATATAGGTTTCTATATTTGGGGAAGAGAGCATTCAAGTGTTCAACGGAAACAACTATGAATCTTTGAGAATAAAGATATGTCCAAAATTCACCTTTTAGGCTCTCACCTAAAAACAGGGCAAGTTGATCCTCAGACAGAACTCATCACAGGGATGACAAGATGCTTTTGAGCATCAGTCAGCAGCATCTGGGTTAATGGGAAACTTGGGTCACACCAATCCCCTGCAGTGCTGCAGATGGGGCAGAGTGGCTGGAAAGCTGCCCAGGAGAAAAGGACCTGAGGGTGCTGGTCAACATCTGGCTGAACATAAGCCAGTAGGTGCCCATGTGGCCAAGAAAGCCAATGGCATCCTGGCTTGTATCAGCAATAGTGTGGCCAGCAGGACCAGGGAAGTGATTGTCCCTCTGTACTTGGCATTGGTGAGGCCGTACCTCAAATCCTGTGGCCAGTTCTTGGTCTCTCACTACAAGACAGACATTGAAGTGCTGGAGAGTGTCCAGAGAAGAGCAACAAAGCTGGAAAAGGGTCTAGAAAGTCCTATGAGGAGCTGTGGGAACATCACAAGCCTCCAGGCTTTGTCCTAGAAAGATCTACCATAGAGTTTTCCCCACCTAGGCTGAAAGCGAGGACTTCCCCCATGGTACCCTGCATCACTATTGCCAGTCTAAATTAGATTGCTTCCCCCATTGGCCAGTTGACCCTGCCCACCCCAGTTGTTCATCCCTCATCCTCCCTACAGGTTGCTGCCCTTTGCCCTGCCCTTTGCACTGCCCCTGTGTCCTCAGGTCATTGGCCGCTGACCCCATACTTAAGCCTGTGAAGTGACTGCCGGAGCCCAGGCTAGCTCTTAGAACTCTGGAGATTATGGAAGGAACACCTTACCCAGCTTCCATTAGTGAGCTTAACATGCGTTTGATTCCATCTGCCTTCATATCCGGAAGAAGTATAAGGAGAGCAGTTGGGGGTCCAACAATCTAAACCCAAAGATAAAGTCCAGTCACAGACACTTTTTCCCATGTATATGCTTCCTGTTCTATTTAGACAATAAATGCTTCTTTCAGAAGAATGAAGCCGCCATGGACTTCCTTCTTCATCCCAAAATCCTGTTCTATTATGGACCTCAGGGTGCTAAACCACCATTTAGGCTCAAATGGGCTGGCCACCCATGGCCAGCTTTCAGACCCTCCTCGCCCCCACAGACCCAACAATTGCTAAGGTTAAGGGTTTTTGTTACTTTTTCTCCCAAGGTTAAAAGAATTTTCCCCATTTTGCCCCCAACCTAACTGATAATATAAAGGTAAGATTATTAAGAGAAACATTCCAATGGTGTAATCTAATCTCCTGACCTAATTTTCACTTTCACATTGTCTTCTGCACCACCTGTGGCGAGAGAAGGCACAGAAACAGCTTAACATAAAGAAAACAATGACAGCGAGGATTGGCCCCCAATGACTGGAGGTCCAAGAGGAGGGATGCCCGCACAAACTGTTTTAGCAGGCAGTCTGTGGGTCGACACACAAGGCTTCCCCCGATGTCGACGCACTGGCTACTGCTCCAGTCCACCCCTGCGGAGTGTCAGTCGCGGCTTCCCATCCTTCTCCTCCAGCCGAGATGCCCAAGTCTCCAGGGCCTCAGAGACCTTGACCCGAGTGTGATGGGTTCACCTGTGTTCAGCTGTCTTGACAGCTGTTTCTGTGATCAGTAACACTTGGAAAGGTCCATGCCACTTCGCCACCTGTGCTGCTTCTTTCCACTCCTTAACTAGGACCTAATCTCCTGGCTGTATGTTGTGAACAGCAAAGTTCAAAGGCAGGGTCTGTGCCAGCTGAGCTTCCTTTTGAAGAGATTTCACTAGAGAGAGTATCCTGGCCACATATTGTTTTGGTGTTGCAGTCAGGGATTGGCCTGATGTGAAAGTGGCAGGGAAGGTTCGGCAACAAAAGGAGCTGGGTTGCCTTGACAGGCAGGGAAAGAGCTGGAACAAGCAGCAGGGACAGCTTTGAGGGAGGGTAAAACCCAGGGGTAAAACAACTCGGGGAGAACATGGGGGTACAACAGAACGAACCACTCAACAAGGAATCAATAAATAAATTCAAACCAAAACATCTGTGTACACCACATGGTTGCATCTTTGTCCCTGATCCCTTTGGCATGGTGGATGCAATAAACCTTCGCTGGAATACATCATACAAAGACCCTTCCTGTCTTCCCTCTGCTGAGCTACCTGTGGTGTGTGTGTGTGTGTGCATGGACTTGAAATGGCTGTTCTCGTGGCCTTACTCTGAATGGCTTCTGCAGGAGATGCTTCGAGGGAGGTTGCAGCATTTCTACCATCATGCCATGTGGCAACAAATGGCACCTGAACGTTGGGGCACCTTTTAAGCTCCTTTGAAAGTGTCTCCACTGGCCACTGGCCATGGGATTTAAGTGGCAGTCAGGTGCTCCATTTCTCCGAGGGGAAACTCAAATTCTCTGGGGAAACTCCTGAGGGCCACTACCGACAACCCTCTGGATAATCGAGGATGTTGAGGACCAGTTGCATCAGTGTGTCAGGAAAATTAATCCACAAACATCACAGGTTTATGTCCAAATAGGAGACAGAGGAGTCCTTTTACATTACTCGAATAAAGGGAGAGGCCATGGGGCATTCCTCTGGGGGTCTCTCAAATTTTTGGAGGACACAGCCTCCTTTTTATCCTAATTTCCCAGCCGCATTTCCCGTCTCTCTTTCCCCATTGGCTGAGGTACTTGAGAGGTACAGACTTCCCAAAATGCCTGATACCAAAGGTTGCCCTCTAATGCATAACCCTCCCTTTTAATTTTTAATTCTTATGGAATTTAGGGGTTTTTCCCATTGTTTCTTTCATCTTTCAATATCCAATTTCATGTATCAGCAAACGTAAAGTTTATTTGTTAAAGCAAATATCATTTTCCATTCATCAATCAGTGGAATCCTTCCGATTGTTTCTTTTACCTCTCAGTGCTAGTTCCATCTACCAGCAAACCCACAGCT